>NC_054382.1:83968214-84315714 GCF_017654675.1 Xenopus laevis | reverse complement strand
ATCTCTCCGACTAGTCAGAGAGATAAGGAGAGCTCAGCAAGCTTAGGGGTGGGGCTTCACTCTGCACCAGGAAGAAGGGGAAAGAAGCTGCTGACAACGCTGGAACCAGAGCAGACTTGCAGCAGGGACTAAGGTACATTAATTTGGGGGGCTGTTTAGAGTAAATTTATAGATAGAAAAAAAAAACGTTTACTTATTCTTTAAGGCATGTTGCAAAACTTTATCTGGGTACTCTCTGTCCATTAATCTGTTCCACGTTTCATCTAATTGCTGATCACCTAGGTGGTGCTCAGAATTGTTCCTTAACACTCTACAAAACTGACTAATAGGTAAGGATTTTTGCCATATCCTGTTGTTTTGCGGAACAGTGTATGCTCTAAATGATCGCCGATTAAATATTAATTCCACATCCAAAAATTGTATTTTTAGTGGATGTATCACATAAGGGAATCGGACTGGGCAATCTATAGCGTTTAATTCCTTAACCATATCACTGAATTCCATTTGAGTCCCCCTCCAATAATAATCATATCATCAACGATAAAACAATGAACAAATAACTTGTCTTTAAATTTCGGCACAATGTAATGCTGTTCATACTGGTGCATGTACAGGTTGGCATAGGCAGGTGCCATAGCCACCCCCATCGCCTTGCCCAGCAGTTGTCAATAATAATTTTGTTCAAATGAAAATAATTTAAAGACAATGGCAAATCCAATAACTCCAAAACAAATGTGATAGGGGGACCATCAGATGTTGCAAACTCAATGATAGAGCGTCTTACTGCCTCCATCCCTGCAGCATGTGTTAATATATATATATAAGTCCTGCAACCGCACATGTGACCGTCACGTGGGCTCCGCTGCTTGCAGACATAAGGAGCTTAAAGACGCTACTACCGATCTTGCCGGTTCACTCAAAAGGACATAAGTGTGAACAGGCCCGGGCCTAGGGCGGCAAAAAATAGGGGCGGCATGCCGCCCAGCCGCATTATGGGGAGGTTTGTGTCCCCATTCAACTACACCAGCTGCTCCGGCGTTTTTTCGCCGGCGCGCTGGGAAGGTGGGCGATAGGACCGCGCGACCGCCTGGTCGGACCACGCGGCCTAGGGGCGGCCGGAAAAGAAATCCGGCGCTGAGTGTGAAAAAGGGTGCAGATAACACCCAAAACGTTGCGATACCTCTGTACAGATGGGTATTCTTACTGAAAGCTGTTTTATTTTGGACAATAAATGCTATGTTTTTTCGATTTATTCTGTTTTTTTTGCTGAATAAACACAATTTTTTCACCTTGGATAAGACCTGTGAGTGCATGCCTTATGTGGGACAGTTATCTTATTGTTTGCATTTTGCACCCAGGCACACTTAACCTTTATAAGTGCTGTGCCGGCTTCAAGCAAGTTTTCTAGTTTTATATATATATATATATATATATATATACATACCACTATACATATATATACCACTGCAGAATATGTTGTTGTGATGTTGCTATATAAATATAGGACAATAATAATAATAATGGATCCCTTTCTTGCACTGAACAGGGTTTGTCAATCAAAGAATCATCTGTTTAGTTGATCCCTAGTATGTATCTTAAGACCTTGTGAACAAAGTGGTTACTAAGATTCCTTTTTTTCTCAGCTCATCATACTGATCACAAACAGCAGCCAGTCCTTATTTTATTGCAGAGATTCTTTCATGGAGACATCAGTCCTGTAAAAACAGTCAATAGATCTCTATAGAGAAGACACAGGCATTCTATTGTTAGCATTAGTGCACTTCAGGTAGACATTTAGATCAGTGATTTAGCAGAATGGGTGAGATAACTATGAGGCAAAACAAATCATTCGCCAGCCTACATTACAGTGATGTTTATACCATCACAAGCAACGACTAAAAACGTTTACATTGCGAATGTTAGTGACCATGTTTGTGTCCTTTTTGATGGATAACAGACCTCAACGACTTCCTCGCAAAGTTTGCGACCAAATTGCTTTTGCGAACATTCACATTGTATGTAATAAAATTTCACAATCGCAAAGTGTATTTAGTGACAAAATATTTAAAGGAACAGTAACACTAAAAACTGAAAGTGTCTTTAAGGAATGACAATATAATGTACTGTTGCCCTGCACTGGTAAAACTGGCGTGTTTGCTCCTGAAATACAACTATAGTTTATATAAACAAGATTCTATGTAGCCATGAAGGCAGCCATTCGAGCACATGATACACAATGGATAACAGATAAGTTCTCAAAAATCCCATTGTGTACAAGAGAGCTTATCTGTTATCTGCGGTCTATCCTGTGCCTTTTCTCCTTTTTCAGCTTTAAATGGCTGCCCCCATGGCCAAAAAGCATAAACTATTGCAGAGTTTCTTAAGAAAACACACCAGTTTTACCAGTGCAACACAATGGCACATTATATTTGTATTACTTAGGTGTTAACGCTAACGTTTTCTTAGCAATGTAATATTCACCAGCGAATGATTTTTACATTGCGAGCAGTGCTAAACATTCGCAAAAAATCTATTTAAAATAACACTTGCCATTTTTAATAACATTCCCACTTTTGTGTTTATATTCTCTGTATTTCTGGTTCTGAGTAAACACAGTACCCACCTAATTTACAGACCTGAAAGAGAACACTTTCAAGATTATGAAACAAAGAACAGAAAGATGTATATATATTGTTCTCAATAGCAAATACATTTACAAACAATTTTCAAACTATTGAAAACATGTAACCAATATATGATGGAAAGTAACTTGGAATTTTAATTCCTTGAAAAACAGTTTGTGGGTTGAGTTACTCTTTTTCCTGCAGCTGAAAGTCTATGGATTGGGCATCTTTCAATCAAAATGTTATCAAACAGTTTTAATGTAATGCATTCTTAAAGGAGAAGGAAATTCCCTGGGCGCAAAAACCCTCCCCCCTCCCCTGTGTTGCCCCCCCCCTCCCTCCTCCCCTCTGGCCTACCTGTCCCGCCGGGCAAATGCCCCTAACTTGTTACTCACCCCTCTGCGCAGGTCCAGTCCACGGAGTTCACAGGCGCCATCTTCTCCCAAGCAATCTTCTTCCTGCTTTGACCAGCGTTTTTTGGTGCATGCGCAGTAGCAGCATTTCACCGGTATAGATCTACTGCGCATGCGCCAAAAGTCACGAAGCGAAATCGGAAAACTTCATGACTTTTGGCGCATGCGCAGTAGATCCGTACCGGTGAAATGCTCGTACTGCGCATGCGCCAAAAATGCGCAGAGGGGTGAGTAACAAGTCAGGGGCATTTGCCCGGCGGGACAGGTAGGCCAGGGGGAAGGAGGGAGGGGGCAACACAGGGGAGGGGGGGAGGGATTTTTGCGCCCAGGGGGTTTCCTTCTCCTTTAATGCCAAATGCCGTTGGACAAACAGTTGGACCATATGGGAAGTCCATTCAAAGCATTAAGTCTAATGGGACATTCTTTCCAGCACAATCTGTATGTACTAACCCACCCTGGTGGTCCAGCAGGCCGGCGGGGGCAGCCGCCACGTGCTTCTTTATAGAACAAGGAAAGTCTAAAATAGAATAAGGCTAGAAATGCTGTATTTTGTATACTAAATATAAACATGAACTTACTGCACCACAAAGCCTAATCAAACAAATGATTTATGCTTTCAAAGTTGGCCACAGGGGGCTGTCATCTTATAACATTGTTAAATATCTTTGCCTGACCCTGACCCTGCACATGCCCAGGGTGGTCTGGGCTGCTTAGGGATCGTCATAAACAAAGCTGCTTGAATTCTGCATGGCTGGTAAGTAAGGCTCAGCAGTTAGGGACCATCTGACAATTCCTATCCACAGCAGTAAATGAAGGGAGAATTTCACTGCATACAGTCAGGTTTCTTATAAAAACTGTACACATTTTTTAATTAAAGTATATTGAAGATAGGTTTCTCTTTTATTAAAATAAGTAAAAATGGGATTTTATTTTTTTGTCTTTCCTTGTCCTTTAACGTGGCTAACGTAACTATTTAAAGGGACTTTGGGATTGTGATAGTTGCCTGTTGTTAGGTCTAACTAAGTTTAGTATGTAGGGTGCGATTTTCTGTCTGTTGATTCCAGTTTTCGATCCTTGCCTGCCTGACTATTCTGAACACTACCTGTATTGACCCTTGCTTGCCTGACTATTCCTTGAATACCACCTGTACCGACCACTGCCTGTCTGACCTTGCTTAAACTCTACCTGTACCGACCCCGGCCTGCTTGACTATACTTTTCGTCTATTCCCTGAAGTGTTGCCTTCTGTCCAAAACCTTGGAAACGCACGTGCCCCTTTGCTCGTTCAGAACATCTGCTTTTCTCCTCTCAAGGTAAGACCTGGTGACATCTAAGTAGCTGAGGCCTCCTCCCAAGGCGGCTGCTACAGGTGGAAGTTTGAGCCGTGACCAGGGAGCTTAGCATTTGTTCTGAATTTAGGGAGTTATATTTGACACTGCATCTGAATGAATCTCAATCAAATTGCTTTGGGTCAATAGAGAGGCCAATAAGTTTTCATGTAAAGCATGAGAAGAGTAAGTAATTTGTGCCTCTGTATGTGCCCTAAATTGTTCTCAATTCAGAATTCTGCAGTATAGCCCTGGCTGGGTACTGCTAGTGGCATGTTAGAAAGCACTTGAGATATTTTTTATGAAAATGAGCATTTGACAGTTGAAACTAAAAAGGGGGGGCATGTTATTTTCTGTTTGCGGAAGCCATACAGTACTTGCAGAGGTTATATGTACCATGAATGGTTTCAGAAAAGCTATTCTGGTACTTTTATTAGATGATTTCAACTCTTCTGCTTTTAAATTATGCTCAGTATCTAACAAATGAATCTCCTGCATTACAGTGCAACTATGTTTTTATCCTCTGTTTAGCAGATAAACCCCAGTCACCAAGGAGACTTAATGGCAACTTTGCCACTTTGCCAGTATATATAAGTGCCCAATATATTCTCCACTTCATACATACACAATTTCACTGATTAAAATGTACAAGCAGCAGATGAACTGAACCCTAGAATCGTGGCTAGGCCTTAAAGCGATTGTTCACCTTCCAAACACTTTTTTTCAGTTCAGTTGTTTTCATATTGTTCACCATAAATAAAGTATTTTTTTAATTGCGTTTCAGTCTTTTATTTTTTATCATTTTCCAAAAATGTAAGTTTAAAGTTTGATGTTCCTGCCTCTAGTGTTTCAGTCTGGCAGCTCAGTGATCCAGAGCATTCTGAATTGTTGCAATTTACTACTACATTTAGTTGATACAATTAGTTGATACATTTCTCAGTAGTACCAGCACGTATATTAGCAACTATTGTATCAATTTTAACAGCTTCCCATAATGAAACTCAGGGATCCTGCTCAGCAGGGACAAAGATAACAAATGTATCAACTAAATTTATCAATTTAGAAAAGTTAAAGAGTCTGCGACCCCTCCTCCCAGAGCTGCTTTAAAAGGTGAAAAATGAAACTTTACACTTCAAAATTAGAAAAATGTCCACAAATAGAAAATAGAAAGTAATTGGAAAAGTATTTCTTTCTGGTGAATAATCTGAAATCAACTGAACTGAAAAAACATTTAAAATGTGATAGTTATGCGCTGCCCTTATGTATCACTGCAAAGTAATTAGTAAAACACAAGTATTTAGTAAAACACAATCTCTATAAATAGCTGTCAGTAAATTTTAGATAAACTAATGTCCTTATGCTTTCTTACCAGCTGTTTTTGCTTTCTGTGAAACAATTCTTAAAGAGAGAAAAATTATTCTTTGCATGAGATGAAACCTAATAGTGATATAATTTTGTAATAAACTGGTGTAAAAGCTTCACAAGATTATGTTTCTGTACTAGAAGTATCCAAACAGAGAAAAGAGAAATAGCAGTAACTATCCTACACCTAGAGGACATTAATAATTTCCCAGGTAAATTCTAATCCATGTATATTCAATCTGTGGCCCCTTGTTAAATTTTTATTTTATGGAATGATGGTAACTGTAGATCGGCAACTGTTGGAGGGGCTTGTATTGGACAGTCTTTTATTCTTATTTTTGAGATACAAAGTCATATGCCTAGGTGCCTCCAACTTTTTATTTGTGATTAACTGATCTAATCCTTTAACAATATCTACAAGAAAAGCGAATGAGCCTCCTGGACATAAAAAGGATGAGAGCAGAGGAGAGAGCAAGGAACTGCCACAGAGCCTAACACGAGAAGGAGCAGGTTTGGATCAATCACAGCACACATATATTATTTAAAACTTCTCAGTTTCCTTCATATTATTCTTTATAACCCTTCCTAGATTGAAGAGGGTGACACAGCAAAGAAGCTGTACCCCTGAGAACTTTATATGAACAGAAGTCATAAATCTTGCATGAATTAACCCCAGCAGTACTATGGGTCTGGAAGGAACTATAAAACCAAAACATGAAACAAAACAAAAATGAAAGTGTTTCAAAGTATTTAAAATATAATGTACTGTTGCCCTGCACTGGTAAAAATATCTGTTTATTTCAGAATGACTACTATACTAAGCTGCGATTTAGCTGTGGGGAAAGTCATTTAAAGCCGAAAAGGGAGAAAAGGCACAGGTTTATATTGCAGATAATGGATAAGCACTATAGAAAACAATGGGATTCTACCAAAATGTTCTTTTATCTACTGTGCCTTTTCTCCTTTTTTCATACTGAATGGCTGCCCCCATGGCTACACCGCAGCTTGTTTATATAAACTATAGTTATCTTTCTGAAGCAAACACACCAGTTTACCAGTGCAAGGCAACAGTACATACATGTTTTGGTGTTACTGTTCCTTTAACGCCTTTTTCATTAATGGAGATTACATTCTGATTTCCCCTATCACATTTACACAGCACACGCAAGGTAACAATCACAGCTTCCATCTGGAGCAAAGCAGAAAAACGCAAAATATAAAAGCAAGCATTTTTGGGCTGATCTCCTCTCCACCCTGTGCGGAAGTTGTGATTGTCAGTACAGCTTCCATGCAGGAGGGTATGGATCAGCTTCTCTCAGAGCCAAGGCTCCATGTGCCCTCAGCTTTACAGGTCAGAGATGAGCTCAAGACCACAGAGATGCAAAACACCAGTTCTTACCACTGCACCATTATATGTAGTTTTTTTTACCATACCAGTGCTTATATCAACTGCATGTTAATGTGGACTGCAGTGAATCCACTATTGTGGGATTCAGCAGAATCCGGACTCTTTCATGATGGTGTCTACTGAATCCTGAACTGAATCGTATTCCTACAAATTCACACAGAAGGATTCAAAAGAATTGCATTTGCAATGTGATTTTAAGGATTTGGTTCAGTCAGGCACTTGGATTCTGCCAAATCCTACTGAAAAAGTCAAATCCTGGTGGATTCTTGAACCAAATCCTGTATTCAGTGCATCCCTAATTTTAATAATTAGAATTTATCAATTTGCATTTATTTTAAGCGGGTTTATTATATAAAGATAACTCCATTATTAATCATTATGCACATACCTCAGAGATATACAGCATTACATAAAGAGCCTGAGGCACCTGGAGTGATCTAAAGATAGGCAGACTGCATTATTGTAGCTTTCCTTAAACTGTAAACTGCCTTATATTGTAGCCTGCCTTCAGCTGAAAAAAAAAATTACAGACTATCAGCCCGTTAGATCTCCATTAAGGCATGGAGGGCCAGGCAGAATTAAGCAGATAGGCATTTAAATCAAGCACTATGACATTTAAAGGAACAGTAACACCAAAAAATTTAAGTGTTTTAAAGTAATGAAAATATCATGCAGTGTTGCCCTGCACTGGTAAAATTGATCTGTTTGCTTCAGAAACACTACTATAGTTCATATAAACAAGCTGCTGTGTAGCAATGGTGGAAAATGAAAAACGGCTATATGGCACGGGTTAACTAATGGATAACAGATAACACCATTAGACAGACAGAGTTTATCTGCTATCTGCTGTGTAACCTGAGCCTTTTCTCCTTTGAATGGCTGCCCCCATTACTACACAGCAGCTTATTTGTATAAGCAATAGTAGTGTTTCTTAAGCAAACACAGCAGTTTTACCAGTGCAGGGCAATATTGCATTATATTTTCATTACTTTAAAACATTTTTATTTTTTGACGTTACTGTTCCTTTAAATCTTGACCTGCCAATGCTCTTTAGGCTTGGGGGCAGAGCATCCTAGATGCATTGTTCTTTTCCATAGGTAGAAGTTAGTGGCAAAACCAGCCAACGCTGTGAAATAAAGTCTGAATTTTTTCACCAAATACTCCCACCATCCTCATAAAACCACATTGACCAAACTGTAGTTTGGGGCAGCTGTAGGAAATGAGGAAAGATACGTCATTAGATATGTTAAATGTTGGGCATTCGGCTCTCAAACTATTGTGTATTCCAACTCCCAGCAAGTCTCTAGCAGTATTTTAAGGACTTTGACAGCTATAGTTTTACAAATGCTGGAGTGTTATAGGTTTTTCTTTTCTTGACTTGATCTGTGTGGAAGATTCATGATGATGTGAAATGTATGAACATGACATCCCTACATCTGGGATAGTGTATGGGGGTAAAGACTTTCTCTAACTGATTCAGCTGTTAGTTACATGTAGCTGTACATAAAAGGTATTCTCTTTCTGGTGATCGAAAAAAACCCCAGAGTCAGCCACTACAGGAAATGTAGTCTATGAAGAGACTAAAACCCCTACGGTAATAGTCAAGCAGAACAGAACTCTGAGTCACTCCATAACATTCTATTAACCACAGGCTTTAAGCATCAGAATGACTGCATATATTAGCCATATAATATAATATATAGCAACTAATGGGTTTCATAGGACTGAATAATGCAGCCCCTGTCTGGCATCTGGTTAGTTCGTATAATTGTGCAACAGAAAATATTGGCTAAGGGTTCACAAAAAACCTACAAAAAACCTACATCTATAGGAAAAGACATCAGTTTCAGAGACCTGTTTTCCCAACTACTTACCACTGTAAACGAACACCTTTTTTAAAATATAAGAATCATGTTCCGTAGATTGTATCTCACTTTGCTATGATGGCACCCCATCTGGCGCTTTAAGGGTTATTTAAGGTTGAATGTGACTTTGGTTCACAGTCCCTCGCTTCTTATTTCCTCGTGTTAATGCAAAGCTGAGTCATCAACAACTTCCATCAGTTGAACCCTGAACCGTCTTAGATTTCCCCTTTCGGCATTAAAAAGGTTGATAGACCAATGACAGTATTTGGGGCTCTGACTACGCTGAGCAACATTCTCTCCCTAGAGAGGGGCGACAACACGATGCTAAAAGGCGCCTTCACTCTGGTGCCAGGCCGCATACCTCCCAACATTTTGGAAGTAAAAAGAGGGGCAAAAAATTTTTTAACGCACGTACCACAGCGAATTTTTTTGATCATGCCCCTTTCTGTAGCCACACCGCCTAATTACCATGTTCTTTTTACAAAATTTGAAAGTTTGAAAACATTTCTCCTATCTAAACAGTTTTTTTTTGTCTCAAAATTGTTACAAAGTATCTTATTTGCACCTGTTAGGTGTTCTGTGCTCTCTGTTTAAAGACAATTAAGTTAGAAACTTGGTTTCTTTTTCTGGCTCTTCAGTGCAGAGAAAATATGGACTTTCCAGTACAAAGAGGGACAGCAGGTTGAGCTGTCAAAGGGGGACTGTCCCTCCGAAAAAAGGATAGTTGGGAGGTATGAGGCCAGAACTAGGGCACGTGCCTAGGGTGCAAAGCTTGGGGAGGCGCCAGGCACTTACCTTATATGTGCCTACTCCTAGTCTGGCAAGTATTACCACATTGAAAAGTGGGTGCGCTCTGTGAAGTCGAAGTGCTTTGCGCACAACCACACACGCGCGCACTCAGTCGCGCGCCATTGCGCACATGTTCTTGGTTGCGCGCGGTTACGCACGCGCGTCCTCAATTACGCGCGGTTACGCACGCGCGTCCTCGGTTGCGCGCCTTTGCGCACATCTGCAGCAGGGGCCGAAGTGGCCAGCAGCCAACTGGGTGGCCAGAGATGCGTACTTACATGTTAAGATGCTGAGCTACACTCAAACTCTCAGTGTATATCTTTAACAGGCTTTGATATACTATATCGACGGGATGGGCACGTTGAATTAAATGATCTTCTGTAGCACGGGGTGGGGGACCAGAGTGACAGAAGTATTTAAACGTAGGCACATGATTAACTATTACTCCTTGGGGTAAACAAATTACCTTTACCAGAATTAATTTAGAGTAAGGCAAGAATCACTCATAAAGTCATACCTGTTTTAATAATACAGATACTGCAGTTAAAAGTTTCACTTTCCCATGAAAGGGAAAGAGATGCGACAATGTTTTGCCCACAGATATATTGAGGTTCTGCATAGAGCAGAGCTCAGCCATACACAGCAGCAGTGGTCGGTCCTGTCCAATACGACCCATGCAATGCAACCATGAGCAATAGTAACAAATACACTTCAAATGCCACATTGATTTTACAGCTAAAAGACACCCTTCATGTCCCCTTTGCAAGCTTCCCTAGGATTTAGGATCCATATTCCCAGCAGATGATTTTTACAGACAAACCCCTATACAGTGAGAAAGAAAGGATCAACTCAGCCGGGGGTGATGCTTGTGGCTAAATGGATAGACAAGTAGCATAGAAACATATATAGAGGGCATAGTATTTAATATCTACTGTGCCCTGCTTCTTCCATCCCAGTTATATTAGTCATCTCCAGGTACCAGTATCAAGGAACACAAGCAGTTAACTGTGCAGCCGCTCATTTTCAGAGCGTGGTGTAAAGTTCTACAAACCATCTTGGCACCGCTAGAGTTAAGTGATCTACCTAGTCTAAGCCCCCTGTTAAATCAGATGCACATACCGTCTGTTTGAGGGGAACCTGCGTTCAGTTCTGATGGTTCCAAAGGGGGAAACATATCCTCTCCCTCTCATACCTTCACAGTCTTCCTCCTCCCAGAGTGCACTTGCCTGTAATTGCTAGTGATTGTCTAATATAGCAAGTCCCAGCTGGCACACTAAGGGGTAAGGCACGAAATCCACTCTGTCTAAGCCAGGAATAGCAAGCTCCAGCCCCACAGCTATTGGAAACTACAACACCTAGCACCCACCAACAGTCCAATTCTGCTAGAGTCAGGTGCTGGGTTTTGCTGTTTCTCCAAAGCTGGCATGAGTGACATCTATGCAAATAACTCCGATTTCAGTCTGTCACTTCATTAAATTCTTTTGCATATCAGAAGAAAGATGTGTTCTTTAAATTGCCATTGTAACACAGTCATTCCACTTAAAGGAACAGTAACACCAAAAAATAATGTGCCCTAAAGTAATGAAAATATAATTTACTGGTAAAATGTGCATACTTGCTTCAGAATCACTGATATAGTTTATATAATTAAGCTTCTGTGTAGCCATGGGGGCAGCCATGCCAAGCTGGAAAAGGAGAAAAGGCACAGGACACACAGCAGATAACAGATAAGCTTTATAGTATACAATGAGATTCTCCAGAAAGTATCTGTTATCTACCATGTGTCCTGTGCTTGAATGACCGTCCATGGCTACACAGCAGTTTGCTTACATAAACTATAATGGTTTTACTGTTCCTTTAAACTGTTGTTTTTCCTGAAAAAAAGTTCTTGGTTTGGATCGTACCCCAATGGCATATAAAAGGCAAGTGACTCTAACCTGTTTGCCCTTGGAGCCTGACATCAGGATTCCTCTTAATATTCCTCTCTGTCATAACAAGCATCAGCTCTATTCATACAATCCATCTTATTGTCTACTCCTAAACGCTGGGTTTTTTTTTCTGTTAAATTGACATATTTTACAACCCCCACCCCTTCCTTTTTTTCCAATCAAGAGGCAATACAGATAAACTGGACAGATTACCCAAACCATTTTCTGTGCTGTGCTGATCTTTATTCCAAAAGCCTTTGTGATGATATTGATGATGATGATGGTCAAGTGGACAGTTTGATTTTTGTGTTTGGAGCTAGTTATAAAGAATCAATATTATATCAAGGGGTAACTTTCGTGATAAAAGACTTTAACCACTCCAGCTATTCATCATAAGTCTGTAGCAAGCAGATAGGTCAAAAGAAATTATATTGCACTAAAGAGTGTCTCTTCTTATCTCTGCTCTACCAGGGGAATAAGGGACAAGCCGATCGATACAGTAGCCGCTGTGTACTTCTTGCAATTATCAATAGCCGATTTCGTCTTTTCAGGCCTGCATCTATTAATACAAGCTAATAATAATCTGCTAAACAGAAGGGGCAGATGTTGCTTTCTTGGACAGCTAGGCATATATAATTACGAAGAAGTGCCTGAGGTATTGCACCAAGCTGCAGGTATATATATATATATATATGTATATATATATATATATATATATATATATATATATATATATATATATATATATATATATATATATATATATATATATATATACATATATATATATTTTTTTTTTTTTTTTTTTAAATCTATGACGATATATATATATATATATATATATATATATATATATATATATATATATATATATACTCCTCTGACCATAGACCAGTACACTTGTAATCCAATAAGAAGGTGGGTTATAGACCACTCCAAATGGGGTGTTCCTGACACACCTTCTTAAAGGCGTTTAAATGAGTAGGAGCACTTTCTGGGCAGGATAGACACTTGCTTCTATCATCTGGATCCTTTTGTTGTACCCTAATGCCAATCGATGCAATGCTTCTGGGCTTGTCTTACAAACGAATTAATTTCAGACAAATATAAAAGTGATCCAGCTTAATCCTTATGTGCAAATATATATATACATATACACATATATATATAATTGCCTTCCTATATATAGAGAGGGCAGATTTTTGCACTGTAGTCAATTTGCCTACAGTCGCAGATTTTGTTGCGATCGTTCACAAGAGAATTAATAAAAATCTTAAATCCCAAGGCAATATTTGCATGACATTGCTGCTCTTTATAACTGTGATATTGACCTTATGTATAATCCATTTAATATGTTTATACATGCACACAACTTTGAGATACTTGTGCAGAGAAAAAGTTGCTCTTACATATAATATTGTCAGAAGAGAAATCGCGGCGTCTTTGCCATTTGACATGCAGTTTGGGTAAGGCTGGGGCAATGCAAGGATACATTTGCCTCTGATTGAAACATTTATCATGGTGATTAGTGCAGAATGGCAGCTGGCGTTAGTAACCCCCACCCCCATCCAATAATAATAATAATAATAATAATAATAATATTGTAATACGTGTGCTCTTCTCAGGACAAATTAGGGGATAGTGAGTGCAGATTTTTGGAGCGTTGCCTGAATGTGACAAGGTTGAACTGCTGAGTCCCGTTGCCTTAGAAAGTTGAAGCACCAAACGGCAAATTTCTAATATTCCTTTTTGCAGGACATCTTTTGAATGAAATTACACGCTTTTTATTAACGGGAAAAGTGCACTTTTTAATAAATGACAGTAACCCAAAGCTCCCCATCTCTCTCCCCCCTGCCCAAGGAATCGTGCAATATAGGCTTTATGGAATATTTAAATAGATTACACGAATTACAGCAAATACGTAATTATATGTTCAGCTAATGTACAAAATACAGTAGTCATTTGCAAATAATATTACCAGGCAGACAAAATAATAACGTGTCTCTCCTTACCCTGCAAACAACAATGCGAGAGAAAGATAATGGACAAATTAGATGTAATTATAGGGAGGAAAGTCAACTTTCTTTTCAGCAGAGCTGTGTAGGTATTCAGAATGTGAATGATATGTGTGTGTGTGTGTGTGTGACACTGATTGCAATGGATTTTGTGTGGGTAGTAACAGCATGTCATACCTGTGTGTGTAAGTGTATTATACATATATATATATATTCCAAGATACACAGAGATAGATTATGTATATGTGTGTGTTTGTGTATATATATATATATATATATATATATATATATATATATATATATATATATATATAATCTCAATCCCACCGTTTAAATGTAAAAAACATTATTACACAGAGAATTACGAGTGGATTGTGCCCTGCACATGTTATTGTGACAGAGAGTGCTTGATACACCTTTTTTTGTTTTTTTGCTGAGCCTACATTATATCCTGACCTTTATTGTAACAGTTCCCTTACATGTAAGTCAATTAAAAACAATTCTGCTCATCGCAGCTTTAACCCACTAAAGCGAAGACCTGGGCTCACTCTCTGCAGAGTCTGCCTCAAAAGAAGTCACCTAGCTGCTGCAGCTGGATTGAAAGGAATGCGACCAATCTCCTGCGCTCTGCGATTTATTTTTCCCACAGTTCCCTCTCCCAGACGCAGCATTTTTAGAGGGTATAACATGACTTATAGAAGTTGCGCCCGCATTAAGTCTATACTGTGTAATTACTGACACTGGGTTAATCCAGTACATTAAGAACACGAAGTTTTCATAAATAAAATTGTTCATGAAGATGCGCATGAGTAAGTGTGCGTATGTGTATTGTGTGCGTATCTGTCTATATCTATGTATATGTGTGTGTGTGCATATATATATATATATATATATATATATATATATATATATATATATATATATATATATATATATATATATATATATATATATATATATATATATATATATACAGACACATAATACATACGCATTTACATTTCTTTAATTTTGACATGTATATGTATTTCAGTAATATCAAATTAGATAGAGATACTACAACTGTCTGAATGTATTTGTTTAATTTAACTAAATCTACAAACAACCAACATGAAAGTTACATTCTTGCCAAAATAATAATGTTTAAAAAAAATCAAACGAATATGTAACAATGTAACAATGTTACATAAATGAGGCGCACGATATAAACTAATCGAAAGAGTTGACACAATGGTTTCCTCCTGATTTCCATCGGAATCTAGGAAACAAATGTAACAAATAGATGTGATTTCTCGTGCCTGCTGGAGATCTTTGCATCGTCTCGGTCGGGATCTGCTGATGGACAGAAGGAAGAGAAGTGGAGGGAAGTGCAATCAGCACCAAGTACTTGACCTTAGGACACGAGTAAAAGTTTAGGATCCCCTCTAAGCCATCAATCATAGCAAATGAGCAAAGACAGTCTTCTCTATAAAGCGATTACAGCCGATATACCTGTTTGCAATTAATAAGTGTTACATATAAATTATATAGTGATACATTAACAAATGCTGGCAACAAGGGTGGATGGCTCGGGCAAAACTAGAGCGGGCTTGTGTTTATTACAAGGGCAATAGTAGGATTTCCAGAGTAAAAATGAAACTGAGCCAAAGTGAACACGGAAGAGGTCGGACAGGGGATGACAGGGTCGGACTAGCAGTGGGGGGAGGACAGGGGTCGGACTAGCAGTGGGGGGAGGACAGGGGTCGGACTAGCAGCGGGAACATGACGGTCCTGTGCACAGAAGCTAAAATTTTAGCGCAGTAGGGACAACACTAGAAGCTTTCGCCCAATTTTGGAATTTTAGAAGTGCCCAAAATCTGCCCAGTTTTGCCATTCAGTTGCTTTTCCACACACACGTTTCTGTATAAAATGATTCTAGTTTAACACGCCTATACCTAAAAAAGGACTCAGATGCCCCGCAGGGAATAGCAGCACATAGGGGTCGGCACTGGGGAGCAGGCTCAGTAGCATCAGCGCTGGGAGAGGGCCACAGAGAGTACGTGCTACATGATCCTGGCGTCTGTGCTGCCTTCTCCGCTTTCCTATCCCCAAGCAGCCCCTCCTCTCCGGATTGGACGAGAAGAAGCTCCCACAGTCTGTACAGTGATGTACTGGCAGCGAGACAAGTTCATATGAAATGGGTGTGAGACACCGGCCGCGAGTAGCACATGGCTCATGTTAGTAGCTGGGAAATCGTCTAAGAGCCACTATGAATAGCTGACATACGCCCCCCATGTACGCGCGTGAAGGAGAGGGTGTGCTGCTCAACGAACAAGTGCTGCGACTTTTTTTCCCCCCTTAACCCGGCACCCCTCCCATCAACTCCACCACCCACAGCATAAACCGCTCCGGCCCACCCCCTCCCGTGACAGGGGAAAGAGAAGGTCTGTGCGAGGAGCAGTGTGCGCGCTGCCCATTCTACGGTCAGGAGAGTCTGCTGGGGAAGGTCTCACTGGGACAGGGGGGAAGAGATAACAAGAGCAGCAGCATCAGGCGCGGAATACTCATTAAGCCACTTCTGCACTGCAGCTTAACTCCCAGCAAGTTCACGTCAAGTGGAATAACCCAGCGACCGGTGCTGAATTCCCTTACTGTGTACCAAGCGGCGCGCTATCTGATCCCATTCGCTACGGCTGTTACATCCTCTGAAAGCAAAGGGGGGTAAACCGAGAGCAAACACGGTGCTTACAGCAGTCAATGCCTAAACTTCTTGTGAAGTTCCCCTCTGAGCGCCGATCGTACAGTCCCTCCGTATCGCACCCAGGTACCAGCTGGCAGCACTCACTGGGACTCTCTCACTAAAGCAGCCAGTCAGTGTCAGTGGCTCCTGGAGTGCAGCAAATCAGATACACAGCCAAAAACACAAGGGAAGGTGAAAGGAATCACCGGGCAAGGTCGTGTACATGGAAAGGAGAAAATAAGTGTAATTAAAAGAGAGAGAAAAAGAGAAGGGGAGGAAGCTGCAAGTAGAAGGAGCAAGAAACTTTCCGAGCTCCACTCTCCAACCAAGTCCAATGGCACTGCCGGGAGCGCGGGGACACTGAGAGGCCGCCAAAGGGTCAAAGAGCACAGCCCCGATATCTAAAGTTTGGGGGTGGAGAATAACATTCATCGGCCAAGCAAAGAGGAGATGAGCAGCACATGACCTTCCCTACAGTGACATGTTCTCTTCTCGGGCTCCCAGAAGAAGTGTAGCCCGGCGGGCGGGCGGGGGCCTCTGCTGTGCCGCTCGGTGCAAACAAACCAGAGCATTTGGCGGAGTGAGGCGGCTAATTGCTTGAGGCCGTCCCTCATTTCCATATGAAGTCTGTGTCCGCTGGCCCCGAGCCAATCCCCTCTCACCCCCGCCACTAATCGCCATGTATTATTCACCATCACAATTAGTTACCGACATGCGCAATCCGCGCCGCACCGACACCGCTTCATTTGCCCTCATTTTGCAACTCGACTATTTGTGAACATTTTTTTTTTCTTATTATTTGCCACTGATGTATCTGCAAAAAAGCAGAGAGGACTCTGAGTTCCCAGCGGCGGCGGCAGCATGTCTCGGAGAAAGCAAGCCAAGCCCCAGCATCTGAAATCAGAGGAGGGCATCACGACTGAGGGGAACCCTAACAACGGTAAGGGGAGGGGGGGTCCTGCCTACCCACTATTATCCCTATTATTGCCATCTAAGCGCTAACATGCCATTCCCCCCCTCCATCTCCCTCACTTGAGCTGTCCTGCGCCTGTCACTCTCTCTATCCCACTCGCTGCTGCTGCTGCTGCTCCACAAACTCCTTCTGAGCCGCACTCATTGCATTTATTCTTCTCTGTCTGTAGGAAAGTAGTTGTTGTGTACTGATCTTGGAGAAAAGTTTCACACTAGTTTGCACCCAGGGGAGTAACTATAGAGGAAGCAGAGAGAGCAGGGGGTATAGGGGCCCCATGAGGTCCTAATTCATATACAATTTAAATAAATATTGGTAAAACTGGTCAACCTGGGACCTGCAAAAATAATCTACTGTGGGGCCCAGTAATATCTAGTTACACCAATATTTGCACCTGCAGAGCAGCCTGCTCCATGTCCTGTCTGCTTCTGTTCCCTGCTCCAAGTAGGGTTGCCACATGGCCAGTATTTTACAGGCCTGGCCGGTAAAAATGATGGTTGATCCCAATGTTATTAATAGGGAAAAAAGATAAATATATAGGAAGGCTGGTATTTTTTTGCAGAAAAGGTGGCAACCATAAGAGCAGACAAAAGGAGAGTCAGGCAGAGAGTGTGCAAGGACAGTGCAAGTTCAGTGTATTGTGGGGCTGTGTGTGGGGCTATAGGTTAGTGGGAAGGGGAGAGCAATCTCTAGCTGCACACTGACCCTGCCTGGCTGGAGAGCTTAGGGGAGACTGAAGAGAGGCCAAGCTGAAAGTTCCTGTTAGCAGCGGGAGGTTGTTTCTACCGTTCAGCTACTGCAGGACAGGACTATGGGACAGGCTGGGGGGGGGGAGAGGGAGGAGGAGGAGGCTTTGCTGATCTTGTTTGGGAATGGAGGGAGATTGGAAAAGACTTCCGGAGACGTCTCTGCTGAGGGACACTGCACACACACACACATACACGAGGAGAACAGGTACCACAAATGAGTTCATCAGCCGTCAGCGCCGGGGAGCTTCACCCAGCTTCAACCAAAGGTGAGAGAGCTTTGCACCATGTGTGTAGGGTAGAGTGTTCAATAGGGAGGCTGAAATTTATGGAGGCAGAGAGAGAGAGAGGAGCATGGGTTACTGTTACTGGAACATTTGTTCCCTGTAACATAGACAGACACACTCCCCTGCCTGCTAGCACCATGCGCTGTCAACACCTTCATCACTTTAGCACATAGAAAGTTGCTTGGGGTGCTGTCCTTTCCTTTCACTCCCATGTCACTCACAGTTATTTGTATTTAGTAACATTCAACTTTTGTGCTTTTCTAAACCCATTGAGCAACGGAGGAGTTTCCATGTTTCTCACAGAGTGCTCTGGTGCATATCCATAGCTGGGCTCTGTGTCCCACAACATGTACATGTCCATCAAAACCACATCTTATCCTTTTACATTTCAACTCGCAGACTGAGACATCTTTGTTTATTACATATGAGCGAATAGTGCATTGGATTTCACACATGCAGCAATTTGTGCCAGACCAGCCAGATATCTATTATATTAATAGATAATAAATACAATTATATATAATATTATATATGATTCTGATTTTGCAAGGACTTGATTGTGCTTTTTCAGTGAGCCACACGTTAAACATTTTGGTCATTGCTGAGTTGCTGCAGACAGTATTTATTTTGGTGGGCTAATGATCCCTTTTGGTAATGCACAAATTAAACCTGGGCAGCTTTCTGTAATAAAGTGTCCTGCTCAGCCTTTGTTAATGTATTTAATTGTGGGGTGCCGTGGAAGGAAGGCCTTGCTTCATGGGTTTTGAAGCGGTAGTTTCCAGATGCTTTCTTTCATTCCATTAAACAGCAACATGTCATTGTCAGGCTTCACAATAGTTTCCTGGATTTGTGGAAGAAAGTATGATTCTTGGAAGCTGCTTTATGAGGAATCTTATCTGTGTGGCTGTGACACAGGAGATTAGAACAGGAGATATGCTAAAAAAAAACGCTTGCATATGGTGTGTATATTAAAGCACAGGAGGTTTTTTTGTGTCATGGAAATATTTTTTTGTTTACTTCTTCTCATAGCATTTTTCACTTTTGGTTTGTTTTGTATTCTACTCAACGACTACACCATCAAATGATTGGTTTTATTTCTGAAGAGTGAGAAATCCATAGGGTTACATTGCATCCTAGTGAGGACTTTTACAGCTCGATTATTGTGGCTTGGGAAGAACTCAAATCACATTTCCACAGCAACCTCGAAATTTATTAAAAAAAAACGTAGTTGTAACAATGTTAAAAGCCTCTCTCACAATTACAATCTGTGTTGTCAGATCCAGCTACTAAAAACGATATTTAGCAATACCTGCATTTTCAGCTTCCTTTCTTTTTTTGTAAGATTGCTTTGGAAATGCCCTGTTGATATAAACTGTTGAAACCTTCAGCGGAACATTTATCTGTATAATGTAACCTCACCATTAAACCAGTGAAGAGGCCGTGCACATTTAGGTGCATGTAAAAGGTATTCTTTAATGAAACTGGATTTGGTTTAATTGCCAGACAAGCTTTAAGTTGTAGTTGGTGATGTTTCTCTCTGTTGTACATCTTAAATTTGTTAAATATGACGGAAAATAATTTATAAATCGTTAAATAAATTATACCAGACTAGTGTGTATGCCTAATATACAGTATATTTATCTATCTAGCTATTAATCTGTCCTCTCTCTTTAGATATATATATATATATATGTACACACACTCGCATATATATATATATAAGCATATATGTATATATATATATATATATCTTCCCGTCAATTTTTCATTTTGTTGAGTCCACTACCTACACATATATAACATCTTACTATTCCAAAGATATCAGATGTAATTGAATTGATATTAGAAAAATTCAGATTATGTTTTTATGATAAAAAAAAGGTTTCCATTAGGTCTGCTTGATCACAGGTGTATTTGTCTACACAGTTTACCAATCTTTGGTTATGAAATTAAGATTAAATGCTCACTTCAGAAAAGGAAATACAATAATAAAACCAAGGATTTGAATTTTAAATTATACTGGTTCATAATTGCATTTTTGAAGCATCTATTGCAAATTATTATTACATTTAATTAAAATAGCATATCTATATATATCTATTCATATACACACAGACACACACATCTATCTGTCTATCTATCCTCACAAACACACTATAAGCACTGTAATATTAACGTAAATAAATATCAACAGTATGTGTGGACTATTACATACATCAGATATTTTAAAGGCATTTAATGTAAATAGCACATTGGCACCTTATAATATATATATTTGTTTATGCTGCAGTTTTAGTCAACATTATACACAAAAATAATTTAATTACACAGCTAAATAAGATTTTTGATTGTTTATAAATACTTAAAATCATTGACCCTAACAAAAAATGCAGATGTATATGTTTTCCACAAACATTTATCTTCTAAGCACCCATCAACCTATTCAGATATAGGATGCAGATATTGGGAAGTTAAATAGTTAAACCCAAAGTGGGTCAGGTTTCCTTATCATTTTGTCTAATCCTTCTCCTGTCCTCCTGTTGATCATACGATGACCAGAAGATTATTTTATTTCCACTTTAAAGAGCTGTATCTAAAATCCTAACATCAAAAAAGGAGTAAACAAAGGCTCCTGTGTAACATCTTAACACACAAAGGTAGTTTTGAATATTTTCAGGTAGAACATGTTAAACACATTGCAAGGCAAACAATTATTATAATTGTTTTTTTTTGGGTAATTTACTGATTTTATTAAGAAGGGATATTTGGGTACACTTCTAAATAAATGCAGGCAAATCATTTCAATAAGTGGGAACACTCGCAAGCCATGTAAGTTCTTTTGTGATTTTACACGAGTTCACACGTACATTTTTTTGGTTATTTATATATGGTTGCTATTTAGATGTGGTGATAAATACACAGTACAAAATTGAAATATATTTTAAAACATAAGAACAGTTGCCTGTTTCTAGCTTTACATGTCTTGGATGATGCAGCCCAGTTTAAATTGTTTAAAATAGCCTATTAGGCTGCTATTTTAAACCATTAATGCCCACACTAGAGATTCATTTTGTTTGGAGACATTAAAAAGGTGGGACTGCATGAAGTACCAACAGGTTTCCAATGGCTTGTCCCTGAGGGTGGGTGTTTAGAAGTGCTTTGACAAGGCTGGCTGATTTAACCTTTGCCTGTTTTGCCCTGCCAGGGGTGGCCGCTAGATGTCAAGCTCATAATACAATTAGTACATCTGTGCAGTTGACCTTGGCAGCATGGTTACTTCTGTTATGTTAAGTGTTAACACTAGATTTGAGTGTTACCTAGAGATCTCCACATGTTTCGTACATGCTATAGAGATTAGCAGCTACTGATCTTCTTAAGCTAAAGTGTTAATGCAGGGAAATATTATCTTCTGTGTATTTCTGTCTCACGATCAGGATTCTTTTCTGCATTTCGAGAAAAAGTTTCAAGACTCTAATTCGGCATAAGTCTTATTCTTTTGTCTGTATTTGTCTTATTCAAGTGAAGATAAATTACACAACCATTTGCCCATTTCCCCCAAAATTGCTAGTGTATTTTACACAAGCACACATAAAGACATACACTTGAAATCACACCATTTCATTATAAGAAAAGGAACTAGTTGACTTGTCAGAAAGATAATGGGCGTTAGCCTCTTTATTTTGGCTAATGCAAATGTATTTGTTTTTCTTTACATAAAGATGCATTTCTGAAAGTTCAAATAGAAAATTGTTTAAATTGTTGTGTTAATTTTTTTTTATTTTAAATTATGATAAACTAGATCATCCATTTTACTAAGTATGCCTTAAAATCACAATGTATTTTTTTCGCTTTTTGAACTATTAATAAAATAATATATATAATGTATATAATAATGTATTATTTTCATAATACATATATGAAAAATGTGAATAGATTAAATTAACAGCCTATATTTAAGAAAGATATGTTTACAGAGATTCTAAACAAATTAATACAATTCAATCCTCTTAATGTAGAAGGTCTAGTTATATAATATCTATTCTTCGAAAGTGTTTAAATATCTTTACTTAAATATAAAAATACACAAACTGAATCTGTTATTTATATTTTATACTGCCAAATACTGAGACTAATTAGTCATCATTTTGCTTGCAAAATGTTTTATCTTAATATATTTGATGGTTTGGATATAAACATTATATTCAACTGTAATGCATTTTTATTAATAATGTAAGTAAAAGTTAAACTGCACATATATAATATATATATATACATACATATACACACACACACACACACACACACACACACACACACATTAAACACAGAGAAATTAATTCCTAAACTGTAAAATCTGCTTCTTATAAGTCTCTGTATTCTCTAATGATATTGTCCATGGCTAAGCTTCTGTTTACTTGCACGGTGTTTAAGTAGCTAATGGATTGCTTTCATGATTACAAACTGCAAATGTTAAAAAAAGCAGAAGACAGTTGGTGAATATACCACAGGTGGTTGTTACTTAACAAATTCTGAGATTTAGGCCACTGAATAGATTAATCTAAATATACTAGATCCATAACATTCTGCATAGTAATAGTGCCCTCCACTGTTCACTGTCATGTTGACAGGCATTGTTTAGTTTGAAAGAGGGCAAAAAATTCTATTGAGTCTGGAATTTCTTCTACATTGTTGAACACAGTAGGGGTCTCTATTTGTCTCCTCCTGTTTCACAGCTTGGCCTCTGTATGTGATTATTCATCTTCCTTTATGGGAATCGCAGGATCATAAAGAGTTAAAAAGAATTAATTTGCAAGAAAACAAATGCCTTGAACTTTTTTCTCTCTTAAATTCCACAGAGCTAAAAGGAAAACCATTTTGTGGCTTCAGAATTGTTTTATGTCACCTGGCCTTATAAAAGAAGCTATGTCTTCACTCAGCCTGTACTGTACATGCATTCCAATTCTGAGTCTGTTCCTTTAATTCTTATCTTCATGTGATGTAGCTGTACACGCACAGCAGAATTTGCTATTGCTTAGTTGTTCATGATAATGGGGGGCAGTTAACAACAGTGCTACACAAAACATGCATCATTATTATTAAGATTTTTTTTTTTATAACTGAGTTGCTGTGTTTTTATTTTGGGAATGTAGAGGAACATATGCTATACAGTATATGTTTATCTAGTGATACACCATTCCACTGCAATACATCTAAATGTTGATGGATTATAAATGTAAAAGGTAAGCCGGCATTATGTAGCCACTCCATAAAGATTTAGCAAACCAAATATAGTCTTTGGGTTGTCTTTCAATAAAAAAAAAAAGAAATAAGATTTTATGTTATTATAAATACAGTTATTCCCCCCTCATGCCATAAGGTACTAGCCAAACAGATTGCACCCAAATCTCCTACTGAAGCAGACAAAAAATAAAATATGTTTTGTTGGGACAGATATGTAATTGTGATTACTGACATAGTGACAATGATGATATTTATGCAATGGATGTTTTATGACATTGAAACATTAATGTTTCTTACCACAAATCATATAAACTATGTATACATTTAAATTTCTTCTCATAAACACTGCATACAACTGTGAAGAGGTTCTGCACAAAGGAAAAGCACAACCTTGAACTAAACTGCACACAACAGAGTTTACTCCATATCAAGAGAACAGAGCTTAAGCTTCCTCTGTAAGTGGCAGGTGTATAGGACGGGACATTTTCCAGTGGATCAGGATTAGATGTTGATCAATTCTTAGGTGAGATTTAGATTTAAAACATTACATAATCAGATACTTAATTAGATTTTTCTTTTTAGTAACTTGAATTCCCACACATTCAAAATTGGTGTGACACTACTTTTTTTTGTAATGACGAATATTGCAGAAGATAAAATCTTTTGAACTGACAGAGGTGTGATGGAATATGTTTGATTTCTTAAATTTAGCTTTAAATGCTATTATCAAAAGGAATCTGGCATAACGCAGAATTATCACACATACATAATAATAATAACTGGAAGCAGCCTATAACTGTAATTTAAAATTAGCACAGACTATTCCAGTTAGAATAGCTATTACTAACCTTTATGTCAGTGATTAGCTATCATGTAAATTACTTATTCTGTGTAAGTGTGTGCTGCGTGATTATCTGTTTATTATAATAATTAATCTTAAAGCAGTAGTATATGAGCTGTAATCTATAATGTGTAATATCGTTACAGAAAGCTGCCCTATGCTATGTCGTTTTTCATTTAAAACAAAAACCTTTTTTATGTTGTCCTGGTGAAATGGAAACATTTGTCTGCAGTCATACTTATGCGGCTTATGTTTTCACAGCTAGAATTAAGACATCTGAAATTGTGAATGACAGGGCTCAAAGATGTGCATGTAGATTATAATTTACCAAGAATATATGCTACAGTTTGATAGCTTCCAGTGTTCCTATAAAAAAAGGAATGACGTGTCTTGCGTATTTTTTTAAACCAGACATAAAAGTTAAAATGTGGTAGATCACAAACATAAAAATTAGAAAATATCAAAACAGTTGTTCTCCAGGATGGTTGTAATAATGCATGCAAAAGCATGATTTTGATTTAATCTTTTGCATCCAATAGCTTGTTAAGGCTAAACTTGTGATGTGACCTTTGGCCACCTTTGCTTTTATCAAGTACAATTTGGCTGATTCTTTTCACACAAATATTGTTATTTTATTAACATCAAGGTGATTAACATTGCAAAAAATAGTGCAGCATTGTGTGAAATAAAGGTGCAATTAAGAGTGATATATGTTTAAAGTTCTTTATTTTTATTTTGTTCTAGTACTTAGAACTGGTTTTGAGCTCATACATATATTTGGCCACTATAAGCAAAATTATATATTTTTTTAATATTTAAAAAAATGACAAATGAATGTTGCATAATTTTAGCAAGTATGTTTTTCAGAAATCAGGATATCAAACAGGCAAAAGGTTTAGCTACACTTTTTTCTGTGACATTATATACTGATTTTTTTTTATCTGCTTTTGTTACTTTACGGTAGGCTTTGTAATGGTTATAATAGACATACATTCTATTATAGAGGTGATTAAGTGATTTATACCTTTAACTTTATACAATCAGAATCTCTTTGGTGCATTTTCAGCACAATTTCAGATTATCTGCTATAGTGTACAAAGTTTGTAAGAAGAATATATTTCTTTTATAAAAACTTGCCAGCAGAAAATGTGTTATACATTAAAAATATTTACCCTAACTACAGCAACATATTTGATCATAATAGTGCATATTGATTTTTAAATGCACATTCATTGGTTTTCAATTCTTATATTCCATTATGAGTTAAATATAACAAATTCAGTGATAATCTCATTTAACAGGTTTAACCTAATTAATTAATTTATTAATTAACACATGGTTTTTAAATTGAAATCAAATATATCTATTGAGAAATGTTGGATGTTATACTTAAAAGAAATGTAATTATATTATTGTATACTATAATGCTGCAGCAATATTTTGATATAACACTCTACTGTAAAAGATTAGTGCTAATGACATCATTATTTCTTTTCTATGTTTTTTCTACGCATATATACAGGCAGTTTTAAATTAATAGTAATTCGTGTACATGCAGCCTTAAAAAATACATAACCACTTACCAAGTTAAAGGTGTTTGAAATGGTATTATATGTTTATTTCAGTATAGCTATTTATTTGATCAGGTGTGAATTAGAATTCTGTTCATTAAACATGCTTGTCATTCAGCACAAGAGGGTAACGCAAGTCAGAGGAAGTGACTGCCTACAACAGTAATTAAACATGTGTAACCAATTAGTGGGTTTTCTACAGTGGCGCAAGCATATAATTTACAAAGTCTATCTTAAAGAATAGATTGAAATAGGTACAAAATTGTATCTCCCCATAACACACTTACATTAAAAATGTCAGTAAAAATTTAGTTTTAATATATAATTCCAAACTTGACAGCTAGCACCTATGATTTGTAATTTTAGTAGTTAGAAACAGGTTTTTAACTTTTTTGGAGAATCAAACTTTTTAATTTCGATTTTGAAAGCAGTTATTATTTTAATAGTGTTCTTGAAAAACGGTTTCAAACACAATGGTAACATTACATTTAAATAACTATTTAAATAATTAAAATATGGGACAAGTGTATTTATGATAAGAGTCCTGTGATGCGTTCAAATATTAATACAACAGTTATCATTTCTTACTATTCAGCTGCATCTGAACAATGCGACAGAACTGGAGTATTTAAAACAAAATTTACCAAATATCACTCCATTTTTATATAATGGTCATATCAACTTGCTTGAAACTCAGTGTATAAGACTACAATTGCTTCATTTGATTTTGTCAGGTGCTGACTGAACTTTGAAAGGTTACAGATTAGTTTAGCAATGTTAACTGAACTGGCAAAGGCATCTCTAATTTTGCTGGAAATTAGGAAGCTCGATGCTAAAGGGGAATCCTAATGAGCCCATCAAAAGCCTGATTTGTACGCAACAGACAAGGTTGCTGTGAATTGTATGAAAATATTGGAAATCAATGGCTTCTATGGAATTTCATTAAGAAGCAGTATCCACAATTGATAGAGCCTCATAATTTGATGGATTGCGCAAAGAAAATTATTAGCTAGGTAGAAGAAGCCATAGACTACTTATGTTGGGCTTGAAAATTGTTCAAGTGGGGTAATTTGTAAGAAATAAAAAGTATTGATTTTACTTGTGCAAAATTTTCAAATGTAGCCATCTGTCATTTGGTTTTAAAGCTAATATAGTCTTTTCATTTGCTTTTAGCAGCAGCTGCGGAAGGACCCGATGATTGTGACAGTGGGAATGAAAGTCGAAGTGGAAGCGAAGAAACTAATGTTTGTGAAAAATGCTGTGCTGAATTCTTCAAGTGGACTGATTTCTTAGATCACAAGAAGACATGCACTAAAAACCCTCTTGTTCTAATTGTGAATGATGATTTAGCAGCACCAGTTACAGAAGAGGTTCCAGAACCCTCTCCTGCAGGTTCTCCCAGTAATCACGCAGAAAGTGAGACTGCAGAGGAAAATATCCAGGTAGAAAATAATGACACCTGTGACATAAAAGATACTGAAAAGGAAGAGGAACCCATGGAGGTTGAAATCACAGAAGAAAAAAACTACCCAAGTCAAGAAGCTTCAGACTCTTCTACTCTTCTACCTCAGATTCCTGAACCATCTTCCATAACTAATTATAACATGCCAAACACTAATGTTACCTTAGAGACTCTGCAAAGTACTACAGTGGCAGTTGCACAATTTTCACAAAATGCACGATGTGTGGGGGGTGCAAATGCGGCAACTGCAATGGCAATTCCAATGATTTTAGAACAGTTGATGGCATTACAACAGCAGCAAATTCACCAGCTGCAACTCATAGAACAGATACGTAGTCAAGTTGCACTGATGAACCGGCAGCCATTACGGCCTCCCTTAAATCCGACAGTTCCATCCCAAAATGTTCCAATCCCTGCTTCCAATCAGTTGCAGGGTTTTGCTGCACACTCTACCCTACAGTTAACCTCAGTAGTCCCTCCCACTCTTTCAGGACCAGCAAATAGTGGTCAGCTCCCTTTGTTTGAAAATCCACAGCATATGTCACAGCCTCCCTCTGGGGCAAGTACCCCAAATATACCATGTCCTGTATCATCTGCACCAACAGAATCCACCACATCATTGTCAGCAAATAGTAAAGCAACTTCAGCAGCCCATTGTTCTTTGTCCAATTCTACAAGTAATCCAACCCATCCACAGAGCTCCTCAACACCCCCATCTCTAGGACATGGAAATATCCTAAATTCATCTTCCAGTTTGCCAAGTCCACTTCTACCTCAGAGTTCATCAAATAGTGTGATCTTCCCCAATCCTCTTGTCAGCATTGCTGCAACAGCTAATGCATTAGACCCTCTCTCTGCACTTATGAAGCACCGTAAGGGAAAGCCACCAAATGTGTCAGTATTTGAGACCAAGACAACCTCTGAGGATCCATTCTTTAAACATAAATGTAGGTTTTGTGCCAAGGTCTTTGGAAGTGATAGTGCATTACAAATCCATTTACGTTCTCATACTGGAGAAAGACCATTCAAATGTAATATATGTGGAAATCGTTTTTCCACAAAAGGAAACCTAAAGGTTCATTTTCAGAGACACAAAGAAAAATATCCCCACATTCAGATGAATCCATACCCTGTTCCAGAATACCTCGACAATGTTCCCACTAGCTCTGGAATTCCATATGGAATGACTTTTCCTCCTGAGAAACCAGTCACAACATGGTTAGATAGTAAGCCTGTGTTATCAACTATTCCAACCACAATTGGATTGCAGCTTCCTCCCACAATACCTGGTGTAAATAACTATAATGATTCTCCAAGCATTACACCAAGTAATCAATCCCCCCAAAGGCCATCTCCTGCTTCTAGTGAATGCAACTCATTATCTCCTAACATAAATAATTCTGAACCCTGCATACAAGCATCTTCAGAATCTTCGCAACCAGAACAGACAAGAACTATTACTCCTAAACAAGAACCTATTGTTCAGCCTTCTTCCTCTACAAGAGTAGGTGAACAGCCTGTAAATGTACAGATATCTTCACCTGTCACTACTCCTGTTCCTACAGTTACAGATTCCAGCGTTTCAACAAGCCACTCAAACTCTGTGCTTCCTCCCATGTCTGACCAATTCAAGGCTAAGTTTCCATTTGGTGGTCTACTGGAATCTATGCAAACATCAGAAACCTCAAAATTGCAACAATTAGTTGAAAACATTGATAAAAAGATGACAGATCCAAATCAATGTGTCATTTGTCACAGAGTACTTAGCTGTCACAGTGCTCTCAAGATGCATTACAGAACACATACAGGGGAAAGGCCATTTAAATGCAAAGTTTGTGGACGTGCCTTTACTACTAAAGGCAATTTGAAAACACATTTTGGTGTTCATAGGGCAAAGCCTCCACTGAGGGTTCAACATTCATGTCCCATTTGTCAGAAAAAATTTACGAATGCTGTGGTTCTGCAACAGCATATTCGTATGCACATGGGTGGGCAGATTCCAAACACCCCATTACCAGAGGGCTTCCAAGATGCAATGGACTCGGAACTTTCCTATGATGAAAAGAATCTTGAAACAATGAGTGACTATGATGATGATTTTGATGACAATTCATTAGAAGATGATCTAGACTTAAAGGACACCCCAAGTGACTCATCTAAGCCACTCATACCATACTCTGGAGCATCACCTGCTTCACCTCCTAATGTCATTTCCAGTATTGCTGCTTTAGAAAATCAGATGAAAATGATTGACTCTGTTATGACTGCCCAGCAGTTTATTGGTTTAAAAAACATAGAGAATGGATCTGGCGAAATCGATCATTTAAGCAATGATTCATATTTTGCTGTTGGGGACTTAGAAAGCCAGAGCGCAGGCAGTCCAGCAATGTCTGAATCCTCTTCATCTATGCAGGTTTTGTCACCAGCACATAGTCACAGTGAAAGCATTAGATCTAAATCTCCAGTTATAAGTAGTCAAGAAGAGCCACCAGTCATACAACTCAAAACCGAAAAGCCTGACAGCCCTATACCTACTCCTGAAAATGATGGTGTACTGGATCTGACATCCACTAACCCTGGGAGGCCAATCATCAAAGAAGAGGCTCCTTATAGTCTCCTGTTCCTGAGCAGAGAACGTGGTAAGTTTAAAAGTACTGTTTGTAATATCTGTGGCAAGCCTTTTGCTTGTAAGAGTGCATTGGAAATTCACTACCGCAGCCATACTAAAGAACGGCCATTTATTTGTACAGTCTGCAAACGTGGGTGTTCCACTATGGGTAATTTAAAACAGCACTTGCTGACACACAAATTGAAAGAGCTCCCATCTCAGTTATTTGAACCCAACTTTACTCTAGGTCCCAGCCAAACCACAACTAGCCTGGTCACCAGCACAGCGCCTGTCATGATCAAAATGGAAGTGAACGGTCACACCAAGCCTATCTCATTGGGTGAAGGTCCCCACCTTCCAGTTGGAATCCAGGTTCCTGCTGCACCACAGACAGCGATGAGTCCAGGCATCACTCCAATGCTGGCACTCCCACCTAGACGAACTCCAAAGCAACACAACTGTCATTCGTGTGGGAAGACCTTCTCTTCAGCAAGTGCACTACAGATACATGAACGTATTCATACTGGTGAAAAGCCATTTGGCTGCACAATCTGTGGTAGAGCATTTACCACAAAAGGGAATCTTAAGGTAAGGTGAACTCTCTCCCGTCTAACAAAAGAAAACCTAAGGATTGGGATTAGTAAAGTCTACCACTTTAAAACTGTTGCTATATGTCATTGCCATTTCATGATGTGTGTGTGTGTGACTTAACATGTTTTATATGCTTTCAGCTGAAAAATTAGCTTAGCACTCAAATTTTCCTTTTAATAAAAAAACATTTGCTTTGGGTGAGACTTTGTGTCAAAAGGTTTGCAATCTTGCTACTCATGTAGGCACTCACGTCTTAACTAAGAAAAATGCACCTGGGTGTAGTCCAATTGTAGAATATTGCTCACGTAGCACTAAAGTGGCACAGAACTCACTTTTCAGCTAGATCCCCCATCCTTACTCAACTTTGAGAAAACCTGGGGATCCAGCAGAAATGTCAGTTCAGCCTTAAATTAATGGTTCGTACCGCTTAAGTTGCGGTATCCTATTACTGGACATATATATGCATTTACATTTACTCTATAACAGTGTTTTTAACCTTGTTGTAGAGCTTGAACGCATATATATATATATATATATATACACACACACGCATATATATATATATATATATATATATATATATATATATATATATATATATATATATATATATATATATATATATATATATATATATATATATATATATAATTTAGGGGATTTTAGGAGTTAAGAATATACCTTCTAAGTTGTGTGTTTTTACCTGCCCATACAAGTTATGACATTGACGCATATAACACTGTAAGACTCATAGATAATAAGACACAAATAAATACTTAACCAGTACTAATATGCACACAAAAAACTACAACAAGTTTATGTACATTGAGTTACAATCCTGTAACACTTTAGGACATAAGTTTAGGAAAGCCTAAACTATATAATGCATCTCTATACATATCTGTAAATAGATTCAAATTTATAAGAAAGAAAAAATAAATACATGGCTCGTTACTACCCTTTTGCTAGTATTATATAGAATATATTATTTGTAATGACAATTACATGCCTGCTTCTGGTCTTAAAAATGTAAAATAATTCTGCAGTTGAGTTTTTAGTGACTAAATTAGCTTCACAAGTCAGTGTTGTAACGTATTGCTCTTGCTTGTAGATTGTTTTTGGTTTTCAGAATCGTGCTACATAAAACACATATGTGACATGGAAAATACACATCAAATTTAATTTTTTTTCACTTATCGGTAAAACTGCTTCATATACTGTTACATATAAACACACACACAATTAAACATTTGGATTTGAAGTACCTGATTTTTTAGTATTATAATTTAGATAAATAAAAAAAATAGCATATAGTGCTACTCATTTACATTTTGGTTCATAGTAGGCAAGATTTTGGTGTTTCTTTTTTTATAACATATCTAGCGTTGTCTTTATAACATTTTATATCAATACTTGCTTATTTTGTATTTGTAGTATCAAACAGAGTTTTCTCTAAGGCATTATAGTAGTGTGAAATAATTTGTTGATTTGGAAGAACTGATTTGTATACAAGTATAGAAGCCACAATTTGTACAATGATGACTTAAAAGATTTTATATGTCCTTTCGATTGTGGGGCAAGAAATGTTTATGAGCTGGAAGATATATTTAATTTTTAACACGTCCAGCTAATTCACTGCATTATGAAAAGCTTTTGATAAATGGCTAATGCCCTGAATGCTGCCTTGCACGTTTCTAAAAAGACTTTCAAAACAACTTCTGCTGTTATTGTGTAGCTTGTATACTCTTTCTTTTGTAGAAATTGGCTAATAGGAATTCCCATAGCGTCTGGAATTTCAGACTGAAACTTTACCCTTTTTTCTTGTGAACAAGGCTTTTAAAAGTTAGTCGAATAAGTGTATTTTTCTTTCTTTAATCAATAAAATAAGCCCTTTAAGAGGTATAAATGGCCCCTAAATATACAGTATATCTATATTTTTTTATTCATTTTCTGTGAGTACAGAAAATCAATTACCAATTTTTATCTAGTACCCAGGCAATTGACCCATATAGGTGTGTGCACGCTTCATTGTTCTATATATATAGTATATATATATTAGATACTATATATAGTATATATAATTAGTATATATATTTGCTGAAATACCCACACTTATGTTGGAATCATTGCCAGGGTACACACTGATCAATACAAGACATTTATAGCAGAATCTGGGGTGCTCTCATTAGGACACAGGCCACCTTTTGAATAAAAGTTAATGCTACAAGAATATTTGCCTACATTTAACAAGAAATGTAAGTTTTTAGTTTGATTTACACGGTAAAGTATTAGACAATTTTTTTGTGATAACTGTATTGTAACATCTGGAAAATTCTATGCTATGCTTTTGTTTACTTTCTGGACAATAATTTTAAATTTTTCCTAATGACTTCTACATCTAAATCATAACATATACATTTTAGTTTGCGAATAAAACATGTTAACTCTTGTTGAAATATATTTAGTCTTGAAATTACTTAAATTCATGTTTCTGTGTTCTTGTTTTGTATCAATAGGTTCACATGGGAACACACATGTGGAATAATGCTCCTGCGAGACGTGGTCGTCGGCTATCTGTTGAAAACCCTATGGCTTTGCTAGGTGGGGATGCTCTGAAGTTTTCAGAGATGTTTCAGAAAGATTTGGCAGCTCGAGCAATGAATGTTGACTCTGGCTTTTGGAATCAGTATGCTGCTGCTATCACAAATGGGCTAGCTATGAAAAACAATGAGATTTCTGTTATACAGAACGGAGGCATTCCACAGCTTCCAGTCAGTTTGGGTGGAAGTGCTATACCAACATTAGGAAATATCTCAAGTGGAATGGACCGAACACGCACTGGCAGTAGCCCTCCTATAATTAATCTGGACAAAGTAGGCTCTGAGTCTATAGTCAATCGACCATTCACAAGGTTTATTGAGGAGAATAAAGAAATTGGCATAAACTGAATTTAAAGGAAAAACACTTAAGGCAAGTTCTCTTCAAAACTCTTGTACTATTTGATGTACAGTTTTTGAACAAAGGTCACAGATTTCTACCCCCCCTTTTGCCCATCAGAGAAATGCATAGTTATGTGGATGAAGAAGAGATGTCTTGCAAGATCTGCATGGTACTTCCTTCAGCAATTTGACTGACATGGACATTTTTTGCTTTATTCTTTCGATAATGAAGTTTATTCGATAACACACTTACAAAGGCTGCAGTACAGCATCATGTTTCCCTGCGCAACCCATCATTTATTAATTTATTGAGGTGATACACATTGACTTCTTTAGCCCAATCTTTTGAAAGTTTTGTTTAAATTAGATATAAACTGGAAGTCTATCTTAAGTACTATAATACTAAATAATCAATTTAGTATGTCCCACCCATAGTATTTATAATAAATTTATGCGGGTATCCAACAGTATCAAAGCCCCATCCTTAAAATAAATATTTGTACAGCAGTTTGTGACTTTTTCTTAGCTATTTTTGTTGCTATAATTCAGTAATTTTTATTCCAATGCAGGCAAAACTGTGGTGTTTTATTTGGGACGATAGCATGCTTTACATGTGCAAGTATCTGTCAGTAACACATTTTTTAATTTAAATATTTGTAGCTGCTATGTGGGCAATTGTTTGATATATATGAGAAAATGTGTGAAGAAAAGTACAATAGTTGGAAATCCATTTCCACACAAAACTTTTCACTCATAAGTATCACTTCATAGGAAACTGTGAGTCAAATCTTCATGTGACCTTTGCTGTAAAATAAAGGGTAATGTTTGTATAATGTGCTTGCAAACTCTTTAATTTATTCTATTGCACTTTTAGTATTTTGTATTAGGGTTGATTGTCTATCATTTGGGAAATTAATGAAGATGTAAACTATTTTATAACAGCCCTGTGGGTCAGAGGCAAGCAAAGCAAAACATAAAAACTGTCATAATTTCCTTGTCAAGTCATATTTCAGTTGTATGTAAAAACATTTATATATATATATATATATATATATATATATATATATATAGTGAATAAAGTACCCCCTCTTGTAAAATATAAGGATATTATAAGTTACCGAGGAGTTTCATGACCATATAAAAACACGAGGCCGAAGGCCGAGTGTTTTTATACAGGTCATGGAACTCCGAGGTAACTTCTAATATCCTCATATTTTACAACTGGGGGTACTTTATTTATTATAATACACAAATTTTAGTGAGTCATGTGACAGAAATTACATCACTACTCACCGTTTATAACTGATGACATCACTACTCACCGTTTATAAGGATATAATTTACAGGATATTCATGGCTTTTGTGTATTATATATATATACATACAATGCAGATGTTCTTTAAGGTCTGCCTCCTAACCATGGAAATTACTTGGAACTTATTAAAATGTTGTCAAACCTAATTTTATTTTAATCCAGTCTAATAATCATATTCTCAAAAAAATCACTGCTACATGAGACTGTGAAAGTATATTCTTACCCTTCTCTGCTGTTATTATTGTCTTAATGTCTGCCTAATTATACATATTGTCTACTAATATCTACAATTTTTTTTAAAGAATGGGAAAAAATATAATGCATTATTGATAAGTAGGGCACATATCCTAGATTTAGATATTGGTAGAAGCATATTTAATTTCCAGAATGCTACAACTTTATAAAACATCAAGAAGTAGCTCTAGGGACATGAGTGGCACTAGTAAGCAGGGTTGGCAATTCATCCATTTCATAAATGGCATGTAAAGGAAACTAAACCCCCAAAATTAATACTAAAGCAACAGAAAGTTTATATCAAATTAAGTAGCATATTAAATAATCTTACCAAACTGGTATATATATTTAAGTAAATATTGCCCTTTTACATCTCTTGCCATGAACCACCATTTTGTGATCTGTGCTGCCTCAGAGATCACCTGACCAGAAATGCTACAACTCTAACTGTAACAGGAAGAAGTGAGGAAGCAAAAGGCAGAACTCTGTCTGTTAATTGGTTCATGTGACCTAACATGTATGGTTTGTTTGCGTGCACCGTGAATCCTAGGATCCCAAGGATTAAAATGTACATCTTCTATTTATGATTACCCAATGGCACATACTACTAAAAAAGTACATTATTATTAAAATAGTTTATTTAAATGAAGCAGGGTTTTACATATGTGCTGTTTGATGCAATATATTTTTAAAGATACCTACATTGTTTGGGGGGGTATAGATTTCCTTTAATAAGAATAGAATGACATTTGATAAAATGTCAGTCTGCCTATTGCATTATATTAACTATTTATAGTGCTTATATCTTTCAATAAAGGGTGCAGGTGAAAATGCTTTACCCTTCTAGTGACAGGAGGAGGAAGTAATTTTAAAAAATTACCCTTCTAAGTTAAATTAACCCCTCCTTATCATTAAACCTGATGACAATTCTGTGATTCAAATAGTGGTTTATATTTGAGAATATATAGATTTATTTGTAATAACAGTGATAGGAAGAACACATTTTCAGTACTAGCCCTATAGATTTTCCCATACTAAGATTAGTTGTATATTGCCTCTTTAAATTGATGACAACCCTGCCAGTAGCTACCTCATTGCTGTTTGTTTCATGTACAAATGTTTAAAGCAACATTTTTTTTAATGAGCATTAACTCTGTATCCCAGGAAATTGCTCTACTCTAATTTTTGTAAATGATACCTCCCAGCATCCTTAGTTTTCTACTAACAGTGGACAGTTTTGAGTATTATATCCCTGCTCCAGTATACTATATCTCATTCATGCATATACTCACATTTATTTGTCTTATTCATCTCTGTCTTGCTACCTAGAAAGACTAGCTGTATTCTCCTAATTATTACCTTAAAATAGTAGTTTACAGTTCACAAAAAAGGGTCATTATAACTTCTTGTATGTTTTCTGGACTTCGGGTATACTTTACCTGCTTATTTACATCTCAAAACAATACTCCATCACATTTATGTAATGGAAATAAATCTAATGGTACTGCCTGCAGAGACTTGTGGAAAAAACATGCAAAATGCAACAAACATTTTCAATTAATAATTTGGGTTGACAGAACAAAGGAGGATTAAAGAGCTGTACATTAAATATCAGAATGTTTTTGTGTATCACATGAATTATTTAGAGGATGCTTTCTAACATAACATGTACTTCCCAAAGTAATGTAAAGTTTTGTAAATAAGATGGTAAATACTCATTGTAGTCAGATGCACCTGTTATGAATTCAGGGCTTTTTCTCTCTGTATGGTGAATAGAAAAACATATTTTTATACAGTGATACTATGAGAGGCTTGGGACCTCCATGAAAAACTTGGGTTTTCTAATTAATAAATACCATCTCCCCACTTTTAATTTAATATTTCAAACAGCTTGATATTCCTACAGATTTTCATGGATGTCTTAGTTTAGGTTATAATTCTTGTCTCATGGAATTTGAATAAAATGCAGGATGTACATTTGTTTCTGAATTGTGTCATTTGGTTTTTCCAACGAGTGAAACCCTTAAGATCAGCATATAGAAGAATAATACCACAATTAAACCTACATGGCCCAGTAACATTTCCAGTGAGCTCTATGACACACTGATTTTCACATAACGAAACATGAGAATTCTTACTCAAATGGCACTAAAAATAAATAATAATATCTGAAAGGACACCATTATAGAGAAGTCTATAATAATCTGCTTTTGGTGGTGAAAAACACAGTTGGAAGAATGAAATAACTAACCATTTTAACCAAAAGGATGCTGGGAGTTGTAGTTCAAAGGTGATATATCATGAGATATCAGGGCTGAGCTTGATGCATACATTCTGGTTCCGCAAAGGCAAAGCAAGCCTCCCAAATAATGTCATCATTGTTAAATATTTTTGGTTAATCTTTATCTCATCATTGTTAAATATTTTTGGTTAATCTTTATCTTTGACGTTTAAGTGTAATACAATAGAAACAAGATTTAAAAAAAACAAGAGGGAAAGAAAGGGTTAAAAAATGGAGATGAAGAGGATATTGCCCTTATTGGCTGAATTTAATGGTTAAAGGAACAGTAACATCAAAAAGTGTTTTAAAGTAATAAATAGTGATGGGCGAATTTGCACCGTTTCGCTTTGTCGAAAAATTCGCGAATTTCGCGCGAAATTTGCAAAACGGCGTTTTTTTTACGCCAACGCCCGTTTTTGACGGCAGCGCCCGTTTTTGACGCGAATTTTCGCGGGCGTTTCTCGAATTTATTCACTGGCGGCGAATTTCGCAAATTCGCAGCGAATTCGCGCCTGGCGAATAAATTCGCCCATCACTAGTAATAAAATATAATGCAGTGTTGTCATGCACTGGAAAAACTGCTGCTTGTTTTAGAAACACTACTATTTATATAAATATCCAAAGTAGAAGATCATTTTATGGCACAAATCGTGTATAAAATTGTTTGCTGCTCAATCAGACGGTGATCTGATTTTGCCAAATGCAGAAAGAGAGTATCATGTAGAAAAAGAAGGTTCTCTGTTCTCCAGTGAACCTTCATTCTCTACATGTTTATATAAATAAGATGATGTGTAGCGATGGGGGCAGCCATTCAAAGGAGAAAAGGATCAAATTACACAGCAAATAGCAGATAAGCTCTGTAGAACATAATGGTGTTATCTGTGATCCAATATTTAAGCTCTGCCATATAGCCTTTTTTCAAATTCCACCATTGCTACACAGCAGCTTGTTTATATGAACTATAGTAGTATTTCTAAAGCAAACACATCAGTTTTACCAGTGCAGGGCAACAGTATATGATAATTTCATGACTTTAACACACTTTAAAGGGATACTGTCATGGGAAAAGATTTTTTTTTCAAAATGCATCAGTTAAAAGTGGTACTCAAGCAGACTTCTGCACTGAAATCCAGTTATCAAAAGAGCAAACAGATTTTTTTATATTCAATTTTGAAATCTAACATGGGCCTAGACATATTGTCAGTTTCCCAGCTGCCCCAGTCATGTGACTTGTGCCTGCACTATAGGATGGAACTACTTTTTAGCAGGCTGTTATTTCTCCTACTTAATGTAACTGAATCAGTCTCAGTGGGACTTGGCTTTTACTGTTGAGTGTTGCTTTTAGATCTTCCAGGGAGCTGTTATCTTGTGTTAGGGAGCTGCTATTTTGTTACCTTCCCATTGTTCTGTTGTTAGGCTGCTGGGGGTGGGGGGAGAGAGCGAGGGGTGATATCACTCCAACTTGCAGTACAGCAGTAAAGAGTGACTGAAGTTTATCAGAGCACAAGTCACATGACTGGGGGCAGCTGTAAAACTGACAATAGGGGGCCCATTTACTTAGTTCGAGTGAAGGAATAGAATAAAAAAAACTTTGAATTTCGAATGTTTTTTTTGGCTACTTCGACCCTCGAATTGGCTTCTTCGACCATCAACTATGACTTCGATTCAAACGTTTCGAACTAAAAATCGTTCGACTATTCGACCATTCGATAGTCGAAGTACTGTCTCTTTAAAAAAAACTTCGACCCCCTACTTCGCAACCTAAAACCTACCGAAGTCAATGTTAGCCTATCGGGAAGGTCCCCATAGGCTTTGGAGCAATTTTTAGGTCGTAGAAAAATTGTTCGATCGATGGATTAAAATCCTTTGAATCGAATGATTCTAAGGATTTTTCGTTCGATAGAACTATTTGCGGTAAATCCTTCTTTGATATTCGAAGTCGAAGGATTTCAATTCGGCAGTCGAATATCGAGGGTTAATTAACCCTCGATATTCGACCATAAGTAAATTTGCCCCTATGTCTAGCCCCATGTAAGATTTCAAAATTAAATATAAAAAAATCTGTTTGCTCTTTTGAGAAATGGATTTAAGTGCAGAATTCTGCTGGAGCAGCACTATTAACTGATGCGTTTTGAAAAAAACATGTTTTCCCATGACAGTATCCCCTTAACTTTAAACAGTATCAGCAGATATCAGTCCCTCTATTTATAAAGATTATCAGGGAAAACCAAAAGTTCTGAAATTGTTCTATGTTGTACCCTACATAACAGTTAGAAGCCCCATGTTGCATATTTTGATTGGTAGAGATGAAGTAGAAGCAGTCAACTTAGAATGCAATGCAACCCTATGTAAGCTACTGCTCATTGCAAACAAAGTGTGGAAGGGGTTGGCTCAGTTCATACCAACGAGTTTGAAAAGAAAATATATTTGGAAAATCTTTATGCAAATTATATTTTTATAGCTTCAAAAACTATACAATGGGGTTAAAAAGTAGAAACAGCATAAATGATAGCCATGTATCTCTGATTTAAAAATATAGCTGAAGAATGAAGACTCTACTCCCTGTGCAGAGGTTCTGAGAACATAATGTATGTTTGTATAATTTGCATTGTGCTGCCAAATGTTAAATCTATTTACTATAAGCTATTTCCATTTATATTGTAATAATTGATTTGATAATCTAAATAATATTGCCTGTGTATATGCACCATGTCTTGTATTAAAGAAACAGTTATGTCTACGGTGCCTTACCCAAGGCACATATCAGTGGTAAATTGCAATATGAATGCAAGTGTTGATGACCAATAAATTAAGGTTTTATTGCTTTTAAAATTAATATCCAGCAATAGGCATTGGGTGCCATTCCAGCCACCAGTTTTCAGTATCCTGCCTTGCAGAGGTGAGATTTGAAAAAAGCTGGTCAATAACATAGTGATATGGATGGCCAATTTATTTGTATTGGACTGAATTACTCATCCATTACCATCTGGTGGAGGGAGTCCTGAATGATCCATTTGAAGGTCAAAATCCAGTGCATATAGGAAAATCCTGTCAGCTAATAACCTCTGTCAGTACATGTTGGAAATCATCAAATGGCCAGGTAATAGATGGCACCAGACTCTGAATGATCATGCCGTTTGGCTGTGCATAAGTATTTACAATTCAAAAAGTAGTAAACTTCGCAGATTGAATAGAACTGTCAATCCCATCTTATTGTTAACTGTGTAGCAGTGGCAGGTTAATCATTTTTACTTGTTCTAACCAGAGATTTCCTTGTCGTACTGAATAGCTGCCCACTCATTCTTCCAAACTACATATAAAATATTGCTCATTTGAAGATCTCTTTAATTAATGAATCCTTGACAAATATACCTTTGGAGGTTTGGAGGCATTCGTTCGGGTCCTGTGAGAGCTTTCCTTTCAAATTTATTATCAACAAAAATGAAAAATTGCATTATTTAACTCTATTACGCTTTGACTTTGCAGGTAGGATCGGGTAGGATTTTAAGCTATTTGACATTTTCCCCATTTACCAAATACTTTGCTGACTCAGTGGATTTTGTTTTAAAAAATTTGACACATTTATCAAAACTGATACCTGAGCTGTCAAACAACACTGTGTGGTTGCTCACTGAGTACTATAACCTGTCAGAATTATTGCTCCACTATATATATCAGATACAGGTAGAAAAGTACCTGTAAAATGAACAGAACAATTTTATACCTAGGTTAAATGATGGAAAATAGTGAGAAACTTATACAGGTTATATGAGTTGGGGTGGGTTTAAAATATAAAACCTGATTTGTTTGATTAATTTAGGATAAGCAAAGAAACAATTGTAACAATATAATTTAATCAAGTTTCTTAGGGAAACTGTGACTTGCACCTTAAAGGGCAATTCACCTTCATTAGCAAAACTGTAATACATAAAAAACACAGACATGTGTTCAAGCTTTCAAAACCTGCTAAATTTTGTAAAATAAAGATGGTAATTAGGGGGTGAGGTCACAAAAATGGGCAGGGTCAAAAAATTTGACATCTTTTTGTCCCTCTTTCTATTTCCAAAATGTTGGGAGGTATGGGTGTGTAGTATTTTAAAACTATTTTACTAATACTAGGCAAATTTGCACTTGAGTAGTGGCCCATGGCAACAAATCAGTGATTAACTTTGTTCAGTCAGCTACAAGTAACATGATGAAAACAAAAATGTAATTGGTTACATGGGTCATTGCACATGAAAAAATGTGCCCAGTCTTAAATGAGCATATTTATGTGGGTTATGGTAAAGCCAAAGTTATATATAATACGCCAATGTTCCTGGTATATCATTTGATCTAAGGATATACAAAATAGATCCAGTTTATGTTTTTCTATTCACATAATTGAAGGATTTTGTATTATTGTTCTTTATAAAATTTGATTTCTTTGTTTTGATTTGTGTGATCAAATCCATAAAGGATGTTTTTGAAAACATTAAACCAAAACACAAGTACAGAGGGCACTAATTTTTTATTAAAAAGAGGCACTCTAATACATACATTATCCTAGCAAGGACATTAGCTTACTTATGTTATGAGTAAGTGGCATAACTACAAAACAGCAGACCCTTCGGAGGTTGGGGGTCCCAGACTATGGGTTTACATTATTATACTCTCCCTCTCCGGTCCACTAAAATCAAGTAAGCAAACAGCGGGCAATCGGCCATCTGGCAGTGGGATGTGCAGCTGAAAGTGTAAGCCAGACCCAACAATGATTTTTTGGGCATGGAGGCCCAGTCATTTGTGGTTACACCACTGTTTTTACCCTTAAATCGTCAAAAATTAAGAGTAAATGGAAGCGATACTCATACTAATCATAGAAAGAAAGGTAAATAAGTAGAGCATGCAACTCGTACTGATATGATGTACTAGTTAGTACAGATTCACTATTATTAGGTGCAGGGTCATTATTGGGGCAGATGCCGTCTGAAGGCCCATTCTTTAAAAAAGCCAAATTTCAAATTTGCCACATAAAGGGACAGCAAAAGGAAGGTTTTCACTTTGTGCTATTGTTGAAACTGTTGTTGATATTGTTGGCTAAAGTGAAAAGAGGGGGAGTTGAAGGACAGTACTGACCCACCTGGGAAAATATTAAAATTGTTATGCATATATAGTGCAAGAAAACTTTCACCTGTCCAGTTGTATTTTTGTCAAACAATATGTACTGTATGTGTATGGCATAATTTAAAGAAAATATACAAAACAACAACAAAATATGAAGCATAACTCACCAGCTGGGGTATTCTATCTTTAGACCTACAATATAGTGTCCCAGTCAGACATTATCTAAAAATAGGAAAATTATTAGTGATAACATTAATAAAATTCAGAACAGATAAAACAGCATAAAAATATCCCAGGTTCCACTGTTCATTTGAATTTATAATGTGATTATGTAATACCTTGGCCTGCTTTATTAACTCTTAAATGGCTTTTATTATCACACAAGGTAATCCCTCATGTCTCCATTTGAGATATCTGATAAGTCATGGGACCCATAGTTTGCATAATAAATTTATGTCCCCTGGAAAAGATCTATTGGTGAAGAAGGAACCTGGCAGTTTTCTGCATATTACCCATGTATTTTGTACTCATATACTATCTAAAAATACCAGCTTGACTAGCTTATCTTCTTCATTCACATTTTCTGTTCTCTATTATTCAATGCTTTTTAAGCTGTCCAGTGTATGGCCACCTTTAGCCCCAAGAAGGATATACATAATTAACTGTAAAAATAATGTAATTGCTTGTACAATGAGGAGATGACAATGTAGAGTCAATGTTTGCATATGTTATACAAATACAGCAATAACCAATCACTATATGCTAATGTGTTTATAGACCTTACAAAAGCTTGATAAGGTATGTAGGGGTTCATGGACCTGATTGTGTGATTCAGTTCACTCTAATCTCACTGTTAGCTATCATCCTAGCAAAGTATTTCATTCACCAAAACTAAGCAGTTGTAGAGAAATATTGACGAACAAGTCTATCAATCTAATACATTTTTCCTGTCATAAAATAAAGTATAATAACATATCCTAGCTACAGTCTTGGTGAAATCTTCAGGCATCAAAGAAACAGACAAAGGAGGCATTGTATATAACATTCATATTCAGTTATATCAATCATCCTTTATCAAAATATGGAATGTTGCAGAAAAACTGTTTTGAATGTATTTAAATCCAAAAACTGTCATTATATCAGAGCTGCAGAGAGAACCTTCCAGGTCAGAGTCTAGGCTGAAATGAGGGGTGGGTGTGTCTCTTCATTCTCCTAAAGGAAATGGTCACAGAGAGGCTGATCTCTGCAGTAGCAGGGAAACCCCTCCCCTCTCCCTGCCAGTAAAATGAGCACAGAAAAGGTTAGACTGACAATTTTGTTCTTTTATAAATCCATTTTTTAAAATCATTTTTAAATAAGCAATCTTCTTTGGTGGCCAGTGAGGATAATCATAGAGGAGAGAGCATCATCAAGAGCAGCTATCAGCAAGGCTTGCACTTCTGTTTAGTAGGTTGAATGACAAGTGGCCGATCATAACACTAGGGGGCCCATTTACTTAGCTCGAGTGAAGGAATAGAATAAAAAAAACTTCGAATTTCAAATGATTTTTTTGGCTACTTCGACCTTCGACTACGACTTTGACTTCAAATCAAACGATCAGAACTAAAAATCGTTCAAATATTCGACCCTTCGATAGTTGAAGTACTCTCTCTTTAAAAAAAACTTCGACCCCCTACTTCGCCACCTAAAACCTACCGAGGTGCAATGTTAGCCTATGGGCAAGGTCCCATAGGCTTTCCTATGTTTTTTTGGTCGATGAAAAATCGTTCGATCGATGACAGCACTGTGGGGATGTCACTAAAACTGTAAATATTCTAAATATCATTTCTATGTCACGTAGACATCAGGGTTAGCAGTTTGTCCAGAGGTCTGGAAGAGTTATATACATCTTGCATGGACTCAGTTGTTATAAATGGTTCAGCCCTTTCAACAAATACAGGTAAAACTGTTCAAGTAACAAAAAAGGGATAGTTATGCTCACCACTAATTTTTAAACTATTTAAAATAAGTAGTGAGCACAAATACAGGTAAAACTGTTCAAGTAACAAAAAAGGGATAGTTATGCTCACCACTCATTTTTAAACTATTTAAAATTAGTAGTGAGCACAACTAATGGTGGCCATACAGGGCAGATAAAGCTGCCAATATCGGTCGTTTGGACCGATTTGACAGCTTATCTGCCCGTGTATGGGGGCTTCGGACGGGTCTTCCCGATCGATATCTGGCCACGATATCGGGAAGGTTGGATTTTTATCCGACTGACCCGTCGGAGCCGCTTGGCGCATTGTAATTCGATCGTTCGGCCATATGGCCGAACGCTCGAATTACCCCCTATATAGCCACACAGTTTAGTGGCATATCGGGGAAAGATCCGCTCGTTTGGCGATGTCGCCAAACGAGCGGATCTTTGAGTCTATGGCCACCTTTAGTCCCTGGTAAAATGTATAATGAAGCAGTAGAATTTATTATCAATCAGATGGAAGTGATTATAGGACTGGCCAGACCAAGGATGGCTGGTTACGTTGGTGCTCTAGCCTAGGGCATACTTTGCCCCTGTTTCTATATAATCCAAGGCTTGAATTGTAAGTTTTTAGTTAATACTGCCAGTCTATAAACAGCATTGCTAATCTTAACACACATTGTATGTGTCAAACCATGTAGAATGCAAATTAAACCAATTTTTTTAGGATTATATATTGTATTTATTTGCATTCCAAACAGAGCCCTCATTTACTTTTAGAACAATTATTCTGGGGGATGGTGGATTTCTCACAATGAACATGTGCTCTTCTTGTATGCCAGGAGTTCGATGGTAATCAATTTGTCTATTCACCATTACCTTTTATGCTCCAGAAAATTAATCATTTTACTGGCTTCAATCATTTGGGAATGTAGAATGCTAATTCAGACCTTATTACAGACACAATTCTTCATTTTGTCCTTCCTTAGTATGACACTAGAGTCTCATAAATAGTTTCTCTCTTTTCCTCTCTGATCTTAAGAGCAAAATTCATTTTCCACAATGTTGAACATGACAATCGTTGCTCTTTTAGGAAAATGCCTTGCAGAGGTCAGATTTCTTTGTATGGAAGTACACAAAATGAAAAAAGGAGGTGAATGTAATATAAATCTGGGATGTCTATATGAGAAAAGAACACATTTTTTGTGTGAGATACACAGTAGGGCCTAGACTATTGCACGCATATTACTTTTCATTAGTCTTCCCATTGCACCTACAGCCCCTTCTACCTACCTTCCCAAACTTTATCTTCTTCCAGTCCTTCAATCTTTTCTTTTGAGGAGTTGGTTTTGCAACAGGAATGCTCCCATTAAAGCCAAAATGTTCAGCTTCTTTCACCTGTTACCATGCCCACCTTCCAAACAGATCACGCCACAAGACCTTGTAACGATCTGGATCAACTAAGAGATAGGAAGGGGCACAGGAACAGCAGACTCTTCTGCAAATGACTTTATTTAACACTACATGTTTCGGACCACATGGATCCTTTTTCAAGTGCCGAAAAAGGATCCATGTGGTCTGAAACATGCTGTGTAAATAAAGTCATTTGCAGCAGAGTCTGCTGTTCCTGTGCCTCTTCGTTGATCCAGGAATGCTCCCTTCTATGGCATCTTGTTTCAGGCAACACAGCTACAAAGAAAGCAAAATTACCCATAAAAGAAATCAGGTGTCAAACTTCCTTTTTAAACAGGAATTTAAATTTAGTACTATACAGGTCACCCCTTTCCTTGATGGATGCCGCATAATAGAAATATGCAAATAAGAATATAAAATATGTAACACAAAGCTGTGCTAGCCAAGTGAATTGTCTCTCCCTCTCAATAAATGGTTAAAATATTATTATACATACAAGGGCAGGAACAGGCAAATGTTGATGCTCCACTATCACTTCTGCAGGGTTGCTGTGATTTGCCGTTCTGGAATATCTGGAGTGCCCTATATACTGTTAAGGGCAGAGGTCGAAATTATGTGAATTTATTTTTACTTTAATAAATTAGAATATACTCACAACTGGAATGGGAAGTTGTTTAAGAAAAACTAGAACGTCTAAAACTCAAACAAATATTACCATACCAAAAACTCGAATCGGATTTGGCTAAACTGGAATTGAGTTATTCTCAGAAAAAAACTTGAATGTCTGGAAGGCTATTAACATCTTCAAATGGTTCACTGGACCTCTGCCATTGACTTCTACATTAACTCTGCAAGTTTTAGGTGGCAATTAATCGAATTTGAGTTGTTCCCTGGGTCAAGGTATGAAAAATCTCTAACTCGAGTTTGGATTATTCCCAAATCTGCCCCTTAAAGTCATTAATACTGAAATCTCTTGAGCAAATCTATACATTTTATTATAAATAATAACTACAGCTGGACTGCTACTTGTAGTTGTATTAAGGAAATATTAAAATTGTAGCAGATTTGTGATGGCGGAGCAACAACAGTAATGATACTTCTAGGTAGACAAAGAGAAGAGCAGTAGAGAAAAGAAACCCAAAAGGTTTGGTTTCTACATTATTACTTTTATTTCTATAGTGCTGAAATATTCTGCAGAGCTTTACACAAATTATACATCTGTAACACTTTTTTGGGCTATCCTGCCAATTAGGAGTTAAGGGTGTCCAGCTAGGTAGTAAGCATGGGATACATTGCGAATCTACACCCAGGGCAGAGCCTTCGCCAAATGGAAGCTTGCCCTTTAAAATGTTGTAGAACTACAACTCACAGGCATATTAGTGTAAAAATAGATAAATGGACGCCAGGAAGTTCTTAGATGGTAAAACAGGTGAACAGATTTATTATGCACAAATGCAAATGACCTCAGGTCTACTCACAGCATATACAGGATACAGCAGATGGAATCACTTTGGACATAGTAAGGATCACAGTCAGACAGAAGCGACTCCTTTAGGATATTGCAGATAGGTGTACATCAATTCCCAGTTAACCGATGTTGCCAGTAAGGGGATCGGGATTGATCAGGTAGGGTACAGGTAGTCCTTTGCTAACCTAGATGCCTATCAACTGAGTTCCCTGCTCTAAAGGCAAACAGGCCTTGTGGGAAGCTACTTCCTTCTACAATCCTCGTTGGAGTGACAGCTGCTCTTTCTGCTACACCTCTCTGTCTTACTCTCCTAGAGAGTCTATTACAGGAGCTAACTATGTTAGCTGTTCCTTGTTCACGGGGTTACCTGGTCCCCGACTTAAGCACCAAAGGTGTCAGGTCCCTTTGGGGTAAATGACTTACTGGGACCTATGGTGATCCCAAGCTCAATGGGAATCACCCAGCAGCAGCACCAGGAGCCAAAGAGGAAGAGGCCACTCCCTGCACAACACTATATAGCAGTGTGGCAGGGGAGTGTCATTACACTCTTTGTCCAATAGGTGAGGGTGTTACACTTAACCAGTTAGAAGGGCTTGGCCCAATAACAAGGGATAAGAGAACTACATAAAGAAGGTAGGGGATTAACTCTATAGGGATAGGATATCCTATAGGTCCCTACACATCATTCATATTAGTCCCTACCTCAGTGGATCTTATGATCTAAGGTCCCTTATATGTATTAATTTCTAACCTGTAAAAATTCCTGGGCCAAATACCAAGGGGCACATTTACTTAGCTCGAGTGAAGGATTAGAATGAAAAAAACTTCGAATTTCGAAGTTTTTTTGGCTACTTCGACCATCGAATTGGCAACTTCGGCCTTTGACTGCGACTTCGACTTCGAATCGAACTAAAAATCATTTGACTATTCGACCATTCGATAGTCGAAGTACTGTCTCTTTAAAAAAAACTTTGACTACCTACTTCGCCAACTAAAACCTACCGTGCACCAATGTTAGTCTATGGCAGGGGTCCCCAACCTTTTTTACTCGTGAGCCACATTTGAGTGTAAAAAAGAGTTGTAGAGCAACACAAGCATGAAAAAGTCCATGGGGATGTCACTGGCTGTTTAGTAGCCCATATATGGACTGGTAGCCTACAGGAGACTCTATTTGGCAGAACACCTGGTTTTTATACAACCAAAACTTGCCTCCAAGCCTGGAATTCAAAAATAAGCACCTGCTTTAAGGCCACTGGGAGCAACATCCAAGGGGTTGGAGAGCAACATGTGGCTCATGAGCTACTGGTTGGGGATCACTGGTCTATGGGGACCTTCCCCATAGGCTTTCTAAGCAATTTCTGATTGAAGAAAAATCGATCGATGGATTAAAATCCTTAGAACGATTTTTCCTTTGATCGTTCGATCGAAGCAAATGCAGTAAATCCTTCGATATCGATATTCGAAGGATTTTACTTCGATGGTCGAATATAGAGGGTTAATTAATCCTCGATATTCAACCCATAGTAAATATGCCTCCAAGTTTTGGTGTCTCCCCACAGAAAAGAAAAGTACGTGCAGCTATTTTGTACTAATACAAAATGCAACATATATTTACAGGTTCTAATGCTTGACATATTATATTTTACACTTGCAGCTAAAGTTCATTCTGCACTGCATTTTTCCTTTATTTCACATGGCTAAAAGTCAAGTACATCAAGCTATTTATATCATTGCTTAGATTTCCTGTGACCTTCTATATTTTTGACAGGTTTACTGTGCCAATTATACCAACATTTTTTTCTACTGCACTTGAGTGCCAAATGGAATTGCAATGCATTGCAGCTCCCAAACAATAATAAACAGTTACAACTCTGGCAAATAAATCACTATTGTGTCCAGCACAGCAAAATACTGTAATCTGCTGCATCTTTAGGGCTCATTTCAAAATATACTGTACGCTCTCCATTTCTCTTGTGCAGCAATAAAGCAACATGGGAGTGTTTTAAAACTCTGCACTTTTCTGTAATAGAGACATGGCATTTTTCCTTGTTAGTGGGTAGATACATATATGTACAATCTTGTTAATAGTAAAAGGATCACCTCAGAAGTCTATTTAGGAGTTATGGATCCTGGTTCTGACTCTTGTTTTTCTGAGATTCTACGTGGGTTTTTATCGGTTACTCTTGTTTCTTCTTATTCTCCATAAACATACAGACAGGTTGAAGAAAAAAAAAATTCCCCCAGAACAACGTAGGCACATATATTGTATAAAACAGCCCACATTTAAAACCTTGCTTCACCTAAATAAACAATTTTCATAAAAATAAAAATTTTTAGTCATATGTGCCATTGGGTAGTCCTTAATAGAAAATTTCCATTTTAGAAACTAAAAGCCACCTACGATTTCCTACCCTATGATTCATGGTGCACACAAACAAACCAAGGAATACATACCTATTAGGTCACACCAGCCAATTAATGAGCAGATTTCTCTCTTTTACTCCCACACTTCTTCCTGTTACAGTTAGAGCTGCAGTATTTATGGTCAGGTGATATCTGAGGCAGCACACAGACCATCACAAAATGGCAGCTCAAAGGAAAAGGTGGAAAAGGGCAATGTTTACTTATAGGTATATTCTAGTTTAGTAAGATTCTTTAATAGGCCACCTAGTATAATGTAAACAGGTTATATGGTATGTATGTATTATATCAACTGGTTGGTTTAGTACAGGTATAGGATCCCTTATCCGGAAACCCAATATCCAGAAAGCTCCGAATTACGGAATGGCTGTCTCCCATAGACTCCATTTTATCCAAATAATCCAAATTTTTAAAAATGATTTCCTTTTCCTCTGTAATAATAAAACAGTCGCTTGTACTTGATCCCAACTAAGATATAATTAATCCTTATTGGAGGCAAAACCAGCCTATTGGGTTTATTTAATGCTTAAAGGAAAACTATACCCCCCAAAATGAATACTTAAGCAACAGATAGTTTATATCAAATTGAATGACATATTAAAGAATCTTACCAAACTGGAATATATATTTACATAAATATTGTCCTTTTACATCTCTTGCCTTGAACCACCATTTCGTGTCTCTATCTGTGCAGCCTCAGAGATAACCTGACCAGAAATACTACAACTCTAACTGTAACAGGAAGAAGTGTGGAAGCAAAAGGCAGAACTCTGTCTGTTAATTGGCTCATGTGACCTTACATGTGTTTGTATATGTGCACAGTGAATCTTACAATCTCAGGGGGCGGCCCTTATTTTTTAAAATGGCAATTTTCTATTTATGATTACCCAATGGCACATACTACTAAAAAAGTATATTATTATGATAATGGTTCGTTTACATGAAGCAGGGTTTTACACATGAGCTGTTTTACTCAGTATCTTTTAATAGAGACCTACATTGTTTGGGGGGTATAGTTTTCCTTTAAATGAATTTCTAGTAGATTTAAGGCATGAAGACCCAAATCACAGAAAGATCCGTTATCCGGCAAACCACAGGTCCCGAGCATTCTGGATAATGGGTCCCATACCTGTATTCAGTCTGGAGTATAGTTTTCCTTTAATTTGCTTCTGGTTCATTTGGCCATAATATGTATGATTGTGCTAGGGACAGGGACAATCTCTGTAAAACACAATGTAAAAAAGAAAAATAAATTTCCCGATGGCTTAAGGTGATGCTAAAATTTAAAAATGAAATCCGCATATGCCTTCCTCAGTATATAATTTCCTGAGATGACAAGTTTTTTCAAACAGCATTAATAGTTCCCCAAAATTTGTGGCTTGGCTCCCTGAAGAATACTTTAGGAAGTAGGGATTTACTGAACCCGTCAGTACCAGGCAGCAGCAACTTGACATCTTCAGGCTGGAGTTCCAAATATGGGGTAATTCTCAAGAAATCAAGTCCTGGGATTGATGTACATTACTTTCAAAAAAGGTAATATCCTTTCAAGAACCAAATATTCTATGTTGTAACTAAATAATCATTATACAATTATTTAAGAAAGAACATGAGATCATAGTGGCATAGGGCAGAGTGGGCATTAGGAAGGCAGAAAATATTATTGCTAAAAAGAACAAATTATATTGTGTTAGATAATTTATAATTAATGCCAAAGATGTCAATTAAAATACCACCATTTCTCCTAAAGGTGCTAGGGGTTGTAGTTCTACAATAGCTGGAGGGCTGCAGGCTGGACATCCATGATTTCCAAAGCCATGGCCCCCGTTCTTTAACTCCAGTTTCAGTTATATTGGCAGCTAATAAGTATATTCAATTATTATTCTTACATATTTCCCACAATTTGCTCCAGGTTTAATTTAGCATCTCTAAGTATCAAATGATTTAGCAATTATTTTGTTTGGCTTTGTTTGTCCTTCAGACATTAGTGACCAAATGGATTATGTTGAAGTAAACACATTTCAAACTTTTTTTGGGGGGGGGAGGGCAGAATGAGATTCCTTCTTCGTCTAAAAGTTACAAATGAAGATGGAATGACAGATTATCTTTATACAAGGCACAAACATATTGTGTATATACAGTTTAATAAGGAATGTAAGATTCAAGATAATGAGAATGAGTGCAAATAAGAATACTCCAAATGGAATGAGATCAAAGGCAGTAAACTGGGACGGTTTGTTAGGAACAGGGTGTGAGAAGCCTCGATGTCTGGTGTTTAATTACAGAAGAAGACAATTTTTAAACAGTGTGTTATGAACAAGTTTGCTTTATAACGGCACATAAACACTGGGCCCAAAGTCCTCGTTTAAATGTTTGGAAGGTTTTCACTAATTATATTCGCATTTTTTCCTTTTTTGTTTCTGTAATCTCTGGTCCAGGATGCTCTGATCTGGGCTGGAAATGTTCTTTGCCCTTGATTCATTTGTTTTCCATTTCTTTACTAGGTAACATTGATCTCTTATCTGCTCCTTTTGTTGCTGTTCTCTTGCATAGAAATCTTTATAGGCTGAGGCATTAAGTGCATGTACAATAGGTATGAAATGGCAGAAATTATATCTGCTCATAGGCAAAAACACTTTGTGCTTATAACATGTCTGTATTCTGTTACTAGGATACAATGCAGTGCAAAGCATTTGTTGGCTGGCAAGGGTTTTGTTTTTCTACCAGTATTCCAGTCAACAGAGCCAGTAAGGGGGTAACTGCTGAAAAATTTAATAGGGCCCATTGGTCCTAGGATCCTAAAAAAAAATCAACATTTCAGTATATTCATTGCATCACACAATTTATTGCATATATTGGACTCTAGGCAAATACGTTTTCTGTTAATATCTTTCATTCCAGAAGTTTATGTCTAAGTTTAAGTGTAGCTCTAAGACTCTATGGTGCATTATATCTTTATTTAAAAAGGTGTTCCTCACTCTAGAGCCCAATATGTAACTTTCTGAATATTTAAATACCACGGGCAGATTTATCAAGGGTCGAAATGAATTTGAGGGAAGTAAAAAATTCAAAGCAATTTTATAGATATTTCAACCATCGAATAGGATACTACGACTTCAAATTTACTTCAACTTCGATTCAGAGTCAAAATCGTTCCAATATTCGACCATTCGATAAGTACTGTCTCTTTAAAAAAAACTTTGCCAAATTAAACCTGCCGAAGTGCAATGTTAGCCTATGGGGACCTTCTACAACCATTTTCTAAGTCTTTACATATCAAAGTAAAATAGTTAGATCGCATGCTAAAATCGTTCGAATCGTTTGATTTGAACGATTTAATCGAACAATTTTACTTTGATCGTTCGATGGCCAAATTTGGTAAAAATACTTCGACTTTGATATTCGAATTCAAAGTATTTTAATTCGATGGTCGAATTTCGAAGTATTTACACTTCGAAATTCGACCCTTGATAAATCTGCCCCCACATGTATGTAATTAAAATGCTTAAAGGGGGCTTTATGACTAGACCATACAGGAAGGTACCAATACAAAGAAAAGAAGAATACAAAATAATAGCTTTATGGACATGGGGTAATTCATGTACTAAGTAAAACACACCAAAACACGGAGAAAGGAAAACTCCAGATACTGTATATCTCAGTACAATTTGAAATACAGGTATGGAACCTGTTATCCAGTATGCTTGGGACCTATGATTTTCTGTTATTTGGATCTCCATACTAAAAGTCATTTAAACATGTAATAAACCCAATGTGATTATTTTGCCTTCAATAAGGATCGTTTATATATTGGTTAAGATCAAGTGCAAGATACTGATTTATTATTACAGAGAAAAAGGTAATAATTTAAAGAAATTATTTGATAAAAATTGAGTCTGTAGGAGATGGCTTTCCTGTAATTCAGAGCTTCCTGGATAACAGGTTTCCAGGTAACAGATCCCATACCTGTATAATGGATACAGTACATCCCCTGCGCATTAATAAAATGTACTATTCGTAACTAACTGACCCAAATGACTCTTTGCTCACTTTCCATTTGGAGGATTCTGGTTTCTGCTTGCATACCTGGTATCTCCCGTACCTTATCATATTGAATAAAAAGTACATCTGTGCCTTACATAAAATGAATTTTTCATTTCACCTTCTGGATACCTAAAATACCTGGGCTGGATGCAGAATAATAGTCCATGCAATCTTCTTCTGCTCCAACACTGCTGTCAGTCCACACCTGCAATTGACTCCCCTGTTACAGCTTATGAAGTCACCCCTGTGTCTCTTTGGTTTTACAATTCGCTATGGCAAACAAAAATAAAATAAAAACACGCGCAGACAGGCTTCTAAAAGTCATAGGTACATGCCCTAACTACCCATAGAATTTGAAGTCAGTAAAAACATACATTTACAAAAGTACAAAGTATAATGATAAAAATAAATTATTGTATTAATAAAACCTGTACTGTTAAATTGAATCAGCTGCCTCTGTTTTTATATGCCGCAGTCTTTTACTTAATATATTAAGGCTGGGTTTATTGATGACATTTTGTAAGCACAAGCAAAGAATGATGGAGAACACAAATGCTCCGTGAGCTTCCCTTTGTGATGAGTGCTACATCTCTTCAAAGGAAGACTGAACTTAAATATAATTAATACACTGCTTCAAGCTATCAACAGTAAAATAGTGATTAGTCCATAAAGCATTGCAGAAAGTAAAGCTAATGCAGTCACTAATTTACATTCTTTCAAAACCAGACCAAAAGGCTAAAAGTTCAAAAATTGCATTCCTGATGATAATATTGATATTAGATCCTCATTAACCTCTAGAATTCACACAAATGATTATCATGGCCTCCCAGTTCCATCAAGATTATTGATCATCTGTATTAACATTGTTTGTGTACAAATAATAAATGATCGACAATAATTCTGTAAGCAAACAATGCTGACATGAGAAATCAATAGCCCTAATGATGACTGGTCACTTATAATGCTCATTTGATTGATGCTTAAATTAATTAGGAATCTGACACATTATTACCATTTTCCATATTGCTTTTTTTTTTGCTTTTTTTCCCTCTTAATTTGAAATAAGAGAATAAATGTTTAACTGACTTGTGCAAAACAGCCCAGAGTCACCGGCAAGGAGGATTTTCTCTCTAAACTGTAGTGGACGATTATGTTATGTCTTACATATGGCTCCATGATAAATCAGGTTTATTAGGTCTTCGGGCATGATTTTAACAAAATTTCCATTTACCATTATCATTAAAATGTTATATGGTTTAAAAGCAAGAGTTCAAAGACATAATTAAAGTATATCCTTAGCATGGCAAAACAGCCCTCTGATACAGTGCCTCTGTTTATTTATACATATAGATAAAGTGCAATTAGGATTGTGATGAAAAAAAGGAGAACACAATGCTACATGCTATTGTAACACACATACAGTAGTAGTAGTATATACAATATACTCCTGTGTATTGCATTTGCTATAAATGATTTTCTTATCACTGTATACTTGCATGCTTTGCAAAGTGCATGGGGAAAACCTTTCCATTAATTTTTGTCTTTTGTTCTATTTTTTTGTAGATTAGTTATAATGAGCATTAACAGCTTGTTATACAGTATTTCGTTTTATTAGCACATTTACAAAATTATGTACATTTCCTAGAAAGCTGTGGTTTTCTTATAAAGCCATGACTAACAGATGAGTAAACTTTAAATTGTGGATAATATTCCGAGTAGAGTACTACACAGCATGCTAAACATTGAAAAAATGTTGACCTTTTTTCCCCAATGAGAAAAATAAAACTTTTCCCTTTAGTACACTAAAATTTGGGTGTCTCGAGGAAAAAAAAGAGTGCTACACAAATGCCCCCTTCTGTAGTTCTAACAGTAGTATAGTGATATAATATGGCAGTTGTTACATAAACACATAGGGGCAGATTTATCAAAGGTCGAATTTCGTAGTGAAATATACTTTGAAATTCGACCATCGAATGGCTATACTTTTTTACCGAATTTGACAGTTTTGCGGTCGAAGTGAAATCGAATGATTTGAACAATTTCAGCGATTGATCGAACGATTTTACTTTGACTACAAAAAACGTAGAAAAATTAATTAGAAGGTCCCCATAGGCTAACATTGCACTTCAGCAGGTTTAATTTGGCGAACTATTGAAGTCGAAGTTTTTTTAAAGAGACAGTACTTCGATTATCGAATATTCAAATATTCGAACTATTTTACTTCAAATCCAATTCGAAGTCATAGTATCCTATTCGATGGTTGAAGTATGCAAAAAATTACGTAAAATTTAGAATTTTTTTACTTTGAAAATTCCCTCTAATTCACTTCGACCCTTGATAAATCTGCCCCTTAGGGTTTAAATGAAGTTATTAATCAGAGAATGACACAGGATACTTCATAATCTTTTAAAACTGCTCAAAAGTATCTAACTTGAATTCTGAGCTAGAGAAAAATAGATATTAATATTCCTTGTCCAACTATACCATATGCAGTGTTCCCAACTCAGGGAACTGTATTTTCATGTCACAGCAGAGGAACTAAATGAATGACGGATTATGCTGTTTATATATGTTTACCTTGATTAGTACATGGTTATGACTCAAATTTGACTCTTCAATAAGGTATAAGGGCTTCAGGCTCTCTGTAATCTATAGCATTAAATTCTTCTGTATAGTGAAAATGTTAACTTTAACCACCATTCCCTATAAAGTTTCCATTCATATTTCAGAATCAGACTACATCTGGCAATAAGTAAACATTATGTCTAGTCTGAAAAAATATTCCAAATAGCAGACAATACTCTTTTCACTATTGTAGCAAAGTATTTCTAATAAAAACATGTGATGTTATGATATAGCAGATGATTAGAACCTTCACAGATTTTCCTCAATGCTATTGCTATACGTCAATCCTTCATGTGGAATCCAATGGTTTGGAAAATGGTAATTATATGATTTAGGTAGACAGACTGAGATAAATAGAAATGATAGTTACGAGTTGACTGCATCATATATCTTGGTATAAAAAGCACATTAAAGCTGAAAAATGTAAACCCCAATAGACATATTTATGACTAGGTATGCACATGATTAGGTGATTACAATCTTCATTTTGCAATGTCCCCTGAGTATAGCAATACATTAAGTCACTACAGGAATAAAAAATGACATCTTCATGTTTTCCTTTTAAGAGCATGCTAGAAGCCTGTATTCAGTGGTGTTAAAAGCATTAATCCTCCCATTTGATTTAATTTCAGTATCAATACAAGACATCCAACTGATCACATAACTGAGTGGCAGGCTGTGGAAAATATTTTGCATGCTGTTATTTGAAAAATAAGCACACACATTTTACACACAAACCTTCATATCTTGTACTATTTCCCATTAAGCAGGCAGTACAGTAACTTAATATATTTAAAAGGATACTGTCATGGGAAAACTTGTTTTTTTCCCAAAACGCATCAGTTAATAGTGCTGCTACAGAAGAATTCTGCACTGAAATGTGTTTCTCAAAAGAGCAAACACATACTGGGCTAGACATATTGTCAGTTTCCCAGCTGCCCCAGTCATGGGACTTGTGCTCTGATAAACATCAGTCACTTTTTACTGCTGCACTGCAAGTTGGAGTAATATCACCTTCCCCCCCCCCCCCCAGCAGCCTAACAAAATAACAATGGGAAGGTAACCAGATAACAGCTCCCTAACACATGATAACTGCTCCCTGGAAGATCTTAGAACAACACTCAATAGAAAAAGCCAGGTCCCACTGCAACACATTCAGTTACATTGAGTAGGAGAAACAACAGCCTGCCTGAAAGCAGTTCCATTCTAAAGTGCCGGCTCTTTCTGAAAGCACATGACCAGGCAAAATGACTGAATATGGCTGCCTGCACACCAATATTACAAACTAAAAAATACATTTGCTGGTTCAGGAATGAAATTTTACATGATAGAGTCCCTTCAATATAACATTTAATTGCCTGAATATTTGCCGTAAGACATGTAAGTGGAAGCTCCTATATAGGCTTCCTCTGAAATACGGTGCAAAACATCTTTTAAAAATGATATATAAAAACAGTCAAGTGAAAAAGTAGGTACACCCATGTGAAGTTGCTTGTTGGAGGGGATTCTTTCATGCACAGCTTATTTCAAATACCCCCATTAGCATCTCAATAGGATTTAGATCTCGGCTATGACCTGGCCATTCCTGAACCCTCCATTTCTTTCTTTTCAGCAGTTCCTTAGTGTATTTACTGGAATGTGTGTAGGGTCATTGCCATGTTGCAAGGTCCAATCTTTGGTTGAGCTCCAGTCTTCTGACAGATGATTTCACCTAATCCTCAAGCACCCTCTCGTACAATAAATGATTAATAGGGGATTCTATGATGGTGAGATGGCCAGGGAAAGCTGCCATATATCATAACATTTCCACCATCATACTTTAGAGAAGGTTATCAGGTTCCTCTGGTAAAAATGTTGTCATTGTTTTTTTTTTTTGTTTTTTTTGCCAAAGTATCTTCTATTACTGTGGACGAATAACGGTATATTTTTATCTGTTCAGAGCACTTTGTTAAGTATTGGTCTTTGTCTATGTGCACACAAGCAAATGTGCACTGATATTTTTCCTGAACAGCAAAGCTTTCCTCCTGGATCAACTTCCATGCAGATAATGTATATATAGGCCCTGTGATAACATTCTGGGGTTCTTATAGACTTCTTACAGATATTGTTGAGACAACCTGAGAAAGTTGGCATTTGACTCATAGGCATCAATTCCCTTCTTTATAAACACATTAGAAAGCTACTTCAATGGCACGGTGATACTAAAATCTCAAAGAGCAATCCAAACTAAATGTGTGAAGTTTAAATAAGACAGATTCCTCCAAGGTCCTCTCTAACGGTGTTCAAATCAGTTCAACCTGATCCTGATTTTAGATATTTGAAATAAAGATAAATGTAGGAATGTACTATGTTTTTTTCCACATTCAGCAACACCATGAGCAGTGACAGCCAGGGCCAGATTAGCTTTTGGGACATGTTCTGGCAAGGTGATGACAGACACAGGATGTGGTGCACCAGTGATAGACAACTGTTAGAGAACACTTATGGGATACCCTTGCATTTTTACTCACTAAAATTATGGAGACAATTCTATTTTTCCATATCTCCCAGTCCAACCAAATAGATGTGGCAACCAAACATGTTACATGTTTACATTCCCTTTGATGTGGCAACGGTTTAACTAAAGCAGGTTGTTTTCTTTTCTTTGATTGGGAAGGACTTAGGCCCAATATCAAAATAAATGCATTTTTGCTGGTAATCAGTTAAATGTCATGCACCAGCAGAACTGTATTTTCCAGCCATTAATGTGCCAGGAAGTGCTTTGAAGGACATATTTATAGTATAGTTAAATGATGAGATGCTAATGCTATGTTTCAGTGGAGTACATAAATAACGGGTTGAATCAATTAGCTGTGTAAATCCAAATAATATTGGGTTTTTCTTAGTTTTAATTTTTAATTTTTATTAGTTTAAAGTCTGAGGAACATCTTAAAGGGGACCCGTCACCCAAAACAATTATTCAAAATCCTATTTTATCACATTAGTCAAGCAAAATGAACTTTAATTACACTGTATAAATTATATGAATCTTGTTTCCTTCAGTCTGGGAATTCAAAATGATAGCAAGCAGGCAGCTGCCATTTTGTGGACACTGTTTTTAAGGAAAGCCTTGTATCATCTCAGAATCTTGTTTGTGCACCAGAATGGGGGACCCGATGTCCATTCCCATGCCCTGGCTACACAATTAAATGGTAAAGAGAACGGGGGAATGTGTGGAGAGCAGTGACATCTAGTAAGTGCTGAATGGAAAATGAAAGTAATTGTCTGCCCCGCCTCTATGCCCATAGCATAGAGAAGGGGCAGATAATATTTGATTGACAGCTGAGATTTTTACATGAGTTTACAGCTATGAATGCTTTAATAAAAAATAGAAATTGGATTTCATGTTTAATTTGAAAAGGACTTTTATTATATAGATTTTTGTGTCTGGGTGACAGGTCCACTTTAAAGGGATTCTGTCATGATTTTTATGATGTATTTTTTATTTCTAAATTACACAGTTTACACTCATTCACTCTACAATATAATATTTAATTCCTGAACCAGCAAGTGTATTTTTTTAAGTTGTAATATTGGGGTGTAGGCAGCCATCTCAGGTCATTTTGCCTGGTCATGTTCTTTTAGAAAGAGCCAGCACTTTAGGATGGAACTGCTTTCTAGAAGGTTGTTGTTTCTCCTACTCAATGTAACTGAATGTGTTGCAGTGGTACCTGGCTTTTTCTATGGAGTGCTGTTCTTAGATCTACCATGTAGCTGTTATCTTGTGTTAGGGAGCTGTTATCTTGTGTTAGGGAGCTGCTATCTGGTTACCTTCCCATTGCTCTGTTGTTAGGCTGCTGGGTGGGGGAGGGAGGGTGATGATATGACTCCAACTTGCAGTACAGCAGTAAAGAGTGACTGAAATTCATCAGAGCACAAGTCACATGACTTAGGGCAGCTGGGAAACTGACAATATGGCTAGCCCCATGTCAGATTTCAAAATTAAATATAAAAAAAATATGTTTGTTTTTTTGAGAAACAGATTTCAGTGCAGAATTCTGCTGGAGCAGCACTATTAACTGATACTGTCATGGGAAAACATGTTTTTTTCAAATTGCCTCAGTTAATAGTGCTGCTAAGAATAATTTGCTATTGAGGAAGACGTTCCATCAACATAGATGTGTTGGATGACTGTGTGAAGTTCTCCTACTCTTCTCGCAGAAGATATACTGTAGCTAGAAGAAAAGTGTTTTTTAATTTTAGCAATATTTCCTCCAACAGTTCAAAGGGTGTCTCCATTAAAGGAGAATTAAGCCTCCAATGAGAAAAGCCCCATCCACTACGCCCCTCAGTCCAGCTCCTACTGGTATAGGGGGCTCCTCATCGACAGGACGAAAAGTGGGAGACCCGGAAGCTCATTTTATTGCTACCATTTCCTGAGTCTTCCTCCCGGTAGGGAGATTAACCCTACTGTGACCACTGCCATGTGTAAGGATCAGGAAACAGTATGTTCTAGTTATCATTAAAATGAATTTCTTATTAATTATCCATAGTTAATTTATTTTTTCATAGATGTTTTCTTAGGGCTCTTATACACAGTTGCTACTTCCTGTGTCCCCCTGTGGTTGATCCTTCATACATTTCACCGCAGGAGGAAACATGGCCAATTCTACTGGATTGCACCATACTCGCTCAGATGCATGCAAGCGGTGGAACATTTTCATGATACAACTTTTAGTTTTGAGCAACAGCTCCACTTTAAAAGGGGCATAAGTGAAAAGGTTAGAAACCACTGGTGCAAGGGTTAAGGTATTTTCACAGTGTGTAGCAGTAATCTATTGCAGCAGATCACATACCATGTGCAATGCCTGCAATTGCTACTCTTCTCTACTGTCCCTTCACTGTGTATTGTGTATGCATACAGATTTTCTGCTTATGGTTACTAATGCTATACTGCTATGAAGTATTTATGTTTGACTGAATATAAAACGGTATGTCAGCCTCATGGACATAACTGGGCATTGGCAAGGCTTGGATTTTATTACCAATACTATACTGCCAAACTTAAATGTAGATCATTACAGAATGGTCTACTGATCCACCCTATTAAAAAAATTCAAATTCAAATCTGTCTATTAGCACCCAACAGTTGCCCAGTACCCAGAATTGTTTTTGTCCTGAGACAGTAGCATAGTCTTCAATCAACATGAGATTACTATTTTGTGGCCATAATCCTAAATCTGACAAGTACAACACTTTGCTGCAAAGGGGTTTGAGTTAACCTTTTAAAAGCGATTGCATCACAGGCCCATTTAATGTATAAAATGGAATGTGGGGGGGTGAGCACAAATTTCAGCACAGATTTGCATAACTCATATAAAGGGGAATGTTGGGACAAATGCACAAAAGCATGGTATGTTTGCTTTTGAAACTATATTTGTTTTTGAAAATGATACTTAGTGAAAGGTGGGTGACTTGGCAGCAGTCATGGAAAGTGGGAGAAGTCACTCAAACTTGTTGATAGGTCTTTCTTGAGTTTGCCAAAGGTGTTGTCCATGAGGTTTTGTCTGTAAAACAGCAGTCAATACACACTAGGACTGGTGTAATTAAATGCACTACAACTTTTTGCAGTTTCTGTAAATTCTGTGTCTGACCTTTTTGTTATATTATATATAACATATAATATATATAATATGTCTTATATAATGAGAGGCCTGCCAATTATATGTGGCCCTCAGATCTTGTATGGATCCCAACTAGGTTTGCCACCTGTCTGGTTTTGACCTGGACAGCCCGGTTTTTCGAAGGTACTTCAAAAATTTGGAAAACCGGGCAGTATTTCCTATGATTGCCATATCGATCGGCCAATCGGAGCTGATAATGACCCGACGTCAAGCATCACGGCCCTGCCCCATTAAGTTGGGCTCCTCCCCCCTGCCTGGAGTTCAATGGGACAGAAGGTGGCAACCCTAATCCCAACCTATCCAAAAGCCCTGTCAATATATGACCCCATAATAGCACTATAATACACAAGAGCTGTGACTATCCCGTAAACTATATCCTTATAAACAGTGCTTAGTGATGTCATGATTTCTGACGTGACTCACTGAAAGGTGTGTATTATAATTAGGGTTGCCACCTGTCCAGATTTCACCTGGACTGCCCCGTTTTTGGAAGGGCTGCATGGGTGAAAAGTTCCAGATTAGGAAATCCGGACAGGACATTGAAGTGAACGTCCCACCACGGACATCACTTGCCCTGCCTCCCCACCGTCACTGGCCCTCCACCCAACGTCACTAGCCTGTCCCCTGCCCATTATCGCAAAAAAAAAGTGGCAACCCTAATTATAGTAAATATTTTACAACCAGTTGTAAAATAGGAGGATGTTAGAAGTCACCTCAGAGTTCCATACCATATAAAAACACAAGGCAACGTGTTAGAATAACCTTCTTTTTTTCATATGACTGTAGGGTTGCCATCTTTGTCGGTGGCTAAACCCTAACACAAGGGGCGGGGCAGATAGCATTGGGGGGGTGGAGCAGTGATGTTCGGGTGGGCATGATGACATGATGATGTCGTTGAGTTATGATGTTGAGTGAGGGTTATTGCATCACTTATATGCAACTGCCTGGATTTTTTGTCCAGTTTTTGCAATGTTTTAGATGGGACAGAAAGTTTTGAAACCAACACGCCTGGAAACCCTACATCTATCTATTTTGTCAGATGAGTAAGACCAATCCTTTAACTACAGGTATGGGACCTACTATTCAGTTATCCAGAAAGTTTTGAAATACAGCAATGCTCATTTAGAAAAACTATTTCTTATTTTGATTGATTTGCTTATTTCTGATTTTGTAATAATGAACTGCACCTGACAATAACTAAGCCATGTCAAGGGGAGTATCTTTGTATTTAATTGGTTTTCATTTATTGGTCAGATTATTGATTGGGATTCATAAGGCTAAAAGCTGAACAGAAAGTTGAGAACCGAACATACCTTAGAAAAATTGAACAGTTTGGGTCAAAACCGAACAGGTGGCAACCTTATATGACTTCCCCTATATCAGGTATGCGGACACTGTCGCACAGACAATACGCAACCACTTCATTTTGCCAGTCACAACAGATAGCAAAGTACATGTTAAACAGCCTTTAGCTACCCCTCTCCTGCAACACGTGGCCTCGTTTTCCAGATTAAACAAGCATTTACTTAGCAGCCCACACCCCTCCCCCCCCCCCGACAACAACAGAGCAACACCGACAGTCACTCAAGCCTCTGCTTCCATTGCGGCGGAGACAACAGCAGTGCCCAAAATGCTTTTAACACCCTCTCTTCCAGAATTTGGAAATTTATTGTCCTACAACACGAAGTGCAAATCTACCGGTTGATAATCTCAAGTGTCCCACAGGAGCGTCATCTGATCATGACATAATATCGTCTTTCCATTCGTCTACTTCACTACAGAAAGTCTTCTGTTATTTTAGCTGGCTGCAGGGTTGCCAGGTTTTCATTTCAAAACCAGCCAAAGACTATAAAAAAAGTAGCCAAAAGCCATTTTAAAAGTAGCCCAAAAATAGCCAAATTCGTAAACTGAAAAATCGTAATAAAATAAAGTCCTGCAGCATCTTTAGGGTGGGGGCACAATGAGATTTAGTCGCCTGGCTTTATTCAGTAGCTGTAATTACCATGGCAGGGGTATGTTAAATATAACCACTTCAACAGAAACTGCTGATTATTTAAACTAGTTGTGTGTGTGTGTGTATATATACAATTTGGAAAGTTATTCATTATGCTACATGTTTGGGACTAGATATTGAGTTGTCACCCAAATAGGTTAATGGAGCTTTTGGGTAGCTTGGAGGCCACAAAAGTCTCTTATATGGTCACATATGGCCCACGGCCATGCTCTAGCTTTTTACTCCTACTTTTGGATGTGCTGGAATATGTTTCTATTAGAGATTAAATGCTATATTCATTACCAAAAAGTAACTCATGTCCTTGACTCGAGAAGTCATAACCTTGAATGTAGTTAGTAATGAGATTGAGATCAGGGTTTTTTGGATACACGCAGTCTCAAAAACACACCAAAATGTACCAAATAATGAAGTACAATAACAAGCGAAAATGCCAAATATGAGTACCAAATCCATGTGTGCTAATTGGTGTTTGAGGTTATTACATTGGTTCAGGGAGATGCCATCCCCCATGAGTATCACCTTGTATGGGTTTTGTCGGGTTTTGCATTATCCAATCACATCAGTACTCTAAACAGGCACAGGGTCATGGTAGTTGTCATGGTACACTACTTCCTGATTGGCGCTGTCCAGCAAATGTCCATAGTCATAGGTTCAAGCAGGCATCCATCATCCATGGCTCAAATAGCATCCTTATCACCCTTCACATGTTCAACAAATTAAAGGGGCAGATATCACTCTCATCCATGATGCCACAAGGGTTGCACATATTTAACCTAATTATGTAATATTTAACAGCAGTGCAGGGTCCAGGCATGTTTCTATTACAATATATATTTACTTGACTCTGTAAAGACTGACCATGAGGAGAACAGTAATTTTCGCAAAGTTACATCATCCGCCACAGTATTTGTTACTGGACAGTTTTTCAATTTCACAGCTGTTTGGGCTCAATCATTTTAAAGAGACTGCGGTCTGATCTTTGGAACATAAAACTTAGAACCTACTAAATTTGAATGCAGCAAACCATGTATTTTAATGCAACTCAGTGGGATGTGATTTCTGTAGAAAACAAAACAGAAAATGTTTGTCTAAATTGTGTCTTTTCAAATACATTGTACATGTGAATATGTAAATCAGTAGACATTGAGGATTTAGCTTTCTATCCATCTGCTTTAACTAGGCCAAAAGATGAAGTATGCTGCAGCTTCTTCCAAAACTCTGTTGCATCTGATGTAATTGCAGTGTAGTGTGCCTTCAGGACTTTTAAGCATACTAGATATGACCCTGTTTTGTAAACTTTATATCTGAATTGGATATAAACTTGCCAAAGTATTTATGAATCTTGTCTTACAAAGATACTTTTGTTTGTTTTTAAATAGTAAACTGTATAGAAGTCATTGGGGTATTTTAATCAAAAAGTGAAGTTAGAGATCTCCACAGTCCTCTAGAGTGAAATTCCGCCACTCTCTATTCATTTCTATGGGATTTTTGAAAGAGTATTTATCAATGGGTGAAAGTGAAAGTTAATCCTTTGATAAATACGTCTTTCAAAATCTCATAGAAATGAATGGAGAGTAGCGAAATTTCACTCTAGAGGACTGTGAAGATCTATAACTTCACTCTTTGATAAATATACAACATTATCTTAAAGGTGTTATTAATCTTTAAATTTACTTTCAGTATGATGTAGAAAATGATATTCTGAAATTGCATATGGACTTTCTTTATTATGTGTTGTTTTGGTATTATTTTGCATTTTGTTCAGCACTTTCAAATTTCAGCAGCTATCTGTTTGCTAGGGTCTAAATTACCTTAGCAACCAAGCAGTGGTATGAATGGGAAACTGCAATATAAACAAGAGAAGCTTGAATAGAAACTAAAAATGTAACCATAATAATAAAATTGTAGCCTCACAGAGGAATGGTTGTTTTTTCTCTGCTGGGTTCAGAGATGCCAGAGATTCAGAAGAAGGCAAATAATTTAAATATTATAAAGACGAAGTTTCTAGGAATTGCGCATTCTGTAGTATACTAAACGTTATTTTAAAGGTAAACTACCCCTGTAAGAAGGGCTTATTATACTTATGCTGTGATGAGTAGAGTGAAACTCTTCATCGTGGGGTTCAAAATAGAATACTGCTATTGTTTTTTAATTATCAGAGGTTCTTTTTAGGTTCAGCATTCCCCCTCTTAATTTATCGGCCAGAATACACAAATCTTTCTTCTTTTATGGCTATATGCATGCTTCCATATGACTACCTGGTTTTCTAATTGGAGCAACCTAAAGATAGTATTGCTTTAATGTTTTCTGTTTTGATTTGCTGTTTCAGATACAATTTGTGATTAGCAAAAAGTAGGGCAAACTACAAGGATTGCTACAGTTAACATGTTTTTTTTTCTTTGATCTCAAAGAATCCCTTTAACTGTATCCAAATCATACATTCTGTGGCAGATCATATGCATTAGGAGATATTGTAATCTTTTAACTTGTGACCTGAATTCAGGTTTTAATCTTCTTCCATGACAAAGAAACAATGTTTCTGATACTTCCAAACCCACTGAATGTAGCTCTTTCAGTGACATTTTCCTTATAACTTCTAATGAGGGCATTTTAAAGCAATTAACATTTGTGGAATGTGCTGGAGGCTCTTGTCCTACTTGTTTAACGAAGAACGAAAAGTAGCAGCGCTAAAGCAATTATTACAAAAACACCTAAAAGAACCATCAATTATATTTCTCTGTAAGAACCAAAATATTTTTTTTCTAATTGATATTATTTTTAACCTTTAGGGTTAGAGAAATGCACTTTTACACAAACAATGCATTTACATACAAATATTACCAGCTTATTCTACTACAGTATTTCAATTCTGATTGGAATTTCATTTTCAAATAGTCATAAATGTGGCCCATAAATGTTTGTACTTTTTACATCCCATATATATTGCCTTTTAAGTCAGTGTCTTAAAATTGCAGTTGAAATACATTTTTAGTACGTTTCGGGTATTTAACATCAACTTCGATTTATTTGTTTTGTTCTTCAGCTTTCAGTTTTGTTTATTACAGTGTTATCTAGTTGCTAGGGCCTCATTCTAGCAACCAGGCAGTGTCTTCAAAGACGGAGTGGCAGATTAATAGGAGAGGAACAGAAGCAAAATCATTGCTCATTCCCTGCCCCTATGTATTGTCAGTTTAGTTTAATTTAATTGTGTCAAGTTAAATGCATTTTAAAAGATAGTCACAGTTAGCCATAAAATGCTAGGCCATCATACTATTTGTAGATAGTGGTCTTTCCTACTCATGATTGTCTGGATTGATTGTATTGGGTAGTGCACCCATGTTCAGGGCATTGTTCTTACAACCTGTTGTTTTGTTTCCACCAAAAAAAATTCTGCAGTATAGATTACTTTTGTACTGTTAACTCTGGAAAAAAAATGTTGCCAGGCCTTCAAAAAAAACTTGGAACAAGGGGTCACCTTGTTGGAAGAGTTGGCAGCACTCACATGCTCAGTGGGCTCTGAGTAGCTGTTGAGAAGATAAGTTTAGGGGTCATCAAAATGATCAAGCAGAAATTCTGATGCTAATTGCACTGGTTTCTGTGCTGCCATTAGTATTAATTACTAATCAGCCTTATATTGTGACATTTATATTCAATGGGGAATATTTATTGCGGTTTGAGTGGTGAATTTAAATTTTTCGAATTTTTTTTGTATGTCAAAAGTCACAAATACAAATTTAAAAGCACCAACGGGAATGTAAATTCGAATGTGAGATTTATCACACCTTGACCATGGAAACGGTTTTAATTCGAATATTCGCCACCTAAAACCTGCCGAGTTCATTTACAAGTCAATGACAGAGGTTCATTGAACCATTTGAATATGTTAATTGCCTTCCTGACATTCGACTTTTCTTTCGGAGAAAAACACAATTCGAAATCGATTCGAATTTTCAGGTCGGGACTATTCAATCGAATATTAGACGTCTGAGTTTTTTCATATATAACCTCCCATTCAAGTTGTAAGTTAAAAATTCAAATAAATTCGAAATTTGACCTTTGATAAATAACACTCTTTTGTGTACTGTATATTTTGCAATTGGCCTCCAAGCTCAGTAAGTGACAGCAGCATAGAGCATGTGCAGTGAATCAGCAGATAAGAAGATGGGGAGCTACTGGGGCATCTTTGGAGCCACAGATCTTTACTGCTAAAGGGCTGTGGTTGCCTTGGGCTGGTACAGAAGCCCAAAACATAGGGGCAGATTCACTAAGATTCACTAAGGGTCGAATTTCGAAGTAAAAAATACTTCGAAATTCGACCCTCGAATTGAAATCCTTCGACTTCGAATATCGAAGTCGAAGGATTTAGCGCTAAACGTTCGAACGATTAAATCCTTCGAATCGAACGATTCGAAGGATTTTAATCAAACGATCGAATGAATATCCTTCGATCAAAAAAAGTTTAGCAAGCCTATGGGGACCTTCCCCATAGGCTAACATTGACTTCGGTAGGTTTTATCTGCCGAAGTAGGGGGTCGAAGTTTTTTTTAAAGGGAAAGTACTTCGACTATCGAATGGTCGAATAGTCGAACGATTTTTACTTCGAATCGTTCGATTTCGTTCGAATTCGAACGAATTTAACCAATTCGATGGTCGAAGTACCCAAAAAATACTTCGAAATTCGAATTTTTTTCATTCGAATCCTTCACTCGAAGTTAGTGAATCTGCCCCCAAATGTAAAACATTTCTAACCTACTGCTTTAGTCACACTTTGTTCTCCTTTAAAGGAACAGTTCAGTGCAAAAATAAAAACTGGCTAAATAGGCTGTGCAAAACATTTTTAATTCTTACTAATATGGTTAGTTAGCCAAAAATGTAATCTATAAAGACTGGAGTGACTGGATGTCTAACATAGAGAACAGAGCTCAACTTCCTGCTTTTCACCTCTAACTTTGAGTTAGTCAGCTACTTTAAGGGGGGGCCACATGGAACATAACTGTACATTGAGTTTGCATTTGATCCTCAGCATGCAGCTCAGATTCAAAAGCAACAGTTATGACCCATGTGCCCCCCTCAAGTCTCTGATTGGTTACTGCCTGGTAACCAATCAGTGAAAACCAAGAGAGCTGAAAAACAGGAAGTAATGTTCTGGCTATTATGTTAGATATCCAGTCACTCCAGCCTTTATACATTACACTTTTGGCTAACTAACTATATTAGAAACATTTTATATTTTGCACAGCCTATTTACCCAGTTTTTTATTTTTACACTGAACAATTCCTTAAAGTGTAAAAAACTGTAATATAAACTTCTTCAGTTAAAGCAGTTGAGGTCCCATAGAAGTCAATGGGAGCTGTGTTGAGGTTCTGAGGTTTTCTGATTTTTTTGCTAGTAATTATGCAGAACATTGAATTTTTAGAGGGAGAAAAGGAATCTTGACCTCACAAGATGCAAAAAGGTTTTTTTGTCATCGCATACTGTTTTGTGAAAGCACCAAAGTAAAGCATGCTGGGAATTTCTGCTTTTATTTCATTTTGTTTGTTTTTAGTACTTCCATCTCCAAAAGTTTCTTGCATTGTATTTAATTGCTTGATGCTTTGATTGTTCATGAGTGACAAACCAATTAAGTGTGCAAGACACACATTACAAAGAAAATTAGACGTTGTTGTCCTCATCACATGAGAAAATCCATTATTCATAGACTTATTCTTTTTGAATACAGAGGTAAAATTTTACTGCACCGTAGGACAATTACTTCTAAAATAGAATAAATTGCATTCCTTTACAAAAGCTACATTTTTGAGGCAGTAATAATAAACATGATGATGCTGTGCATTTATTTTTTTTACAATAGAATGCATCTGTACAATTAAAAGGTCATACCTTCTTGTTATGAAATGGGACACCAGTTACTGCTTTTCAAAGATGTAAAGTGCACATATTTATCTCCCACCCCAATTCTTTTCCTGCATATTTATTGGGCTTTTTTGTACAATAATAAAGATTTTGTTTCTAGTTAAAAATGGCACATGTGGATAGACATTTGAAGGTGAAGGTGTAAATTTAGCAAAAAAGGGAATATAGGGAAGGACATACCAATAATATAAAACATTTATTGTACAAGTATGGGATCCATCAAATTATGGGAAGTCCATTTCCCATAGACTCCATTTTAATAAAATCATTCAAAATTAATCCTTGTAATTATTAAACAGTATCTTGTTCCCAACTAAAATAGAGGTAATCCATATTGGCAAAACAATCTTATTGAGTTTTATTAATGTTTAAATAATTTTTAGCAGTTATAGTGATCCAAATTACAGAAAGATCCCTTATCCTGAGAACGCCAGCATTCTGAATAACAGTTCCCATTTTTGTATCAATTAAAATGCTTTGCAGATACTCTTTGCTACGTTTTTTCAATAGTAGAATAAGGTCTAGGAAATGCATAATATAATGTGTGTGTCTAGGAAATATTCCAACTTTCCCACCTGACTTAGGGTAACTGCATACAAATGTGTTTAAATTAATAACCAATGAAAGGAGGCAGCATGATATTGAGTCATTTCCTTCCAATAGGCAACAAGAACAATGCCTAGTGACATTTTAGGTAAAGTAAAGGTGGGGGCTCAGCTTCAAAATATCAGGAATGTATCTTTTCTTTCAGGTATCAGTTAGAAGATGAAGCATCTCCTTTAGATGAAATGCCACTTATGATGTCAAAAGAAGGCTTTGAAAATGATGAAAGTGACTACCAAACCCTGCTGAGAGCAAGAATTACTCGAAGAAAAAAAGGGTTAGAATGGTTTCTTTGTGGAGGGTGGAAGTTTCTCTGCACCAGGTATGTAAAATGGAAGCATGGAATGTATTTACTTAAAAGCTGGAATGGGCAAACTGCATGTTTCCCCCAACTTTTATCTGCTGACTTGCAGTATTGTTTCAGGAGTCAGAACCAGTGGTGCAGTCCAGAATTCCAGTGCCCCAAGCAGTAGTCTACTAAACCAAATTTGCCACAACTTGTATGCAAGTTACCAATATGCATGCAAATTACCATCCAATTTGGCATATCTTGGGCAAGTTGTGGGGCACATGTTTCTCTTTCTGCATTTGTGTGTGACCTTAATAGAGGCATTAACTAAAATTCGCTGAAAACTATTAAGGTTAAGGCACATGCAACACACTAAAGATACAGCAGCAAGTCCTGTTGGTGTTGGGGTTCCTTGGCCCCAATTAGCAGAGATAACTGAATGTCATTAATGAAGCTTTGCACAAAATGTTTTTGTATAGGCATTTTAGTGAATATTGTCAAATTGTTCTCCGAATCGTTCTCCGAAATCACCTGAAGTTTCCTACTTGTTCGGGGAGATTGGTTGCCGCAAAAACTAGGCAATTAGTCACCAGGCGACCAAATCTCCCCAAAATCCCCAGTGTGGCCTGACCCTTAAAGTTGATGCTTTAACATTCTTGACCCTTTTGGAAATGCTTACTTTAGATGTTGGTGGAATTTGCATCTATTAAATCTCACAAATGAGGCGGCCCTTCAGTGTTCCAAATTATTGCACAGTTGACACTTTGGGTTAAGGTCTGGCATCTGTGCAAGCACATCAAGTTCTTTCACTCTCATGTAAGCAAACTTATTTTGTACAGACTTTGCTTTGTGCATATGGGCATTACTGTTCCTCACACTGTTCCCACAATTGACATAAGTATCTTGGTATGCTGCAGTGTTACTTTCACTTACAAGAGGGCCTCTAGCACATTCATGAACCCCAGACCAGTAATATCTCTTTTACCAAACTTTGTAGACCATATTCTCCTGGCATCCGCCAAACCCAACTTGTCACGCTCACAGCTAGTGAAGTGCTATTTATTGCAACAGACAACACGGGTTACATTTCAGCATTGAGCATGATGATGTTAGGCTTGTGTGTGGCTGCATCTCATGAGACCCAAGCTCTTGATAAATAGTTTTTGTGCTGATGTTGCATCTATAGACCACTCATTAGTGAGTGCTCCGACTAAAGTCACATGACTTTAGAAGGGGTGTCTGGATACTTTTGGACATATATTGTTACCCATATTCTTTTGACTTTATAGTGTACTGTGTTTATTCTGCTGTGTTTATTTATATGTGTATATAAAAAATATATTTAAACACAAAGATATTTTTGGCATCAATGTTTGCATTATATGATATCTGTGTGACTCACATTTGGTTACCTAATTGACTATGTTTTATTTAAATAGGGATTTTATGTTAAAAATTAAATTATACATTTTCTATTTTGTGTATGTACCAAGCACTTACCAATAAAACAAAATTCCTGCATTTACTATTTGTTCTGATATTTAGTTTTAGAGGGAAATTGCTTTTTTTTTTTTTTTCTCAAACACTGAAATTCCATTCAAGCCTGTGAAATTATAATGCACACAAATCAATACTCCGGACTACTTTGGTTGGATTGATTTCTTTCTCATGAGATTTACATTCCACTTGTTATCAAAAACACATTGTCCCCATGAAAATGGTCCCTTTTGAATGGCATTTCCATATGAAGTGAAAGGGATATCAAATGCTCGGATTAATCTCAGCGCTGAGATGCCTTGTACACTTTCAATTAATCTGCAACACATTTGTTATGCAGAAGCATGGGAAAATGCTGATCTTTTAAGAATGACACGAGTACACTGTTGCTTTTGGCATGATTGCTAATGCTACCTGTAGAGTACGATAATTATAGTATGGTTTTGTTGAAAAAATTCTTCTGCTTCAAACTTTAATAAGAAATGGTGACCCTGAGTAGAAAAGCTCTGCATTGTGTATATCTTTCTGTTTGGATAAGAATGCAGCAAAGCGTTAAGCACCCTGGAATATGGTATAGATGAAAAGTTTAGAACAGCACTGCGCCAGGCCTTATGCTTTTTGTTAGCTGTTCTATTTTGTCTTACTATAAAACACAGAAGTAAGAATGTTCCTAATTTATTAAGATGACTTGCATATTGCAACAGAGGGAACAATGTTCTCACCTGGTTCTTATGCCTCTGAAAATTTAATTTTCATAAAATTTTAAGCCTATATTTTAAGTATGTAAAACTGCACATTGGATGGTAGATAGTCTGATGTTAAAATTACTGCCAATTATTCCCTTTATGTTACCCAAAGGTTGACTCAAAAGAAATTATACTGTTTCTTAAAGGAGAAATTAACCCCCCCCCCAAACCACAGCCCCCTCAACTGGCCTCCTCTCAGATCCCTCTCTGCACAGTCTGTTACATTCAAAAGTTGTGAATCTGCCATAAAAATGCAGAGTAGCGTAGGAGAGTTCACAGACGCCATCTTGTGCCTCTTTGAACTCTACATCACTACTGTGCACTTTTATGGCAGGTTCACAAATAGGGACCCTATTGAGTATTATAGAGTAGGGGCTGATAAAGGACAGTTAATGCCGGGCTGGGGATTTGGGGGCGGTGGGTTGTGTTTCCTCAAAGTCTTCCAGCTGAGATATGGTGATCTGAAAAATGCAGTTTATATCTTTTTAAAGCAGAATGAAGGCCATTGGGTTTAATTGAATTGGAACAATGGCTTGATTACCGGTAAGAACAAACTATCTTTTAATACATAACCTTATACCGTGAGTGGGCCAGTCCAAATTCTGAATGGAACTTGAATCCAAAATGTTTGAGAAACCACTTTTCTACTGAAAGACATAAATACAAAAAATAATGTCCTCAAATACATAGTAAAGTGGCATTTTCAGTTAAAATATGTTTTTGGCATGTAGAAATAACTCATAAAAAATGTTTGCATTTATTATTGTATGTCCCGTTTCTTAATCTGGGATCCCCAGATATTGCTCGACCTACCACTCCCAGAATCCACCAGCATGTTATCATATTACCCAGGGTTAAGTAATAGGGTACTAACAGCACTAATAAGCTAACAGTAATAATAATTACAGATGCAAATTGTTTGAAAAGAAAAAGATCTATCGACAGATATATATAAAAAAAAGTGTTCAGCTTTTTGATCCATCTGCCTTCAAGTTGCAGAAGTAGAGCATAAACATAATCCTATGCAACTGAAATGGTGTGTCTTAGATGAAGCTGTGCTAGACAAGAGAGAAATAGGTTAAAAAATCTTCTGCAACTTGAAGGCAGATAGATCAAAAAGCTGAACACTCTCACCCCGGATGGAATGAACGATAGCTGGAGCTTAAAACCATACCTCTGATTTTAACTGTGTCTTCATTATTACAGGTCCTGATAATAGAAAATACTAGCAACTTAGTCGCAATAAGGGTAAGGTAAGATGATTACTTACAGGCTTTGGCCATCTAGGTAGTGTAATATAACGAATATTACCACTTAAGTTGCCAGAATCAATACCGTGGAAGATCCTAGAATTTTTAGAAATATTGTATTGTATCTATTATAATTATAGGTCACCCTAGCTTCTGTTTTGTGAATGTTTTTTGAATGTTTCGTTAAACCTAGGTAGGCACTTTGATGTGCAGTACCCAGGCGCTATATCAGTGAACTATTGTTTTATTTATAGGTGGAAATTGGCCATATGATAATGGACTGGATATGCCATGACTCTTTTAAAAAATCGAATAACGTCGGGAAAGTTTTTCTATAATGTTGGACTCTTTTGATATATTTTCTTCTTCTTTTCCTACTTATGCCTCAATACAGGCATATTTCTGAAGGATTGTATATGTATTTACACTTTTACTAAGTTAAAATGTTATTGCATGGTTGACAATTTTAATATATTTAATTCCACATACTGCTGTATTTTATATTAACACTGTTAACAGGCACTTTAACTTGAAACATGGAGTTTTGAACTTTAACCTTGTAACCTTGTGTTCTGGCATCTTGTATGGAAATACAATACAAGGAATGAGGTTTGATAAAAACATCTTCAAATATATCTAACAGGCACACTAAGAATGAGAGTTTTTTGACTAGTGTACTGTAAAATAAAAACATGCCACCCATTAAGAACAGAGAAAAAGAAAATTGCCCCATAAACCTAACGAAGGATTTACAGTAAAAGCTGTAAAATGTGGAATTTATTACCATTAGAGACCTATGTCTCATGTCTCATGAGTAGAAGCAAATTATAGATAATTATAGACTGCTTTCTATAATACAAGCCTCACAACTGTACATGCACAACACATACCCAGTTTAAGGATTTATCATATTGCCATAGTATTGCAGTATTCTACAAATTTCATTAGTTTTAAAAAGTTATGTCTTGTTTCTATAAAAGCCTTTTTTTAAATGTTCAGTCAAATTGTGGTGAGCCAGCAAACAATGAGTTCATTGAATGTGCCTGTGTGAGGAGACACTCTGCCCCTTGCATTTTATAGATGAGTTTACGGCTTTAAGGATGGAGCCATCTTCTCCAGACATTGCATGGTTCTCCACTGTCACCTAAATAGGTCCTATTAGCAATCTGACATGGAACCTATGGTCTCCCAGATATGGTTCATTTTTGCATTATGAGTTGAAGTCCTTTAGAGAGATTTATATATTTAGTCAGAAGCTCACTGAAAGTGTATTTGTGTCCTACCTAGGGATTTGGCTAAAATAAGTGTAAATTAAAAAAATTAAATTGCAGTTTGATTTTTTTTGTTCTTCCTATATTGAGAGCTGAATGCATAGTTACTTCACCCTTGTTTTGTCTTCCAGCCCAGGAATACAGGAAAGCAATGGCATTGCTTAGTTTGGCTTAGTTGTGTCCATTCTGTCAGTCCTGCTGGGCTGAAAGTGGCATGATTAGTGATCAAATTCCAGAGATAAATATGGCGTCAAGAAAATTATGGACGCCAGCATCTGTTTTTTTGGAAGCCAGCGCATATTCACCAGCAAATTTGCGCTGGCGTCCAAAAAATGGATTTCCAATTTTGCGGGAAATTCACATATTTTTCTGCGAAGCAAAAAAGCCCCAAATTCGCCCATCACTAGGCATGATTACACTTTAAATCAAACCTTTTCACCTAGTCAATTTACTTTGCAGATTTCTGACGTTACAATGACAATCCAGGCCATATTTTCTATAAAATAAAAATACATTTTCCCACCAAAATTTTGAAAGCCCTCAGCCCACCACTGGATACTTGCAATAAAAAAAAAAAAGATGCTAAAAGGCAGAAAATTGAAAGCTCTCCGATCAGATCAACACATAGTCGGTGCACATGTACCAATCTGGTCAGAGAGGGGGCAGATGAGTGGGCAGCGTCTTGGGCAACTAAGCAACAATGGGCAAATTTACATTTGAGTACTATTCCATGACAACCAATCATTTTTACTTAAACTGTTCTTCTTGCAGCTGTCTGGAAAAACTCTAATCTGTGATTGGTTTCTATAGGTTACTGACCAGGTGCCGATTTGCCCTAAATTGATAAATGAGTACCAGCATATCGGCTTTACAGATGTTTCCCAAAAATAAAGCCAGTTCAATAAAGGTGGCCATACACAGGCCTTCGGGTCCTTTTGACAGATTTGGTAGCCTATCTGCCCTCCGACAGGCCTCCCCGGTCGATATCTAGCCAAATATCGTCCAGTAGTCGTTCAGGCAGGCTTGATTTCTCTTGGGTCAAGGACCGCATCAGCTCATTAATGCAGTCCTCTCTAACTTTTTGTATCCCCTTTCTTGCAATTTGATCATTTGGCATGATATCGCCCACCCAGGGTGGGCATATTGGAGGAAAGATTTCCTTGTTTGTTGACCTTACCAAATGAGCATATCTTACAATGTATGCCCACCTTTATACATTTTTTACAAATAATGACCTATATATTTATACCTAATTTGTATATTTTGAAAGTCAGATTGTCTATATTAATGTGTTATTGGATACAAAACTGCACTTGCAAGTAATGCCCTAAGTGAAACATAAGTACGTCAAAGATGAAACACTGGATAGTGATAGCTTAATTATTCATGTTGTTGCTTTTGTGGAAAGAGAAATAAAACATAACACCTATGGCAATGCATCTGAACTGTGCCCCTGGATGGTACTTTGTATTGTTAGATGGCCTAAGAAAATATTCAGTCTGGTGCCTCAAATAAAATATCATGCAATAAAAGTAACAAACACTGGTCATCTCATCCTTTTGCTCCTAGGAAGGAAAGATTTAGGATGCAGATATTTGAAGACGCCAATAAGTACATATGAGGGAAAAAATACTGCTCCATCGGAGTATTCATTATTGACTTTTACATGTCAATAATTAACAGCTCATCAGTGCATTTCTGCAAATATGGCTTATGTTCCTAAACAAGAAAGTATCCTCAGATAATTGGAACCTATTGAACCCTGTTCATCTTGTGCTGCCTATAGATTTTTTTTAATAAGCACAAGAGCTGCAGCCTCACGAAATTAGTGCTTTTTTTTATTTCTTTGTTTGCTAGAACTGCATTGTATTAATATAATAGACATTGTAGAAATTAGGGAAAGATAACCCAGAAGTAAAAAGTTTATCAATTTGGTTTTCGGATGAATGCAAAAATGTGCTATGTGAGCATCACTTAAATTCATTATTATTATTTTCAATTCAGTTTTTCAGTGTACAGTAATTAGGTTTGCCACCTATCAGGATTTCACCCGGACAGCCTGGTTTTCAGAAGTGCTGCCCGGATCAAGACAGCCTGCCTGGTTTTCCAAAAAAGAAAAACCGGCAGGATTTCCCCTGATTGACATGGCGATCAGCCACTCGCTGATCATCACGTCATAGCCCCACCCACATGACATAGCACGCCCTGCCCACAACATCACTGACCCGCCTGGTTGCATCATGCTATGAAACATGTTGAATGCTGCTTTCTCCTAGTGATTTTGTTTAAAATTCACTTAATAATATATAATTGTGTGTATAACCCTTTTGCATATGTCCTTAATGGAGTACAACTGTAAAACTGTTCCACTGCACCCTTAGGGGCAAATTCACTAACCTCTGAAAATTCACCACGACTGCATTAATCACATCGCCACACTTAGCCAGGCGAGAATTCGCCAGGACAAAGCTAATGCATTAAAATGCAAAGTTGCTCCAGGGTGCCCAATGATGGCGTAGTTAATTCGGCAACAAAGCGAAGTTACGCTAGCGTTGGCTAATTTGCATACGGCGGGAAGTTAAATTTCAATGGACGTATATGTTGCAGCAAATACATTACACTACACAAGCCCAGGGAACCTTAATAAAAGAAAATAAAGTTGTTATAATGCCCTACACATGAGCCCAGTGTATAGTTTATGTGCCATATGTTAGGAAATGTAGGGAGGAAGCCGGGTACCCTAACAAAAATTTACGTTCTTTTGCAGCCTATCACCCTGAAAAACTGAAAAGTTGCCAGCGTTTTTGAACATTTTTTTGAGGAACTCCTATCTACTCTATTGCACTTCACCTGGTCTGAGGTGGCGAGGGCAAGTCTGGCGCAAGAGGTAACGTTCAGTAAAATTCGCATCTTAGTGAATTTGCGAAGTTATGTCCATTCGCCAGAACGAAAATTCGCCAGATGTTAGAGTGCGAAGTAGAGCTACAGTCTATCTCCTTTGCTAGCGAAGTTACGCCTGCGCCCGTTAGTAAATCGGCAAAGTCCCAAAAATGACGTCACTGTATTGTTATTTTTTTTTTTTTATTACTCGGCTTTCTATTCAGGCCTATTCTTATCCCAGTCTGCTAGGGTAATTTAGACTATAACAAATAGATTGCTGAGATTGCAAAGTGAAAAACTGCTTAATAAGAAACTAAACTATTAACAAATACTAAAAAAATAATAAAAAAAATGAAAACCAATTGCAAATTGTCTTAAAATATCACCATCTACAGAAAACTAACAAAGTTAATATAAAGGTTAACAGCCCTTATAAGCAATATAATGGGAAATGTGATGGAACCAATAGAAAAATTGACTCAAAATATCAATCTCTAACTCAAAGGTGAACAACCCCTTTAATAAAACATGCACCAACCCAAGGAGAAGTCTTAGCACTGGCATTCCTTTGTGGGCTGTCCTTCTTACTTTCCTTGTCCTTTTAATGAGCTTTTGACTTAGTCTCTTTGCTGAACTATGCAGTAAAATTGCCAAACTGTTTGGTTTCCTCTAAACTGCTGACTGTATACAGTATATTAAGGGGCAGTAACGTAACTAGGTGGGAGCGGGCCCTGGTGCGGGCTGACTACAGCCAACTGCATCGGGGTGCAATCTGCCGGGGGGCCCTGGTCCAATCGCACCCCCTGCTCCCCCCGGTAGTTACGCCATTGTTAAGGGGGCATAAGTCTTTTCAGGCTACATTCCCTATAATGTGTGTGTGCCTTGTCATCTTTAACAAAAATGCCTGTCTTTCCAAACTTCCCTACACCTCTCTTGTCATAATGCATAATTCTCTTATGTGAAGCCAGAAGGAGGCTGGTCAATGTAATTATTGTTGTACAATGCATCCAGCTTATCCGCATCCACAGGGGCATTTTTTAAAACACTGAAAATATCAATGACTAGATGGTGTAGAACAGGAAGTGGTAAATGTATAGAAAATGAAAAATAGAAATCTGTATTTAAATACAGTGGGTAAATTGTCACCAGGGTCGCCATCATAAAAAGCAGGGCCCTGTACGATAACATTTTTGGGCTCTGCCCTCCCCAGAGTCCACCCACCCGCTGATGGCCAGTACCCCCTCTACAAGTTAAAAAAAACATTGGTGGCCAGGCCCCCACCACCAAGGATAAAAAATATTGGTGGCCAGGGTCCCTACAAGATAAAAAAATATTGGTGCCAGGGCCCCCATACAAGTTAAAAAAAAAGAAATTGGTGGCCAACCCCCCCTCAAGTTAAAAAACATTGGTGGCCAGGGCCCCTACAAGTTAAAAATGACATGACAGTCACCTCTGTGCCGCCCTGATGGCAGCCCTAATTGTCACATGTTGTTTTGGGCTTCTTTACCTGCCCAAGGCAACCACGGCCCTTTAACAGTAAAGATCTGTTTTCCCAAAGATGCCCCAGTAGCTCCCCATCTTCTTTTCTGCTGATTCATTGCACATGCTCTGTGCTGCTGTCACTTGCTGAGCTTAGGGACCGACTCACAATGTGTTGTTTATTAAGAATAGAAATGTCACAATATAAAGTTGATTAGTACTTAATACAGATAATTACTACATGTCAGCTCAGAAACCAGTGCAATTAGCATAAGAATTTAATAACCAGCCTTGAAGCATCAGCTTATATTACAGACAAACCTCATTTTTTAAATTTGCAATAACCCCTAAGCTAAGTTTCTCAACAGCTGCTCAGAGCCCACTGACATTGTGAGTGTCGCAGACAATTTCCAAGATGGCGACCTCCTGTGACAAATTAAAGGCCAGGATCATTCCTGCTATTGAGATGCTGAAACTTCAGCTGGTACAGTAAGTTAAGCATATAACATATGCCATTTTTTAACCATATTCATTTTTAGGGTTTATTTTCCTTTAAAGTGGAACAACACTGGTTTTTTGTTAGCAACCAATATGGCCAGATTGATCACAGAAATGTATTAGATTGGCTTTTGATAAAACACATTAAATAATCTTAAATCATATGCTTCCCATGCTATGGTCATTAAAGGGGTTGTTCACCTTTAAATTAATTTTTAGTATGATGTAGGGCAGTGCAGTCCAACAACTGTGGTACCAGAAGATGGAATATTTCTGGTCTACGTGGTGGAGGGCCGATAATGGAAGCCACTGTTTTAAACCACACCCACTTTAGACCACACCAATGTTATCACAAGAAACTTTAAGATCATGTCCATATTAATGGCGATAGCACACCAAAAAAAACAAATGATTGGTGCTCCTTGCAGGAATATCACTCATATATGAAAAATATGTAATATTAAAACATACCCTTAAAAACATATGCCTCCTGTGTATAGTACAGCACACACATACCCCCAGCACATGAATAAATACCTTAAGGGCCCCTAACAACAATTTCCAAATGCTATGAAACCCCAGAACAAACCCTACTAGGCTCACGTCCCACAGAGTACAAAGTAGGGTAAGCAGAGTATGGCACACACAGGGAGCATAGGGAAGACAGAGTATGGCACACACAGGGAGCATGGGGCAAGCAGAGTATAGCACACACAGGGAGCATAGGGAAGACAGAGTATGGCACACACAGGGAGAATAGGGAAGACAGAGTATGGCACACACAGGGAGCATAGGGCAAGCAGCGTATGGCACACACAGGGAGCATAGGGAAGACAGAGTATGGCACACACAGGGAGCATAGGGCAGGCAGAGTATGGCACACACAGGGAGAATAGGGAAGACAGAGTATGGCACACACAGGGAGCATAGGGCAGGCAGAGTATGGCACGCACACAGGGAGCATAGGGAGGACAGAGTATGGCACACACAGGGAGCATAGGGCAGGCAGAGGATGGCACACAGACAGAACATAGGGTAGGGGGGATAACAGGTGTGAACAATACATGAGCCAGCTAATATCAGTACTGATATCTTTTAAAGCTTAAACAAGGTAAGCAGTCATATCAGGCAGACTTTCATGTGGGGGAGGACAACACAAGGGGGGTTACGGGCCACCAGTTGGACAGAACTAATGTAGAGGGTGATATTTTAAGACAATTTGCATTTGGTTTTCAATTTTTAGTTGTTTTGGTTTGAGTTGTTTGGCTTTTTACTTAGCAACTCTGCAGTTTCAGCAATCTGATTTCTCAGGTCCAAATTATCCTAGCAACCATTCATTTATTTGAGTAGGAGACATGGCATATGAATTTGAATGGGCCTGAATAAAAAGCTGAGTAATAACAAGTAGCAGAAACAATAAATGTGTAGCTTTACAGATCATTTGTTTAAAGATTGGGTCAGTGACCCCCATTAGAAATCTGAAAAGAGTCATAAGAAAAAAGCAAATAATTCAAAACCTATACCAAAAAAAAAAAAAAAATGAAGGCCAATTGAAAAGTTGCCTAGAGAGTTCTATAACATACTATGGGTGATTTATTAAAGTATGCAAGTTCAGAAGATAGAAGTCAGTGGGATTGGTTTAGGCTAAATTCAAGGTAATGTGTTGTATTTACCGCACTCCTGTAATTCACTTCAGCTGCAATGGTAGTGCTGGTTCTCCGTTGACCCTGCAAGGTCCCTTAGCATCATCGATTTTTGTATACCGATCCCCACTCAGGCTGATGAATGGAGGGTGAAACCCCCTTCCCTGTTTTGGTGATAATATAATAAAAAATACTGCAGACAATTTAGTGAGTGCAGATCCATAAACAAAAATCGCTGTAGGCAAAAATTGAGATTTTCAAGTTTTTTTGAGCTTGTAAATTCACTCAATTCAAGGTATTCAAGTTTTATTCCCACTATTGTATTCAATAGAGTTTTTTAATAAACAAGCAAACATTCAAGTTTTTTTAAAACGTGAGTTTATCTGAAGAAAAAAAACCCTCTAAAACCTTATAAATAAGCCCATAAAAGTTAACTTAAAGGTGAACCAAACCTGTAACGTTATACTGTGCCAGGAGCTCTCATTACATAAATTGTTCAATTTAGATTACTTACAGTTTAGCTCAGGGTTGTCCAACCTTTTGGCTTCTCTGGGCCACATTGGAAAAATAAAAATTGTCTGGGGCCACACATGAAATACAAAAACACTTTTGATTTGTAAAATTAAAGAAAATACAATATCAGTTGGATAACCAGATGGAGCTATACATTGGAATATGGGACATCTAGATATTAAACAGACTTATTATTATATTATTATTACTAACTGGGTCCATAGGTCACTACATTGTTACAACCTGGCATAGTAAACCTGTTCCTAACACAGAGAGTGTTATTTCACTCTCATTTTCTCTGTATTTCCATACATTTAATTCTTAATTTCTTTCTTTTTTTCTCTTCTCTTCCTTTTCTCTCTCCTTCAAGCTGGGCCACATTCATATCCATCCTGGGCCGCAGGTTGGACACCCCTGGTTTAGCTGGTTTCTGATGGTTCACTAGAAATAAAAGGTTTTTTTCAATTAATTTCTGTTTTCTTTGTGACAGTTTTTCTTCTTATGTCTCTCTGAATCAGCTCTGGTAGCAGCTGTCACAGAGTCTGTTGTAAATTGATACATCACATGTCTTTGGCCTGTTGTTGATACAATTGTTGCTATTATTCTCTATTATTCTCTAGGCAGGTGCTGTGAAATGTATCAACTAATGTAGCAAATTGTAACAGTTCAGAATCTGCACCTGAATTACTGAGTTGCCAGACTGAAACACTCGAACACTTTAAATTTCAATTTTGGTAAAAGTTTTAAAAGTAAAAGTAGGAATAGCTCTAAATCCTTCGACTTCGATATTCAAAGTCGAAGGATTTCAATTCGGCAGTCGAATATAATAATTTTAACCCTCGATATTCGACCCTATGTAAATCTGCCCCTAAAAGATGGAAAGTCTTTGTTTATGGTGAGCAATCTTAAAACAACTGAACTGAAAAAAAGTGTTTGGAATGTGAACATCCACTTTAATTCAAGTCTTTGGTTACTAAAAGATATGATCAGTTCAACTAATGGCTATCTCAGATCCAATCATTCCTATGCTGATGGATCCTTCCTGTGGATTTATTTGTAGTGTTTTCTGTTAAAGGGAACTAGTGATCATATAAATACATTATAACTAATCACATTTTATTGTTTTGTTTTGTTCAAGGTTTTGTATCAACAATTCAAGTTCTTTTTAAATTTGTATTTTCTGGTGGTTGCTTGTTCCCAGTTTGTACCAGCATTAAAAATAGGCTACTTGTATACACCTATTGGGCACCTTTGGTAAGTAGATCCAGAGTCTCCTTATCCATGTTGTTTTAAATCTGTCATTTATATTATTTGTGCTATACAAGTATAGGAACAGTTATACTGTCCACATTATTTTAAGACTGAAAATATTTGCTAGTCTTTGCAAAGAAGCTGCAAGTCATTAGTTTAGATTGTTGCCTGGTACAATACGTACATTACAGTTACCAGTAACAACAGTACCAATTCCTGGTGCCTGCTACTGAAAGTAATGCTTAGTGCAGACAGGCTATTAAACACTTTCAGTTTCTGAGGATAATGTGTGACTTTGTGGTTGACAAAGCCTTGCATGTTGGTAAGGACTGAAAGTCTGTAATGTAAAAATGCCTTCATAAAAATTTGAAAAAAGTCCAATATTACAGTAGGAAATATGGATGCAATATGGATATACCAAATCCATTATTTGGGATTCGGGAAAATTCCAGATCCTTCTTGAAAGATTTGGCCAAATACGAACTAAAACCTAATCCTAATTTGCATATGCAAATTAGGGGTAGGAAAGGAAAAAAATCTTCTTTTGTGATGAAAAAACATGTGATATCCCTACCTGCCCCTAATTTACATATGCAAATTAGGATTCGGATTCGGTTTGGCCAGGCACATGGATTCAGCCAAATCAGAATCCTGCTGAAAATGGCCGAATCCTGAACCGAATCTGGGATTTGGTGCATCCCTAGTATGCAAGCCACTCTCAGCTCAGCACTCTGTATCTTGTTAGAGAATGGGCTGCATGGTCCTTAAGCAAATATAGTAAAAGTTAAGTCACTTCTTAAAGCACAAGCAAAGGTCGTTTTTAAATGAGTGCAAATTCATCTGAATGGGCTCTGCTTTCTTTAAAAGTAGAACTCACTTTACCGCTCAGTTTTTGCTTCTCAGTACGAATCACTGCTTTCACGGTTCATCTCCTTTAGAGCTGTAAGTCCATTTCTTGACTTCCGGCAACTGTCCTGGGATAGAGCATGCACATTTACAAGAGTAGGTCTTTTGTGCCCTGTCCATTATATATTTTGCTTCAGAGAGAACTACAATGTGCTGACCACAGTGCAGGCTAAAGAAAATGATGACAAAGCTTGGCAAGATATTTTGAGGAATCCAGATAACTTCTGCATGTCATTTTAACATTTTGATGGCAATGATTATGGCGTTTTAGGATTCCATAACAGCATAAAACTAGTTGCATACCTTTCATTCTCCTTTAATGGATAATACAGAAGAAGAATAGAGAATTCATATTTTACAGTGCTGGGTAGATAAGTAGCACAATGTAAATGAAAATATACATTTATACAAACTTTTTTTTAAAAAAAAAATGTCCTAAAGTGGTCTTTTAAACAGGTACAGATATGGGATCTGTTATACAGAAAGCTCTGAATTATGGAAAGACCATCTTCCATTGGCTCAGTTTTATCCAAATAATCCAAATTTTTTAAAAATGATTTCCTTTTTTCTCTGTAAAAATAATACTGTACCTTGTACATTATCCAAACTAAGATATCATTTATCCTTATTGGAGGCAAAACCAGCCTATTGGGTTTATTTTATGTTTATGTGATTTTCTAGTAGACTCAAGGTATGAAGATCCAAATTATGGAGAGATCCATTATCTGAAAAACCCCAGGTCCCGAGCATTCTGGATAATAGGTCCAATACCTGTTCAACATTCCTATTGAGGTTTTTTTTTTATTTGCACATTTTTGTTATTGTTCTACATGTTTTAATAGGTGTTACATTTTTCAGTGCTTTAGTCTTTGCCTATAATATTCATTATGCATATATGAAATTTTTGAAGGAAGAAATGTATCACCTCATAGGTCGGTATAGGGCAAGATTTATTCTTCTACCATCTTTCAGTTCTGATTTCTTAATTTACCCAGTTATAATGAAGCAGGTTTGGAGAGTTTTTGGCCAGAAACACTTAGGGGCAAATTTACTTATGGTCGAATATCGAGGGTTAATTAACCCTCGATATTCGACTGCCGAATTGAAATCCTTCGACTTCAAATATCGAAGTCGAAGAATTTAGCGATATTCCTACGATTGAACGATCGAAGGAATAATCGTTCGATCGAACGATTAAATCCTTCGAATCAAACGATTTGAAGGATTTTAATCCATCGATCGAAGGATTATCCTTCGATCAGAAAATTGTTAGGAAGCCTATGGGGACCTTCCCCATAGGCTAACATTGGCCTCGGTAGGTTTTAGGTGGCGAACTAGGGGGTCGAAGTATTTTTTAAAGAGACAGTACTTCGACTAGCGAATAGTCGAATAGTCGAACGATTTTTAGTTCGAATCGTTCGAATCGAAGTCGAAGTAGCCCAAAAAAACCATTCAAAATTCGTTTTTTTCCTTCTATTCCTTCACTCGAGCTAAGTAAATGGGCCCCTTTCAGTTCTGAATCACTGGAAAATATTATGTATAATTTTGTCATTACCGCACATGATTTTCATGGTTCAGCAGATGAATTTATTGGATAGAGGGAGGTTAAACAGTTTCATTAGCCAGTTACTGAGTTTCCCAGCTCTTACTGTTAGCATGTTGGTGAGAATACGCTAGTGGGTTGCTAAATGCTTTGCTGGTACATTCATGCGGCAGGGGACTTTTAAACAGTGTAATTCCTGTTGTAATCCAGCAACCATGTAAAGGAAATATAGTTGATGTAATGTTTTTGACAATTTAAAACTGATCTTGTGAATGGGACACCAATCTCACTGATCTGTAAAAATAGTGTCTATTGGGCATAAGGTAGAAGGGTTTCATTATTTATTTTTTAATAAAAAAAAACCACATCCTCCCATTTATCTCCTGCAATTTACATATAAAATGCTGATGTACAGTTCTTGCTTGAACTTCTTTTGTGGAAATGGTACGTTTGGGAGTAATCGGACAGAGCTCTATTAGTTTAAGATCAGCCTTGAGGGCACTTACTAACTTATTAAAAAGATGAGAAGGGGGAAGGGAGGCTATGCATTCAACAAGGCTAATAACAAGCAGACGACAAGCAAAGTTAAACTATTGCCTGTTTATATGGGTTAGACATTATCAAAGCATCACTTGCATTATCTGAATCTCTTCTTGCTGTTTTGTTTGTTATTTCAGAATAAAGTTACAGGTTTTTCTCTACAGAATTAATATTCGAGGTTAATTAATGAAGAAATTGCTGGTTAATGTGACTTCTAAATACTGAAATGATTTTGAATGCCAAGCCACCATATAAAAGTGAGTATTATATTGTAACATTCCTTAGAGTACATTTTTATAGTTCTTTAAAGGTGGCCATATTTGTACAGATATATTCAGGTATTTTGATTTTGGCCAATGCATGTACATGAACAAACTGTTATGTTGTCAGGCTGTTCAGACAAAGACGCCTGTACTCTGACTGTGCATGAGGCATTGGCACTGAGACCAACTGTCATTCATTTCCATTTAAATACACTGATTCAGTGGAATTTTATTATTTTAACCCATCCACCAGTGGTCTTGTAATAGCAGAATCAACTGCGTATGCTTGCATTTTTTACTGAACCCCTCTAGAAATGTAACCTTTTACCTGCCCAGTTAAGGCTGCTTTGTGAACAGAATATTGCTAGGTAATGCATTTTCCTATAGTTCAACATTTATGGCGCTATTTATTAAAGTCAGAATGAGTTTTTTTTACTGTAAAATCTGAAATTTTTAGTGGAAAAAAAAAACATCAAATTTTTTGAGATTTATTATACCCCGAGGATGCAAAAAGTCCAAATCCGAAACTACTCCATTTTCCTGTATAAGTCAAAGGCAGAGGTCCTATTTACTATGTGAAGATACAGGTATGGGACCTGTTATCCAGAATGCTCAGGACCTGGGGTTTTCCAGATCTTTCCGTAATTTGGATCTGCAAATCTACTAGAATTTATAGATATAGAATATCATGTAAATATTAAATAAACCCAATCGGCTGGGTTTGCCTCCAATAAGGATTAATTATATCTTAGTTGGGATCAAGTACAAGGTACTGTTTTATTATTACAGAGAAAAAGAAAATCATATTTAAAAATTTGGATTATTTGGATAAAATGTAGCTTTCTGGATAGCGGGTTTCCAGATAATGGTTCCCCCACCTGTATAATGGTCTGTGTTTGGGTTTTGTAAGATAATCCGAACATTTTGGGCTTTTCCGCCAGTTTCATAAATTCGGATTTTTCACACAATTTGAAAATGTCGAATTTTTTCCAAATCTGGAAAGGGTAAATCATGGATTCTAGTTTGGTCGGACTTTTTTATTTAAAGGGGTGGTTCACCTTCAAGTTAACTTTTAGTATGATATAGAATGACAAATTCTTCTTCGGGGCGACAATCTCCCCGAACTGCCTTCCCCTTGCCTCCCTCCTAAACGCCTGCGGCAATGTATTTGCGCGCTTCGATTGCCGAAGTTGCCTCACAAGGAAACTTTGGGCAACTTCGGAAATCAAAGCACTGCGAGTGCATTGCCGCATGCAGTTTTTCCATTTTAGCAGGAGGAAAACAAGGGGAAGGCAGTTCGGGGAGATTGTTGCCCCCGAAAAAGAGGCATAGAGTGATGCAATCTCCTGTGACTTTGTCACTAAAGAGGGCTGTTAGGTAAGGGAGGTTGTAAGTGGTGAAGGGTCTGCATTTTGTTTGCCATGCTGGAAGTGTCAGCCATATTTTAGGGTCTCTATATGGCACAGTGTTGTTTGATTCTATTAATATTTTGTCAATTATGCAGAAAAACCTTGGTATTCATAATGGGAAACCTGTGTTGTATCAATTTGCTAAGGTAAGATACAAATTAATAGTTAGAATATTTAAAATTTTACCCAAAAGCTAATGGAAGATGGTTGAGTGGATGGGAAATACACTTTATATTCATTTCTATGGAAACATTGTAAAAGCCATTAACTTTAATGAACATTTGCCATTTAGTACTTTGGAAAGACCCTAAGGACAATGATACATGGGGAGATTTGTCACCGACGTTAAAAATTTGCTACATTGCAGCGATTCAGTTTAATTGCAGAAAAATATCTGCTTTTAAATCTTCCAGTGATTAAACCAAACCGCTGCATTTTCAGGGAGATTTGACCTCTTTTTTAGCGATAACTCTACTCCTGTGTCAATGGTCTAAAATAGAGAAAGGCCAAAAAATATATTATAAATGAAGTTTAGGGTTGTATTTTTAATCCCTCAGATTGCGTAGTTTTAAAAAATTTTCTTGGGTTATGGTTGTTTAGTGGTGCTATTGACACTTAAAGGGGTTATTCACCTTTAAATTAACTTTTAGTATGATGTAGAGAGTGATATTCTGAGACAATTGGTTTTAATTTTTTATTGTTGTTTTTTTTTAGTTATTTAGAATTTTATTCAGCTGCTCTCCAATTTGCATTCTCATCATTCTGGATGCTAGGGTCCAAAATACCCTAGACACTATGCATTAATATGAAAAAGAAACAGGATTAGGAGAGAGTCTGAATAGAAAGATGAGTAATTAAAAGTAGCAATAACAAAACATTTGTAGCCTTACAGAACATTTGCTTTTTAGATGGGGTCAGTGACCCCCATCTGAAAGCTGGAAAAGAGTCAGAAACAAAAAGCTAATAATTAAAAAACAATATCATTTAAATAAATGAAGACTGATTAAGTGTTGCTCGGAATTAGCCATTCTATAATATACTAAAAATTAACTTAGAGTGAAAAAAATTATAAAAAAAATATTGAAAACAAATGAACAACTTGTAGAATTGGCCGTTCGATAACATACAAAAATCATTTAATAAGTAAATGTATATGTTTCAACTTACATACAAATTCAACTTAAGAACAAACCTACAGACCCTATCTCATACATAACCATGTGACTGTCTGTACTGGAGAATAGATAAATGGAGAAGACCTGAGTGAGGTGAACTCAAAAGAGCTACTATTATGCAGCCATGGCTATATAGTGGACAATTTTCAAAGGATTATAAAGCAATTTTTACAAATCCAGTAAACAGTATTTAAATTCAAACATATACAAATGCCTTAGCTTAGCATTATGGGTGTTTTAGACCTATTACATCTAAATGTACCTGGCAGTATTTGACAAACAAATTCTGACTGATCTATGGCAAAATAACAAATTATGCACATTATTTAAAAAGCAGTTTAGAAGATTTGAATTGATTGTGTGAAATAGCTCAGAAAGGAAAATCTACTTGCCCATCACTCCCATCAGTATGACAATATGTAACCTGAAATAAACTAAGGCCATGCCATCTGACTGGCTGCCCTTCAATCAAAACTGTCTGTGATGTAATCATATGGTCATTTCAAACCATTTGCTGCTAGGAAACCATATAAGGGCTAGATGGTAACATTTTACAAATTTTGGTGGGGTCTGCAATTCTTAGGGGGTTATTTACTATGCCCACTAATGCAGAAATCACAAAGAATTTGTGTTTTTTTAATACAATCGGGCTTTTAAAAATTCACAAATTTTTCGGAATTTATTAAACCCTGAGGCTGTAAAACTCAGAATCTGAAATCCCGGCATCTCAGACCTGTCGAGGGTACATATAAGTCAATGAGAGAAGTCCCAATGATTTTATTGATGTGCGCTGGGTCTCGTGCCATACCCCAAAGTTTTCGGAGGTTTCGGGTGAAAATCAGAGTTTTTACCGCAAAGCAAATTTTCGGGAAAATTTAATAATAAATAAGCGTTAAAAACCCGAAATAATTTCGGACCTTGATAATAAATAAGAGTGCTTAGTTAGCTTTATTCAATTTTTACAAAATTACAAAAATTGCAAAATTGTAAAGTATAAAGGCTGGAGTGACTGGATGTCTAACATAATAGCCAAAACACTACTTACTGCTTTTCAGCTCTCTTGGTTTACACTGACTGGTTACCCTGGTTACCAGGCAGTAACCAATCAGATACTTGAGCCGAGACCACATGGGTCATATCAGTTGCTTTTGAATCTGAGCTGAATGCTGAAGTTTAATTGCAAACTCACTGAACAGTTATGTCCCATGTGGCCCCCCTTCAAGTCGCTGACTAACTCAGAGTTAGAGAGCTGAAAATCGAAGTAGTGTTCTGGCTATTATGTTAGACATCCAGTCACTCCAGTCTTTATACATTTCATTTTTGCCTAACTAACTATATTAGAAACATTTTTTATTTTGCACAGCCTATCCATTTACACAGTTTTTATTTTCACACTGAACTCTTCCTTTAAGGCATTTTGAGAGTTATTTGGGCTATTTGCTGCACTGCAAAAATAGACAATGCCTTATCACATTTTAACATTACATGATATTTCAGCCAAGCTTTTTAGTCTTTTATTTATTCCATAAGATGTTGTTTTGCTTTATAATTGTCAGTACTCTTTAATTTTAATGCAAATTCAGTACTACAGAATGTGAGTGGAAATCCAAAGGTTTGCTTATCTGCTGATTACTATAGCAAAAAAATAACTTAACCTAGCATTTGACTGGAAGATGCACAAACAGCAATTCAAGAGTGAAATTAATGAGTCATTTAAAAGGAGGATCCATATGTTTGCAACTAAACAAACAAAAAAAAGCAAAAAAACTAATTGTGTGGTGTTCAGTTTTCAGGCTGCAAAACGAAAGCTTTTGTTCCTGGTTATTTACCCAAAGTGTGAGTTTTACATATTAGTATCTGTGATTTGGGCAGTCTAAAAATGTTTCATTAAGGGGCTGCTTTATCAAGGGTCGAATTTCGAAGTATAAAAAACTTCAAAATTCGACCATCAAATCAGTGCCGGGCCAATCCTGGCAGGCGCCCCAGGCAGCCTGGCCCGGTAAAGCGCCCAATACCCACATGCGCACTTCAATTTTTTCGCGCATGAGCACTAGTATTTTTCACGCATGCGCACTCGCGCAAACACATACGCCGCCCAGAACAAGGACTAGGGGGATAGCAGAGGCAGAGAAGGTGCGTGCCTGGCGCCCCTCCAGCTTTGCGCCCTAGGCACGTGCCTTCTCTGCCTACCCCTAGTTCCGGCCCTGCATCAAATTAAAAAACTTTGAACGATTCGAACGATTTTAGCGACCGATCGAAGGATTTTTATTCGATGTGTAAAGACTTAGAAAAATGGACTAGAAGGTCCCCATAGGCTAACATAGCACTTCGGCAGGTTTAATTTGGCGAAGTATTGAAGTCGAAGTTTTTTTTAAGAGACAGTACTTCGATTATCGAACGGTCGAATATTCAAACGATTTTTACTTCGAATCGAAGTTAAAGTAAATTCGAAGTCGTAGTATCCTATTCGATGGTCGAATTATCCAAAAAAATTACTTTGAATTTCGAAGTTTTTAACTTTAAAAATTCCCTCTAATTCACTTCGAACCATAGTAAAGCATGTTTTTAATGTTTGCCTAAGAAAAACTATACCTTATTACCAGAGTAAATGAGGTAAATTGTCATCCAATATATTAAAAAATTGGGTGTTTATCTGGATGTTTCTTGCTCATGTTGATTCTGAATTACTTGCCCTAATCCTACTTATGCATTAAACATACACATTCTTATTGTTTTTTAAATTAATATAAATTCCTAGGCAAGAGAACCGGAAATCAGACGTTTTCTCTTACGGGATAACATAATTGTATTAGATAATACCTTTAATATTGAAAACATTATCCTCAGCTCTATGCTATGTGCCAAACTAGTTTTATGCTTACATATGTTTTTAGCTTAAAAATTATAATAAAACTTATGGATACAATTTTTACAGAGTAAATAAAGATTTAATTGTAGAATAAATAGGTTTCAACCTGTATACATTTCACTAGGCCTTGTTTAGACGAGACTTTGGAACTTTTTGCAGTCAAATCAGTTTTTAAAAGTTCTTTCAGAAGAATCATATTTGTAGCCAGTTGTTGGAGCAATACATTTACCAAACTAGGATACCAATCTATGTGGTTAATTCACAGCACTGAGGTCCCATTGGTCTGCTTAATACTTTATCACTGAAACAGCTGTATGTAGTTATATCAATAAATCATATTCATATACAATAAATACAAAAACATAGATATGATCACCAATTACTCACTCATTTGTATCCACTTAAAGGAACAGTAACACTAAAAAATAAGTGTTTTAAAGGAGTGACGATTTAATGTACTGTTGCCCTGCACTGGAAAAACTGGTCTGTTTGCTTCAGAAACACAACTATAGTTTATATAAACAAGCTGCTGTGTAGACATGGGGGCAGACATTTAAACACAGGATACACATTTGATAACAGATAAGTTCTGTTATCGACTGTGTATCCTGTGCCTTTTCTCCTTTTTCCAGCTTGAATGGCTGCCCCCATGGCTACACAGCAGCTTGATTACATAGACTATATTATTGTTTCTAAAGCCAACACACCAGTTGTAACAGTGCAGTGCAACACAACATGATATTTTTATTACTTAAATACCCAACTCTCTTTGTTGTTGTTACTGTTACTTTAATATAATATAGTAGTTTATAAATAAAATATATGATTGAAATGCAAAAGAACATTAAATATTCTGATAGCATGATCAATTATACAGATATATGCCTGTTGCAGCTGACAATGCATTGGGAAGTGCATCTTATATGTATGTCACAGAGAAAATTGCCTATGGGGCAGATTTATTAAGGGACAAAGTGAAAATTCTTATTGAGTTTTCAAATCTTTTTTATGGTCAAAACTCTCAAATTCGAATAGTGAATTATCCAAACTCAATTTGAGTTTTAATTCGAATTTTGAGATTTATCATATGCTGGCACCCTAAGAACTCAAATTCGACTATTCGCCACCTAAAACCTGCCGAGTTCATGTATAAGTCAATGGGAGAGGTCCGGGGACCAATTTGGACATGTTAGTAGCCTTCCTGACATTCAAGTTTTTTTCCAAAAAAGAAACTCGAATCGAATTTAGTGGAATTCAATTCAAGTTTTCGAGTTGGTAACATTCGTCTGAGTTTTAGATATTCAATTTTTTTTTAAGAATAACCCCCAGTCGAATTTTGAGTATATTCAAATTTAAAGGAGCTTAAAAAAAACTCACATGAATTCAAAATTCGACCCTTGATAAATCTGCCTCCCCATGTGATAGCTGGTATCAAACAGTGCTTGACCACAGGGATTCCAGTACCAACAGAAACATATCAATGGAACTTATAACTTTAGTAGTTAAATAGCAACACCAAAATAATGCTTGCAGTTCGCATTTTCTAACTCAACATTTGCATCTTGCACAACAAAGAAGATATGGCTGAGACAGAATTGGCAAATTATAGGACAGTTTTTAAGAGGTCAAGCTTCCAGACACACAGACAAACCTAAAAAATTTAAAATTTTTATGATTAACAATATAGAAAACTATAATAATTTTTTTTTTAAATGTACCGGAAACTGTAAATAGAAATAAGGTAATATAGACCAAAACACAGGCAAATATCTACCATACAGTTAAAAATTCATTAGACTTCTTGCACAGTTCAGCTATGGGATCCGTTATCCGTAAATCCAGAAAGCACTGAATTAAGGCAAGGAGGTTTCCCTTAAAAAAAATGATTTCCTTTTTCTCTGTAATAATAAAACAGTCATAATAAAACTTGTATTTGATTCAAACCAAAATATAATGAATCCTTATTGGAAGCAAAATCAGCTTATAGGGTTTATTTCATGGTTTAAGACTAGTAGACTTAAGGTATGAAGAGCGAGACTTCGGAAAGATACGTTATCCAGAAAACCCCAAGCATTCTGGATAACGGGTCCCAAACCTGTATACATTTTTAAAAAGTGAACAACAAAAATTGGGAATGGTTGGAATATGCTAAACCTGTAATAAACATAGCCGAAACTTTACTTAACATATGGTATTAGATTGCGTATGAAAGCATTCTTTTTATGTCACAGTTAGTGTTACAATCAAGACATTTTACTGAAGAGAACAGATGCATAAAACATCTGTAAATGTCTCCATGCACAGTGTGCTTCTGAAACCTTAGGTCAGCCTATTGCATTCTCTATAAATTGGATCTGCAAATTTAAAATGCACAGCAAGAACATATGTTACGCTTCTGCACTGGAACTGGAGTTCCTATTGCACTAATGCTATGAGAACATCATGCTACTAAAAGACAAATTTTTCAAAAATCCTGTAACTCGTATCTTTACCGGTCTACATCCTAGTTACTACATCAGACACACTTTCTTACCTATTGGAATGGCACTCAAGGAGGCCTGTATATCAAAATCCAAATTTCTGACTTCAAATAAACTTGAAAACTTACCAAACACGAACTTATTCATGAAAAAGCTTGAATATATAAAACTTAATTGAATACAAATGTAAAAAAAAGGTGAACGCATACTCTACTCATCATTTTAGTGGATCTTTCCACTATCAAAAAAACTTGAAACTTGTGGACAGTTTATGGATATTTAAAAGTAGATGTCCCTATAGTTTAGCAAATCACATATGTGCAACATAGGAAAATGATTACATTCATTGTTTAAATTCTTAATGCATTTAGATTTTTTCACCAGTTGGGAATATGTAGAAGGCTTAACTGTTGCCTTTTTATTGTATAATTTTTCTAAAATATTGATTTCTAAATTGCAGATGCAGAATTTTAAGTACGAAGATAAATCCTTTTTTAATTGCATTTCAATCCCATTTGTGACCTTGACTTGCTGATACTACCGAGTGTATTGAAACAGGAATTATTTTTTTATGTCTACATATATTTATTTGTTTGCAGAATCAACGAATTCCAGCTGACATGGTCTTCCTGAGAACCTCGGAGAACACTGGTATGGCAAAACATTATATGAAACACAATAACATAGATTTAACTTCTCTTCTACTTTTCTTGACTTTTTTAATTATTTAATTTTTTTTTGCACACACTTAGGGGCCAATTCACTAACTTCGAGTGAAGGAATAGAAGAAAAAAAACTTAGAATTTCGAAGTGTTTTTTTGGCTACTTCGACCATCGAATGGGCTACTTCGACCTTCGACTACGACTTTGAATCGAAGGATTCGAACTAAAAATCGTTCGACTATTCGACCATTCGATAGTCGAAGTACTGTCTCTTTAAGAAAAAACTTCGACCCCCTAGTTCGCCACCTAAAAGCTACTGAACCCAATGTTAGCCTATGGGGAAGGTCCCCATAGGCTTGGCTAAGTTTTTTTGGTCGAAGGATAATCATTCGATCGTTGGATTAAAATCCTTCGAATCGTTCGATCGCAGTATTTGCGCAAAATCCTTCGACTTCGATTTTCAAAGTCGAAGGATTTTCATTCCCAGTCAAATATCGAGGGTTAATTAACCCTCGATATTCAACCCTTGATGAATTTGCCCCTTAATCTTCATTGATTTTGGACTTGTATTCTAAATTTGGCTATTTACTGTATACATTGTACAAATGGGTTTTGTTTGTTCATTTGATTTGGTAACCATGGATTGTGTCAAATGTAATGTATACCAACAAAGGTTGTGCCCATTAAGCAATCATGGATTTTGTTTGTTTTAAACAAACAAAATGTGTAGTGTGTTCCCCTCACATGCACCCTATACAGTTTTAAATTAAACATCTCAAAAGGATGCTGTATAGACAAGCTACTCGGGTCACTAGAAGCAAAAATATAAATGAAAAAAGTGGCAAAAGTAAGAACTAGTAATGTTAACGCACATTACATGGGAGTTGGGGGCATCCAATATTACTGTACAAACTGTTTATTAAATAGCATAAATGTACTGTTGATTTGTTGTACTGTGGATGATAATATTGGTGGGGATGTTCACCAACTCGCATCTTTATGAATAGATCATGTTGGATACATGTGTAGTTTACTTGATAAATTGCAGTACACTTTATATGAGATCACAAATCCTTTTTTAATCTGTTTATAGTAGTACAGTATACTAGAAATATCAATAGTTGAATGTATTGCTGAGCTGCGGATTTGGGGGGTCATAATTAATACGCATTTTCCATGTGAGCTTATGGGTTGTTTGAGTATGGTAGGAACATGTGGTGTATAGTATGGTAGGAACATGTGGTGTATAGTATGGTAGGAACATGTGGTGTTCAATTGTTGAGGTAAACTAGGGAGTGTGAGAAAAGGAAATTACCAAAATAAATAAGGACACAACCAGGATGTATTACAAAGTAGAGAAGGAGGGACGCAGAAGGTGTTGATGTTAAACTGTGTGTTAACAGCAAAAGATGATACTAAAATATTTAACCATTTATTAATTTACTGAGAGCAACTGTATAGTTTTAAAATAGAGAGGGGCCACCCCAGGTCCTTGGGGAATTTAAATTGCTACTGTGTTTAAGGGAGTCTCTGAGGCAGCTTGTTGAGGTAGGCTTAGAAACACCTTGAAAAAAATGTTTTTGTATTAAAACTATTCGTGAACACGCGAAAGGCATTTTTTTTTAGGTTAACAGCAAAATTAGAGTTAGTATAGAAGGGGAAAGAAGGAATAGCTTCTCTTTGTCATTTCTGTAAATTAATGTATTCATAGCTGTTGTAAATTCTTTTAAAAATCTCAGCTGTCAATCACATATTGCCTGCCCCTCCTCTATGCCTTAGGCATACAGGCGGGTCAGGCAATTATTTTCACTTTCCATTCAGCACTTACTAGATGTCACTGCTCTCCCCATAGTCTCCCTCTCTCTTTAACATTTACTTGTGCAGCCAGGGCATGGGGATGGACATCGGGTCCCCATTCTGGTGCACAAAGAAGATTCTGAGATGATGAAAGGCTTGTCTTAATAACAGTGTCCACAAAATGGCTCCTGCCTGCTTGCTATAATTATGAATTCCCAGACCGAAAAAACAAGATACAAATAATTTATACATTGTAATTAAAGTTTATTTTGCTTTGGAATATTTGGGCAATAAACAAGTTTTTCTTTGAAGTACAGAGTTTCTCCATTTTAAAGAGAGTTAGAATACAAATTCACATGAAAAAGTATTTTATTCCATCTTTATTGCATTCTGTGCAATGAAATGAAGGGCAGCAATCAATAAATTGAATGCAATTTGTCCTGATTAGATTGATTGTGACACTAATGTTGCCTCTGCAATATCCCCCCTTGTGAAGTTCATTAAATGTTTTAAGAAATGAGAGTTAATATTCCTGTTTATTTATATAGTTGAAGTTGTCCAATATATAGCATGCATCTACACCTCAATACATTCAAACGCCAAAAGTTTTATTAATTTATTTTCATTGTGTATCGGTATATATTTAATACATTCATTAATGTATATATGCACACAGAATGCAGTCCTAATTTAAACATGTGGTACATTTCCTTCCTTACAGGGAAAGACACCATACAAAAACAAGAAAATATGAATTTAAAGTCTTCTCCCCATAAAAAAAAGTGACGGGCTAGGAAAGAACTGAGCCAGCAGGGTGCAAAAATATTTATAATTAGGTTCCCCCCACCCCCAGTAAGATTTGTATTTGTAGAAGCAGATAGGACTGGGCATGTCTGCAAACAAAGCACGCATGCCTACCAAAGGGGACCCAGATGGTTGGAAAAATAGGGCCTAGGGTTAATACTGCAGAATGCTTGCTGAATGCCCTGGCCTCTTCCAAAGGCCTCTCTCCTCTTGACCACACCACTGGGCACCTCACACATTTGCCTATTAGTGATGGGCGAATTTGGGGCATTTGCAAATTTCCCGCGAAATTTGCAAAACTGCGTAAAATTTGCGAAACGGCACAGTCTAGTTTTTGACGCCGTTGTCCATTTATTGTACGCGAAAATGTGCCGGCGTCCAAAAAACGGATGCATTTTTTTTTTTACGCTGGCGAATTTTCGGGATTTGCCGCAAATTCACACCTGGTGAATAAATTCGCCCATTACTATTGCCTATTTGTTGTATCTTGTTCTAAAGTCATGAGTGGCATACACCATCTCATGCTGCTTCTGGTCCCTTATCTGACCTAGAGAATGCAGAGTTGTAGCCAGGTTTATATCAGATTCAAAAGAACCAAATTGTTGTTGTTCAGTCATGCTCAGTCAAAGCTTGGTCCTAGGCCAAAAACATGCAGTGTACCCACACTGCTAATAAAATAACACTTGGGGGCCCATTTACTTAGCTCGAGTGAAGGAATAGAAGAAAAAATACTTTGAATTTCGAATGGTCGAATATGGCTACTTCGACCATCAAATAGGCTACTTCGACCTTCGACTACGACTCGAACGATTTGAACTAAAACTCGTTCGACTATTCGACCATTCGATAGTCGAAGTACTGTCTCTTTAAAAAATACTTCGACCCCCTAGTTCACCACCTAAAACCTACCGAGGCCAATGTTAGCCTACGGGGAAGGTCCCCATAGGCTTCCTAACAATTTTCTGATCGAACGAAAATCCTTCGATCGATGGATTAAAATCCTTTGAATCGTTCGATTCGAAGGATTTAATCGTTCGATCGAACGATTATTCCTTCGATCGTTCAATTGTAGGAATAGCGCTAAATCCTTCGACTTTGATATTCGAAGTTGAAGGATTTACATTCGGCAGTCGAATATCGAGGGTTAACCCTTGATATTCGACCCTATGTAAATCTGCCCCTTGCAGTTTGTTAATACTGCCTTGGATTTAGATTCAGCTATACAGCTCTTGTCCAGAAATTGCAAAGAAGAGCAACTGAAGTGTCTCTAGATGGCATCCACCAACTACTTACTGCTTTTTAGAACTACTTACATCAGCAAACTGGTCAGTTTAGAGTGTCCTCAGTGCATTTCAGGAGAAGGAAAGGAGGCCTCTGGCCAAGGTTTAAACAGGCTTTTGTTTTCCTCTAAGTTATTTCAGATCAGCTATAAAGGGAGACATAAGAAATGAGCCTATTGTGCAACTTATATATTTCAACATTTTCTGTACATTGTGTTTTTAATAAAGGCTTTGCTTAATAAGCAATTAATTTAGATGGTACTTCAGTCTGTGCTTCATTCTCAGTCTACAAGATGTTGATGTGGAATTTTATATGTTAGATTAATTACAGTTTTTCTTTTAGTGTTCAGTAAGTTGAGTAGCTTTTCTAGGTTAGTAAGCAATATTGCTTAATTTTCATGATCCAGTTGAGTCACATAATAGCATGACAAGCAATGCTGATAATGTATGCTGACAATAGGAAGGTACTACCAACAATAGTGAGACGCTAAGGTATTACATTTTACATGAACACACAGAATTGCTTGTAAAGTAACCAGATACTTTAGCTTTGTTTATTTCCTTATATGTGTCTTGTACTCTCCCTTGGAATTTTCCAAAGAAGAAGTATTTCTTCAGTTCAGAAGCCTAATTCACAGCAGTGTTTCTGCATATAAATATATCCTGTAATGTTTTTAATACAGCTACATATTGCTTAAACTCAAAAGTCAATATAGAAATCCCCAAATATATGCAGTGCGATCAAGCTTGGATTAAAAGCATGTGCTTGTCAATAAAGAATTGTGATGAGTTCACTGCTATCATATTGACGGTTTATTAATACGCGGCATCCTATTGGACCATCTACTGATTGTTTAGCATGTAAATGAATCTGTTGATGGATCTAGTGACTGATGGTTTAAATTCCAATTAATCAATTGCTTCATCAGTTTCTTAATTCAGATCAAATATCTCTTGAGTGCACACAGTTCTTTCCCTGGTATTAAAAGAAATGAATGCTTTAGAACACATTTTCATCAATCTCTTATAAATGCCAATATGTTTTTCACTGCTGTTCCAGGTAATGACATTATAGCTTAAATATTAGGGATGTATTACAGTTCTTTTTTTTTCTATTAGTGCCTTTCAAAACTGAACTTTGCTTCTCAGTATGGTAAACAAAACTATTTTCCCTGGATGCGTCATCGTGTCCTATTGTTTTTGTTCATCTTCTTAAATGATGAAGTTGCCGGTATTTGATATGCAAAGTCAATGTCTGTTTTTCCTTTGTTCTAAGGAGTCGCGTAAGTCTTCTTTCACAATTAATCTTTTTATGCTCCTTCTATTACAAGGCAACGTCTAACAATTTATGACAGATTAACATGCCCTCTTAAACAAAAGCCCACCTATTCATTAACGGAGAACACAGGCTCTTGTGTGTGACATTCATACCAGCTGATCTTAATTTGATTGCCATTAAAAACCATCGTTTCCTGACACTCTTGTCAATTATACAAAATAAAATCAAGTATTCATAAGTAGACTGTAATAAGATATAGGCAGACAGATTTAATAATTCAGTTTTGCGGAGGCTTACCTGGCATTCGTTGTAGCTAATGTTCACCCTTGTAAAACATTTATTTGAAACACCACTTTAGAGAAAGATTGAAGGGAGACTTTTTATTTTATTCTGAGTTAAGTTTTTCCTCTGCAACTAGAACCCAGAGAAAAGTGTTTAGCATAAAGTAGCAAGCAATTTACCTATGTTGTATTTATTAAGTTGGCGTTTTGTTCTTGCTGCTGGGATCTCCCACATTGACTTGAGATAAAAATACAAACATTAACAAGCATTCTGTTATTCTTAAACACTCTATTCCACAATCTCACATGGCAAGGACCTTAATATGCATTGGTACATGTAATTAGTTAAAGTGAAGAGCATTAGCATAATTTATAATAAGCAAATAATCTGCATATTTACAAACAGTGCTTAGTTGTTTCACTTGTATTGCATGGGTGGGAATCTTGTATGCCTTGATGTTACTAAAAGTATGTAATATTCTAATGTTACAACTTAAGCACATTAAGAAATATTTGTAAATGGGCTTAAAACCACACTGTACCACCATGAAATTGCCAATGAATTTATTAATAATTCTATGATCTTAACTTATGGGAGACATAGCAAAAGACACATTTATTTATTAAAAATTTCTATGGTGGAGGGTGTACATAATATTGAATTTGTATAAGCTTTATGTGTAGTATAATTCCACTTTTTCAGATAGACTTGTAATTTCCCTGAAATTAGTAAACATTATAGGTACAGTGATAAGACCACTACTGCAGTTTTTGAGGCAATTTTGGTCTCTTTTTTAAGTTCATTATAGGCCCTTGAAAAATCATTAAAGGAGAATTCAACCCTAATGTTAACCCCCCCTACCCTACATAGACCCCCATCCCTCCCCCCCCCCAGCCTAGCTGCTACTCCAGGCAAACGCCCCTAACTCTTTACTTACCCCTCGGTTATTCCATCGGAGTTCACGGCAGGCATCTTCTTCTCTTTGGTAATCTTCGGAATGAGAATGGCGTGGCGGCGCATGCACATTTGGAGCTAGTTTCTGTTTCACGACAACTGCGTATGCACCGAAAATTGCAGAATCGCCGGTCTCATTCCAATTTGCCACCGAAAATTGCAGAATCACTGGTCTCATTCCAATTCGCCACCTAAAAGCTGCAGTGCTCATTCCGAAGATTACCGAATCGGCCGAAGATGGCGTCCATGAACTCCGCTGAAAAGAATCTGCAATGAATGGATTTTACTGACTCGAAAACTCAAACCTAATTCGAATCAAATTTGACTAAACTCAATTTCTTGTTTTTTCTCCGAAAAAAACTTGAATGTCAGGAAGGCTACAAACAACTCCAAATTGGTCACTGCACCTCTCCCATTGACTTATACAGTAACACTGCGAATACAATACTACGTCTTCCACTTCAAATTCGATTTGAGTAAAATCATTCGAAAATTCGGCCATTCGATAATCGAAGTACTGTCTCTTTAAAAAAAACTTTGATTTCAATACTTCGCCAAATTAAACCTGCCGAAGTGCTATGTTAGCCTATGGGGACCTTCTAGAGCATTTTTTTGAAAGTCAAAGTAAAATCATTCGATCGATCGCTGAAATCCTTCGAATCATTTGATTCGAAGGATTTAATCGTTCGATCAAGCGATTTTACTTCGACCGCAGGATACCCAAATTCGCTGAAAAAAACTTCGACTTCAATATTCGAAGTCGAAGTATTTCAATTCGATGGTCGAATTTTGAAGTATTTTCTGCCCCTTGATAAATCTGCCCCTTAATAAATCTGCCCCTAAATGTGTAGCTGCCCAGAGCATTTGTTTTTAGATGGGGGTCAATGACCCCCATTTAAAAGCTGGAAAGAGTCAGAAGAAGAGGGCAAACAATTTAAAAACTATAAAGAAAAGATAATGATGACCATTTGAAAAGTTGCTCAGAAGTGGCCATTCTATAACATACTAAAAGTTAACAAAAAGGTAAACCACCCCTTTAATGCTAAAGTCCTGCCTTTAAGGTGATTTATATTTTATTATTGGAAATTGTAAGTAGACACCTGCCTGTCTATCTCATTCTAAACCTAGGGTAGCAATATGAAGTTGTTCCTCCCTTTTATACCCATTACCTTACTTTTAAGGGAAGGCTTTCGAGTAGATATTAGGATGTTTTTGGTGGGATTTGCTTATGTTCAAGAGATTGTACAATAATGGGTGATCAGGCCGGAGATCCCCAAATGGTTAAAGTCCTATGCAGAAAAAAAAATGCAGTTTTATTCAGTGTGCACTAGTGATGTGCGGGTTGGGTAAAAGCCGACCCACACCCAACTCGGACCGCCGCGCTGATGACGTCATAAAATCTTTATTGAATTCCTGGGTGCAATATGAAACAGTCATCGTTATCTCAGGGCTGCTGATTTCTGTCTGTATGCACATTATTTATCAATTCGAATTAAATAACATACCACTAAAGGCTGTATTTAATACCAAGGTATAAATTCAGTTTAAGTTATGTAGTGAGAGCTAACATTGCGCAAAACAGTTCTCCACACCTAGACAAAAGGGAAACGGACTATGAGATAAGTTATTGATGAAATGAACTGCTGAAGTGGAGAGGAAATGCAGCAGTCCAATACATGTCATACTGTGCAGTCAACCATTCACAAGAGATACAATGGTCTTGAACCATATTGATCTCCGCTATAATTCTAAGTGAAATTGATAGATGAAAGTAAGCATTGACAGCAAGCATAAAAAACCTAGTCAATGTATTCTGTAAAGAAATTATGATAGGAATTCAATCTTTAAACAAATTCTAATGAGGACCAATCACAGAAACTCATAGTTATACCTTTTTTGGCTAATTGACTAAAAAAAACAAAATAGCAATGGATGGTGTGGTGGGATGATCAGTCTAGGCTGAAGCAAGATATATCACAAATCATATGCAAGTATTGTGTTTTATGTAACGTTAATGTAACGTTAATTGCACACATTTAAGAATACATTTTATGTAATTCAGAGCAGAACTTGTATTGAACTGCTTTCATTTTCAAATTTAAGGAGTTTTCCAAAAAAAAAAGGGAAGTATAAAGCTGCCCACATTTGCAAAAGTATACTGAACCTCAGACTTGATATAGTTGCGATAGCAATAAAAATAGGTATAAAAATATGAGTTTGATTTTAAGTGAAAGCGCATGGGTACATGCTACAGGTCTAGTCAACTATGACAACCAATCAGCAAAATTTACTGGTTATCTGTCTTAACGCAAATATCGTATCTCTTTAGGCAACTGCACCTGAGCAAACTTGTGCCTTTTATAAAATTTTACCATATGAGTGATCTTTTTTTTTGCACTTAACGCACGATACGACTCTCACAGGGACTTGATACAAAAAATCTTTTTTTTAAAATCTCTTTATTTTATCTTTTTCTTTTAACAGAGAGAAAACAAACCAAAAAAAAAAGGATACAGAAATCAAAAAGGGGATGGGTAATAAGAGTATGAGTAGTCACATATCATCTCCATCTCTTCTTTATGACTTCACATTAACATCTTATATACAGACATATATGTATATATCGGTAAACATATCTACGCATATCCATGTTTACAAGGTTTTTACTTAACCCTTCCGTTACTTATAGCATTCTTTCAATAAATCTATGCCAGGGGGCCCATATCTTCCAATAAATTGCACTGCTATTATGCTGAATGTGTGTTAATTCCTCTAACTGTCTAATTTCTTCTAGCATCTTCGCATTCTCTATGTTAATATTCAACAGTAACATTGCATATTCCTCTCTTTGAATTCTAATTGATGTAATTTGCTGTATACTCTCTAACACTTGGGACCAGAATTCTTTCAGAACTGGACAAGATATCCAAATATGAATATGTGTTCCCTCGCTTTTATTACATCTCCAACACATATTGGACCTTTGAGGATACATCTTTTTAAGCCTTACAGGTGTATAGTGCCATCTAATCACCATTTTATAAAAAGCTTCTTTTATTTTTGAGGCCTTTATCATCTTATTACCAAATTTAAATATTTTTAGCCAAATCTGTTCTGAAATATCCATTCCCAATTCTTTCTCCCAAGAGAAGCAGAATGGCAGAGGCGTACGGTAAATTCATCTTTATTTAATATAATGTTATATATTTTTGGTAAAGGTTTTATAAGTTCTGAATCCGACTCTATCATCTCTTCCCATTGGGTTAAGAGTCTTTCCCAGTTATCTTCTCTACTAGAGTATATAAAATGGTGGAGTTGGTTAATTCCCCATATTTCTCTGGGGTGCTTTCCCCATCTCTCTTGTATCTCTTGTACAGGAATCATCCTACCCCCCCACATAAAATCCCGTATTTTGGTATTTCTATCATTCCATTTCCCCCCAACTTGCATATGCCCCCTTTTCCATACTTGGGGGGAAGTGTGGGTTTTGCAAAAGGGGTTGTAGCACGTAAGGCTCACTTGTCAACTTCATACTGATTTTATTCTTATGCCACACTTTAAGGGTAGTTCTTATTAGTCGATGTTGTTGTAATATCTTATTATTTGCCCAATTATTGTCCCATAATGCATTTTCTAGTGGAAATTGGCACCAATCCTGTTCTAAACAAGTCCATTCTTTTTTTTCTTTTCGTGTTGTCCAATTCAAAATTCTGACCAAATTTATAGCTACATAATATAAGTAAGGATCTGGAACCCTCAACCCACCTTTCTCCTTAGGGTCTGTTAGTATTTTATGTTTAATCCTTGGTTTTTTCCCCTTCCATATAAACCTTATAAACATGGTTTTCATAATATTAAAGAAAGTTTGTGGTACCTCTATTGGAAACACTTGTAATACATATAATGCTTTAGGCATCACTACCATTTTTATCGATTGAATCCTACCAAACCACGATAACTGTATATTTTTCCAATTATCTATTGTCTTTTGTATAGAGGACAGTAAGGATACATAGTTGTCCTGATAAACCTTCTCCAAGTCTCCTCTTATATTTACTCCTAAGTATTTAATGGTCGTATTTGACCAATTTTGTTTAATCTGTTTTACTATGTCCTCCTTCACATTAATATGTACTATCTCAGATTTTGTATAATTTATTTTGAAATTTGATAGTTCTCCAAATTGCTTCAAAAGGGCTATCAGATTCGGTAAAGTAATTACTGGATTAGTTACATATATCAATAAATCATCCACAAATGCTGCACACTTATAATCTCTTCCCTTTATCCTCAGTCACAGTCCCCCGACTTAAATATCATCGAAAATCTAAGGCTATAGCAGGCGTCTAGAGGCTCAACTAAGTATTGATGTAATATCTCTGTTTTAGTTTGTTATGATGCATATTGAATATTTTCTGTTAATCCAATAAACTTTATGTCACTGCTGAAATACTACTGTTTCCATAAGGCATGTTATATATTAAAAGGAAGTTGGTACTTTGAAAGCTCAGCCAATGATAAACAAAACTCCAAAGAATTAAGAGGGGTTCCCAAACTTATATATAGAGAACTATGAACATTCTAAAGTATGTAATAGTACCTAAAAGAGAGCAGGTTGGTAATCACTCCATTCAGGGATGGATTCACAATTGCAAATATCCCTTTTTCCTGGGCTAGGTGCATTTTCAGAATAAGTGTAAAAGGTCTCCAGTTATTTGTAATACACAACTTTCTGTCAATAATGCCCTTCATAAATGTGTAAAGTGACAGGCCTGTGTACTTGTAAAACATACAACATAATTAAATACTTTTCATTGTTTAATGGGTGAACTAAGTAATATATCCAGTCACTTTTTATATCTATGAATGGTATTGATCAGCAGTAAAATATTACACAGCATGTTCATAAATACATAGAGGTTTTCTCTTTAAATGCATGGGTGTTTGTAGTACTGATTATAGAGGATGGCTGGCCATCTACATGCACATAAAACAATCCAATATCTTGTTAAATATGTATTAAAATTAGACTGGCCTTTTTATCTTTATTAAGTGTATTACTGATGAAAAGGAATTTATCATATAGCTTGCTCATAAATGCCCTAAAATCGTATTTGCTGTCAATGTATATGTAAGTCAAAATGTGTAGTTGTGCATACTCTAAGAATAAAAATTTAGGAGTAACTAGGGGCACATTTGCACTAGTAACCCATGACAACCAGTGAAATGCTTACTTTAATTTGTATACCTTCAGCTGTCGGAAAAAGAATAATCCTTGATTGGTTACTACACAGATGCCAAATTATTAGGGGGTGTGGAAGCACACCAAAATTAATTCAAGTATAGTTAAATTATAATGGAAGTGCCACTGATGCATCTAAAATTGCTACCAAAAAAGGGGAATTGATCAGTTCACATTCCCTTCCCCCATATTTAATTATCAATTAAATATGGGGGAAGGGAATGTGAACTGATCAATGGTTTGCAATTGCAATCTATGATGCAATGAAGTGATAGTAATGCTATTATGATGATGGACATTTTCCACCTATAGCATTATCATACAGATATAGCATTATCATACAGATATAGAAGGAGAATTATGACAGAGAAAGAGTTTCCAGCTGCACTGGCTGTATACATCTGAACTAATCACCAGGCAGTTCACTACTTGATCTTTTACTAATGTGGAATAAAACAAGATAAGCCTCTAGAAGTTAGTAGTGAACTGCTACTAACTTCTAGAGGCTTATATTGTTTTATTCCACATTAGTAAAAGATCAATTTGCCCCTGTCACATTTTGATTTGACAAGAGCAACCATGCTTTGCTCTTCACATATTTTGACTACAGGCATCCCTTATAGACCATACATAAAGACCAGCATGGCTGCCCATTGCAAGTGCCAACTGAACCATATTCCAGATTGACAATGAATGCAGAGAATTGTCATGCCTGCAGTTCTGGCAGGTACAAAGGATACTGTGGTTAAAGCTACTTTAATCAGGCATTATGTGCCTTGCTCCATTGAGTTCCCTGGTGCTCCTACCTTAAGAATCAATGCAAAAGAAAGGTTAAGTGTATAGATGTCCATTTGGCAACAGTTATTCCTTATTTGCTTATAGTGCTTGAATCCAGAGTGCACATGTAGAATCTTCTTGAAAGTCTCTTGCGGTAATAATTAATACAAATATATATTTTTAATTCCTATGTCATTTAAAATATCTAGCAGTGTTGTCTTTTTGTTAAATAATATGGTTTCTGTTTGGATAAATGTGTTAATTCAGATGCATTATAAATGATCACTTTAATGGGATGTGAATGTGCAGGCTTTGCCAAAGCGCAAGATAAAAAAATCAGAGAATTCTGGCTTATCAGTTGAAGAAGTCTCTCAATGAAATAAATGTAAACATAGCTCCCTAATATAAGGGATGGAATCTCATATCTTGTCTAATAAAGATATTCAGGGACATTAGACTTCTATAGTTCCGTTCCACTTGGTAATATTAATATTTATTAGTATATTGGCCATGTATATAGCATATTGCATTGTGTGTTGAACTTCAAGATTTGTTTATCTGCACAAATTTTAGTAGTAGATGGCTTTTTATTGTACCTAAAAGAGCAAAGGTTCATGAGATAATTATGTATGCGAAACATCTACTTTTATAAATCCCTTTAGTATTGCCATTTTTTTAGAGTTGTTGTGGTAGAACTTTAAGTATATATAATATTAATTGCTGTATACTGTTTTATGTTGTAAGTAGGGAGTAAAGTGGAGCTTTGCAGCTGCCTGCTGTATTATTTTATGTTTTAAGAGAATAAGGCGCAGGCAATTTTGTTAATTATTGCCTGGGTGCAGTATATAACACCAGTGATTACAGAATAATTGATACCGCACTCACAGGTCTTAGACAAACATAAGTTATTTATTGAAGCAAATCTTTTATATTTTAAAGGAGAACTAAACTATGAAAAAAATATTAATAATTGCTTATTTTTCTGAATATATTGAACTTACTGCACAAACTAGAGTTTCAGCATCCCTATAAGAGTAAAGTCCATCAAAGTTGTCCACAGCAGCTTTTCATTGCCTAAATCCATAGGAACAGGCTTTGTGGAAATGCCATCTAGGCCCGGGCCTAAGACGGCAGGATTTTAGGGGGGCGGCATGCTGCCCAACCACACCACATGTGTTCAAAAACACTGGGGATACACTGAGATACAATCATTTTTTAAATTTCCCCATTGCTCCAGTGCAGAAAATTTGCAGGAATAAAGGGGAGGGGACAAGGGCGACGAATGGCAGTGGGCCTAGGGGTACCCACTATGTAAATCCGGCCCTGCATAGGAACAATAGAATCCAAAGAAAATTAATGTGTAATGGACAATTAAGACTAACATATTCTTTGTAATACTCCATGACTGGTTTTGTTTTATTTTTCAATGATACCAGTGGTTCATAATTGTAAGTATTTTTCATGCATATTATAATATTTCCTCTTTCCTAAGGTTGATGTGTCTTTTCTTTGATGCAATAACTAAATAAGAAAATTAAGTAATTTCATAGATACATCATCAATAAAAATCACCATAAAATGATTTAATATAATAATGCTTTCTAAATGCAGTTCTTTCTTTACCTAATTTTGTAGGTTCATGCTTAATTCTCACTGACCAGTTAGATGGTGAAACAGATTGGAAAGTCAGGATTGCTGTGAGCTGTACCCAGAGATTGTACCCAGAGATTGTACCCAGAGATTGTACCCAGAGATTGTACCCAGAGATTGCCAGCATTGGGAGTAAGTTTCACATCCCTTCTATTTCAAAGATAAAAGGATATGTCTTAAAAGTTGTTTAGCATTAAGGGATGCTACCTATGGGTGGAAATGAAACTGTTGGCAAGAGTTAGTGTAATTAAACTATTACTAATCCCTGTATTTTTAAAGAAATTGTCTCTACGGTATATTTATATTTAAAAAAAAAAAATGAGCAGCATTCTAAGGTTTTGTGGAGAATCAGAATTACATAATTCAATATTTCTCTAGCACTAGCATTCCTTGTATGTGTATTCTTCATAGATATCATTGCAAAAGCTTTTCATGGAGAGCTGGTTCTGTTGCTGTGATTCCCTGTATAGAATGTCTCAGCGACATTCTTTTTCTGCATGTATTTATAAATGAAGACATATAGGAAAGATGTTTTTACCATCAACATACCATTTTCTCCTAATATAAAGCAAAATACATTTATAATAAACCTTACATGAACTTAGGGTGATGCATCTTTAAGTTAACTTTTAGTATGTTATAGAATGACTAATTTTAAGAAACTTTTCGATTGCCTAGTTATCATTTTTTCTTTTTTATAGTTTTTGAATTATCTGGCTTCTTCTTCCGACTTTTTCCAGCTTTCAGACAGGGGTCACTGACCCCATCTATAAAACAAATGCTCTGTAAGGCTATAAATGTATTGTTATTGCTACTTTCTATTATTCGTGTTTTTAACCACCCCCCCCCATCCATATCCCAGTCTATTTTTCAAATCAATGCTTGGTAACTAGGATAATTTGGACTCTAGCACCAGATTTGCGGAAATTGCAAACTGGAGAGCTGCTGAATAAAAAGCTAAATAACTCAAAAAACACAAATAATAAAAAATGAAAACCAATTGCAAATTGTTTCAGAATACCATTCTCTACATGTGAACAACCCCTATTATTCCAACTTTAGCACTACTCTGCAAGTAGTTTGTATGCACGTTTATTTGAACTTTCAATGTTTGCGTGGATTTCCCCCAGGCCACTCTGGTTTTCATGGACACTCCAAACAATAAAGAGGCAGGTTAAATGGCTTATGATAAGACTGGCCCTAGTGTCTCTGAATATAATATGGAACTTAGATTGTAAATTCTGCTAAAGTAGCAACTATAAAGCCATGTTCATAGGAGCTGGTGCTATATAAATATGTAATAATTAAGGATGCACCGAATCCCAGATGCCTTTCAGGATTTGAGTGAATCTGAGCTGGTTTTACCAAGATTTAGTTTCGGCTGAATTCAAGAGCCTGGCCTTTTTTTTTCTGCTTGTCTTTGCATATCCGGTGCTGCAGAAGGGTTCATATTTGGTTCACTATTCGACTTAATCCATAACCCTGGATTTAGAGATTTGCCTGAACATGAAAATGGAGGGTTTGGTAAATCACTAATAATAATCAGCCCTTTCTTGTATTTTTCTCATCTTCCTTCTGTTTTAAGAAGATGCCCCAGTTCCTGCTAATGAAAACGCAGCTACACATGCACTGAAAAACTGCCACATTACTGGAGGTATTAGTCAATCATACTAACTGCTTTTTGTCAGCAGGGGCTAGGCACCTTTTTAAAACAAAAGGAAGAATGGGAAATACCGCAGGAGAACCAAGGCTTCATTTAAGCAAAGGGCAAAGTGCTAAATATTGGCACAGAGTTTCGTGTTTCTAACATGTTTGCACATTGCCCTGTGGGTTGCACCATTAATTTCCCTGCCCTATGAACTTTAAAGTAATTCTCTTCTGATTAATTTTATGGTAATCAAAGATGAAACTTCACTGAATACTCAATGCGACACTACATCATTTCTTTATTTAGTCATGGAGAAGGTTTTTTTCTTCATTCAAACCCTTTCATATATTTTTAATGAAACATTATACAGTGTCAACAGTGTGAATTTCACACCTAGAACATTTCAGGGAATGCACACATTTTCTTTCATTGATGAGTGGACTTGTTGCAGCTCATTAATGCAAGGAATTACATGCCTATTTGTGGGCCACAAACATAGTTACTCTGATTCTTTGGCACAAAAGTATATCCTTTCTTTACAACACCTGCTATGAAAAAGCACCCCAAGCCTGTATTTATATAACCACCCAAACAGCAATATCAAGTTGCCGGTATTGCTTGGTCACTTTTCATTTTAACCATGAAACATGCCTAATCATGTCAAATAATAATCTGTGTCATAAGCTCTCTGATGCATTGTAATATGTTGCCTAATACATTTTTTCAAAGCATTATATTTTAGCTTGAAATTCTATTTCACATTAACACATGAATTGTATTCCATGTTTTATACAATTTAAATTCTTAAGCTGGAAATAAATCAGAGATTGCAACTTTTATTCATTTTATCTGTTTGACATATTTTACTATGTACGATGTATTGTTGGACCTATAAAGAAGTGATATAGACAATAGAAATCTGTTTGCGCTTACACGTAGCCTATGAGCTAATAAAATCAGAAAATCAGAATTTGACCTGTTGATCATCATCGCCATATCATTTGCCCATTTGTAAATATTACAGTACATACATAACTCTATTTTTAATACATTTTAATGCGTAATAATAATAAACAGTGATTTTTTTTAAATCAATATTTTCATTCAGTATTGGCAGCCTCTGAATATCTTCTGATTCATAAATTGCAATGGAAATCACTGTCCCCATATGTAGTAAAGGCACTACGTTTGCCCAGGATCAGTAACCCATAGCAACTAATAAGAAGTTAAGCAAACTTAGTTTCTTTTATACCCCTATGTCTTCCATACACGCTTGCTGATTTTTAGTTTGCAGCCACTGGCCAATTGCCTCTCGCAGTTCTCCCAATCCTTTGAATCACTGATTCCAGCCATTTTTTTCTGTTAATTTTCTGATGGGAATGTTGCATACATTGTACAATGCAAAGTCAAGATAATGAATACATTTATATATGTATATCTGTAATATGTTGTGGTTTATGTAATGTTATGTAAATTTTGTGGTTTATGTAATGTTATGTAAATTGTAAAAGGTACAAGTGTCAAGACCAAGTATTTGCTATTGCGCCTCTAAAAATATAGGGAATGTGCCTTTGAATAACATTTCCTTAAAAGCCTTACTAGTACAAGCAAACTATTTTAGGTGCTTTGGCTGCTTTCCCAGGCTGTTCAGGAGAGCTGGCAGCAATCAACACTCTTTACTGTATAACCTCGATATACCCATACTATGGGAATATTGGGAAATTACTCTTGGTACATGTCCGTCACTCATTGCTAACATAGATAAGGGCCTGAGACGATCTATGTACACGCCAATAAATTGCCAGAATTAAACCTAGCAAGGTAGCCATATATGCTCAATGGGTTGAGCACAGGTTAGTAGCAGACGGTTACAGTCAGCTCCACTCGCACATCACTACTACATCCTATATAACATTAATTTTTCATAGTGTCATATGGCTGACTTCCCTTTTTTTCTGTAATAATTTTACATTAACATGTTACTTTTTATGTTTGCATATTTTTGTAGAGTGATGCTCCTCATTATGGAAAGTTCCCACTCTTAAAGATACAAGGTCCTAAGCATGCTGGATTATAGCACCTATTGTTGTACATATAAAAGTACTCTATGGGGGATGTTACATTGGTTCCTAAAATTGCAGACATATACATTTTCTAGAGGAAGCAGAAAACGTACACTTTGGGGCCGATTTATCTTGCAGTGAAAACAAAACTGCATTGCCAGGCCACTAAAAAAAGCATACTTATCAAGTTGTGTATGGATTTGCAGTGACCATGTACCCCTGTATAAAAATCTGGTGTAACAGTAAACAGGTGCTTGAAAATGCTATTGGAAAATATGTCATTCATCCATTGCAGTTTTTACATGTTTTTTTCCAGAGCAACTTCTGCCAGAACTTACTTGTCACTTAAATTTTTCTCATTGACTTTAACGGATTGCACAAGTGGGGTAAAATAACGGCATCAAATCCATTGTTCGAGCAGCATCAAACACACACGTTGTTAAATTTGCCATTTATTTTACACCGTTTTTTCAGCATTGCTTGTTTTACACAGGCCATATATCTTTTGCTTTAAACCTTTCCACCCGATTTTTTATCATAGATGCCAATGTCCTACCATTCTCTGAAACCACTATGTGCTGATGTGTCTATATAGCACATTCATTTTATTTTTTATTCCATATCTTTATTTTTTTCCGCTTGTTGAAACCCCACGTAGAAACCACTGGCATTTAATTAAAAGGCTCTTTAAGAAACAGACTTTGTGTGTGCATTTCTCGGAGCAAAAACAGAAATGCACTTGGCTGTAAACACAGAGGGTAAACTAGAGGACTGGGAAATGGTCCTTAGTAGCTATAGGCTTAAAAAGTAATGTTAGCCATTATTATACTTTACACTTGATAGAAAATCTGTCTTAAATTGATGAGATGAGCAAGAGAAGCCTTGCATCAGGTTTTGAAGAAAGTGCAGTAAATATTTTCTTTATTTTTCTCATCTTCCCATTCTTGAATGCCACCTGCTGGACTACAGTAACAATAACCACCATATGTATTCCTTTAGAGCCTTTATCCATTATTCTGTATCATTTATGCAGCTTGACGCATTCATTTAAATTGTACTTGCTCATAAAGCAGCTATAGTTAAAGGGCACAGCTGGTAAGGTCATTTGCATTGATTTTTTTAATGATAGTGAAGGTAAAGTACTTTTTATTTTTTTTACTTTGACAAAATAAAACTGCTCTAATGCTGAAATATTTTAGACTGAAATGCAATTCTTCTGTTTTATTCCTTCTTATTTTATTAAGATTATTTTAATCTTTTCTTACTAGTGTAACAGTTGCATTTAGGGGCAAGAAGCAATGTTAAACATGCTGTAATAGCCAGGGATGTAAACGATGGGATCAAGGAAACTGACACTGTTACATTTTTATAGCTATGTTGGGACAGCAGTCATGTAATTTGATTATGAAAGGGATTTGAATTATTTAGAACTACACTAGACAACACATACTATCCATAATTGTCAGTCATTTTGATTTCAATGTCTGCCTGATGTAATGGATTGTGAGTATATTGTATTGCCATGAACCATCAGTCGCATCATTCGCACAGCTCTGTAACTTTATCCCTTGTGACACCCAGAATAAATAAACCTGCAAACCTGCTTCTGAGCCTTTCTCAAAGAACAGATGACACCAACAAAGATGATCAGTGCAGATTTTGTTGTCTTCCTAAACCACTTAGAATGATCAAACAATTAAATTTTCAGCACATCCTTTAATAATAGCTACCTTGCAAGGCCTGTTACATCCAGGTTAGGTTTCCTGTGGTTTCATACTCATAAGCAAGGCAGGTACTTTCCTGTCAGCCTTCATGTTGAAAGGCATTCATTTCCATCTTCTGTGATCAAGTAAATTTATTAACAGCAGTGAGGTCAGCTTGATTTTCAATAAATGGTGACTTGCTGATTTATATCAAAAGATCCATATAGCAGTAAACAATACCATTTACATTTAATTAGTTTTATTGAACCAAAGAACTTTTTATCGGCAGTGAACCACATGTTATGATTAAGGATGTATTTTAATGATCTCTAAGTTAGATGAACAAATGTTGCCCTTGACCTAATGAAGTAGATTTCCCTGTATTATTGATAAACTACCGGTCATTTCTGTATTATTATACTGATGTGTAAAGCAAAACATTCCCATTATCATGTTGTCTCTGAGTCATTTGTGACTAATGTAGGGGGATGAAATACATCTTCTTGAGATTAATGTAATGCTGCTTTTGTCTCTCTGGGAGCCTTATGAGCAGTAAGTCCAGGCAGTATTCTGTTTATAGAAAATGCTCATCTTCACACATGCATACATGATCATAGACCTCAGACCAAAATATTTTGTACTAAAATATGTAGTCTGCATTTCCTACCCAGGCTTCTTATGACAGCAGCAAAGACCGTTTTTTGCATGGGAGGCATGCCTGCAATACTAATAGAGCTTATCTCCATCTGCATAAAAAACTGGGTGTTCCTGTCCCATAAACTAGAATTAGTAAATAAAATAAAAAAAATTAAAAATATACATAATCCAGAAAAATAGCAAATATTTTAATCCAAATATGTATAATAATAACAAAGTTGAAAGTGCTTCCATAGCTATTTACAGTACTGCGTTCTACCAGATGGTGGGAGGATGAATAATATTTGAACTAGCCTGCTACCCAATGGTGTGCTAGATTCCTAATTTTGCAACCATAGCCATTCCTATCCATAGCAGCTGCCATGGACGCCAAATTTATCTCATTAGGTTCTCATCAGACCATTGTTCTTAATAGGTTCTCCACTCAGTTGGCAGTAAATTTTAACAAGTGGGTTCTACTGAGATAGGTGGTACTTTTGAAATTTTCAACCTCTCCAAATAGTAGAATTTTTTCCTATATATTTATTACTTTTTTAAAAGCCTGGTAAGTGAAATGCTTATCAGTATATGTCTAAATGGTATGTCTTTCAAGCTTGCAATGATAAACATTTTTGATGGGTTCTCTCGCTTAGCAAGCATTTTATAGGGGTTGTTCACCTTTGAGTTAACTTTTGGGGGCAGATGTATGAAGGGTCGAATATCGAGGGTTAATTAACCCTCGATATTCGACTAGGAACTAAAATCGTTCGACTTCCAATATCGAAGTCGAACGATTTAGCGCAAATCCTGCAATCGAACGATCGAAGGATTATTCGTTCTATCGAACGATTAAATCCTTCGAATAGAACGATTCGAAGGATTTTAATACAACGATCGAAGGAATATCCTTCGATCAAAAAATCTTAGGCAAGCCTATGGGGACCTTCCCCATAGGCTAACATTGACTTCGGTAGCTTTTAGCTGCCGAAGTAGGGGGTCGAAGTTTTTCTTAAAGAGACAGTACTTCGACTATCGAATGGTCGAATAGTCGAACGATTTTTAGTTCGAATCGTTCGATTCGAAGTCGAAGTAGTAGTCAAAGGTCGAAGTAGCCCATTCGATGGTCGAAGTAGCCCAAAAAACACTTCGAAATTCGAAGTTTTTTTAATTCGAATCCTTCACTCGAGCTTTGTAAATGTGCCCCTTAATATAACATAGAGAGTGATATTCTGAGGCAATTTGCAGGTGTTTTTCATTTGTTAATATTTGTGGTTTTTGAGTTTGCAGCTTCAACAATTTGGTTGTAGTGTCCATTTTATCCTATACAAGAGGGGGGTTGTGGGTGCACTCCTTTTTTTTTAAAATGGGCGTTGGTCTGGGCAGTCTCCCCTTCAAAAGCCGCATATGCAGGTGGCGGGGGAGGATCTAGTCCACAGATTGAAACCGAGGTTTTATATTTTGAACACAGGTAAACAGGTTAGGGAACGCCGTATGGGGTTTACCTTGACGTGGTATGGCGGCTTACCAATTTTATGATCATAACTTTGTAACAAAAAACCCTGTTTTTCTTTTTTTAGACAGGGGATTATTGTATTTAAATATTTTTTTTATATGGCCTTAGGAGTGCACCCACAACCCCCCTCTTGTATCCATTTTATCCTAGCAGCCATACAGTGATTTGAATAAGAGACTGGAATATGAATAGGAGAGGCCTGAATAGAAAGATGAGTAATACAACGTCACAATAATAATACATATGTAGTCTTACAGAGCATTTGTTTTTTAGATGGGGTCAGTCAGTGACCCCTATTTGAAAGCTGGAAACAGTCATAAGAAGAAGGCTTAATATCAGTAATGAAATCTTACATTATTTGAGGCACTGCGGATGTTGATGGAGAAAAGGCCAGTGTTGGTTTTATAGAAGTTGACTTTTATTTAGCACTTAACTGAAAGGCAATCTGTACATAGAATAATACAGGCCGAGATCTATAGAGAGAGAAATTGAGGAGGAGTAGGCAAAACAAAAATTGGTTGCCAATCAACCAATCAGATCTTTGCTTTTGTTTTCTAACTTGTACATGACTGTTGAAACCTAATTGCTGATTGGTTGATATGGGCTACCTCACCAGTGATGTTCATTTCTAGTGTTAATAAATATGCCCATTAGAAAAGAAGAAACTAACCAACCATGTGATTGAATGTTGGAGGAATAAGGGGGTTATTTATCAAAGGTCGAATTTCGAAGTTATGTGAATTTATTTTAACTCTAATAAATTCGAATGTACTCACAACTCGAATGGTTGGTTATTTAAGAAAAAACTTGAACGTCTAACATTTGATCGAAAAGAAATGCCCCAAAAATCCAAATCGAATTTGAATCGAGGTTTCCTCCGAAAAAAAATTTGAATGTCAGGAAGGCTATTAACATCTTCAAATGGTTCAATGGACCTCTGCCATTGACTTCTACATGAACTTGGCAGGTTTTAGTTGGCAAAGTACTAATTGAAATTATTTCAAGGGCTGAAGCGTGATAAATCTCAAATTCAAATTCTAGTTGGTGGATTTGAAATTGTGAGTTTTAATCTAATTTACATTTGCCCCTTAATATGTAGAAGTGACATTTGCATTTTTCTAAGAGAAGGTTTTTGACCAGTTAATATGGAGCAGATTCCACTAGGTGTTCTAGACAAAAAAAAATATGTGAGCACAGCAAAGTGTTTGTAAAAATGAGTGGAGGAAGTTAGAAGGTATTGGGTCAAGCACAATAAAAGAGTGAACTATGGATACATCTGTACTAGCTGGAGAAGCTGTGTGGGTGAAGGAATAGGCAGTATTTTTGCTTTCATTTTGTAATTAGTATAAGACAAAAGATTCATTTGTTTCAGTGGGTAACCACACTGGTGAATTCAGCACCTACGTTAGTAAATAATTTCAAAAGATAAGTATGGTTGGTTAGTAATGTAGGAAGTTAAGTGCATTTTTCCTCTGCAGTCCAGCTAATTAGGAGCCATTTTGGAGTTCGCTAGTTGCCCAGGGTGCAAAGCATTGGAGCGTTATCAGTGCTGGAATTGGGCCGGGATGCAGCGGGATTGCATCCTACCACTATTTCTTCAATAAATTGCATCCTGGGCAGGATGCAGATGTTGAGAATGCCGTCGATTTTTTTTTAAAATTCTGGAGCTTTTTTTTTTCATATGGAGTGGCAGAGCAGAGGGAGGAATGAAGAGTTAAATAAACAAGCCCTAACCTTGCACTGGTGCCATAAATCTCTTTATTTAGCCAGCAACAATAGGATCTTCTCATGCCATAGTTCCCTGAAACAGTTATCAGCAGCCGAAAAGAGAGTGCAGAGTGTGGGAGTACTGGACTGCATGAGCGCCTGTAGTTCTTGTCACACGTGCTGTAATTGAGAGAAGTGCAGACTCTTATCAGCTGCTGTTTAAAAGTAGTAAACTGTGACAGGAGATGATTGTATCGTTGCTGTCATGTGATTTTATGGTGCCAGTGGCAAGATTAGAGCTTTCTTTTGAAGTCATTATTTATTTTCTGGACTTCAAAATAAATGTGAAAAGAAAATGGGAGAGCTTCCTCAAAACATTGAAAAAGGGTATGTGGAGTCACTTTCCAAAGAGAAAGGGAAAAATGAGAGATAAAAAGAAAATAGGGGTGCTAGCAGAAAACTGGAAGAGGCAAAGTTCTGTATAAAAAAAGTAAATGCTAGAAGAAAGAAGACAAAAGTGAAAAAGCAAGACAGAGATATATAACCAAATAAAAGGGAAAGACAAGCAGAGCAGGAAACAAAAACATAAGGCTAGCAATACAGTATTTATACATTAAATTGCCACTTTGTCATCCATCTATGAGTTCTCAGGTATTTGTACATGAAAATTGTCACTGTGTCACCCTGCTATGAGTTCTGGGGGAATTATACGTACGCCACAATTATAATATGGGTGTGGCTTGTCAATGTGGGTGGGGCTAAACACACCACACCTTCACCTTTTTGTTCCCAATTCAAGCAATTCAAGTGTCATGTAACAAGGTTGAAGGACTAAAGAGAGGTTGCCATTGTAGAAGTAAACCACAATATAGCTCATTCATTTTCAATTATATAACAAAGCTGCATAAACTGCCAGAAATAAATGTATTATTACCCTAGGCACATGGAGTCTTCAGACTCCTCCCTCTTCTTCTGTAGTGATAGATTCTGTACCTTTGAGTCCCAGACTTTTTCACATGACAACAGAACTAATGGTGTCTATGAAATGGTTCATAGGAGTCCGCGATAGACTAGTCGGAATCTGTGGAATGAGGTCATGTGAAATAAATGATTTATTGTTAAAGTCCAGATAGTGTTGCTGCACCTTTTGAGAGACTAAATGCTTCCTTTTAATACTGTAGAGGTTGCACTTGAAGAAACATTCTCTAAAGGAATGTGGAAGTTACCTAGAAGGAGAACAGATTTGCTCTAGGACTAGGGATGTCGCGGACTGTTCGCCCGCGAACTAATTCGCGCGAACATCGACCGTTCGCGTCCGCCGAATGTTTGCGAACGTCGCGCAACGTTCGCCAATTTGGGTTCGCCTTAGCTGGCGCTTATTTTTGCCCTCTCACCCCAGAGCAGCAGATACATGGCAGCCGATCAGGAAGCTCTCCCTCCTGGACCACCCCCACACCCCCTGGACCACTCCCCTTCCATATATAAACTGAAGCCCTGCAGCGTTTTTTCATTCTGCCTGTGTGTGCTTGGAAGAGCTAGTGTAGGGAGAGAGCTGTTTAGTGATTTGAGGGACAGTTGATAGTAACTTTGCTGGCTAGTAATCTACTTGATACTGCTCTGTATTGTAGGGACAGAACTCTGCAGGGATTTGAGGGACAGTGAGTTTAGGTTAGTTAGCTTTGCTGACTAGTAATCTACCTTCTACTGCAGTGCTCTGTATGTAGCTGCTGTGGGCACTGCTTCTGATCTCATCTGCTGACTGCTGTAATAACCCAATAGTCCTTGTAAGGACTGCTTTTATTTTCTTTTTTGTTTTTTTACTTTGCTACTATAAGAGCCCAGTGCTATTAGTCTAGCTGTGTTGGGGAGTGGGACTGGTGTGCTGCTCCTCCTAGTAGTTCACCACTACCAGCACCAACCAGAGTCAAAATTGTTACAAAGTATCTTATTTGCACCTGTTAGCTGTTCTGAGCTCTCTGCCAAAAGCTAATTAAGTTAGAAACTGTTTTTTTTCTGGCTGTTCAGTTCAGAGAAAAGAGGGACTGGTGTGCTGCTCCTCCTAGTAGTTCACCACTACCAGCACCAACCAGAGTCAAAATTGTTACAAAGTATCTTATTTGCACCTGTTAGCTGTTCTGAGCTCTCTGCCAAAAGCTAATTAAGTTAGAAACTGTTTTTTTTCTGGCTGTTCAGTTCAGAGAAAAGAGGGACTTTCCAGTACAAAAGAGGGACAGGGGGTTGAGTGGTCAAAAGAGGGACAATTGGGAGGTATGCAAGTGCCACCTAGCTGTGTGAGCTTTTTCACATTCTGTCTAAATAACAATAATAATTCCGTGTCCGTAAACATCACCTGGGTGATGTTTTTACAGCAGCAATAATATATTCCGTACCCACTACTGTATACGTTGCCCTTGCAAGCATTGTTTGCCCAGTCTTTAACCAAGTGCCACCTAGCTGTGTGAGCTTTTTCACATTCCGTGTCCAGAAATATCACCTGAGTGACGTAGTGTGATTTCTGCCCTTTACAGCACAAAACGCAGCGCTGTGTCAACAATGTATTTTTCAGATACATTTTTGCCCTTGATCCCCCTCTGGCATGCCACTGTCCAGGTCGTTGCACCCTTTAAACAACTTTAAAATCATTTTTCTGGCCAGAAATGTCTTTTCTAGCTTTTAAAATTCGCCTTCCCATTGAAGTCTATGGGGTTCGCGAACCGTTCGCATTTTTGACGCAAGTTCGCGAATATGTTCGCGAACATTTTTTCCGCCGTTCGCTACATCCCTATCTAGGACAGAAATCTATTAAGAAAGCAAGTTTTTTCTTCAGCATTGTACTAATACTGTGCTTTTTAAACACCTCAATCTTTCAGACCCACATATTTAAAAATAAAAACAATCAAATACCCCAAGTTATACTTCTATAACTACTTATTACAGCATTTTGCATTGTTGGATTTGTTTGTAGTGCCATCCTACAAATCGTGAGATGAAATTCACCACCTCAACTTTCTTAACATATAAAAATAAGCCTTGTATCAATGCATATTCCTTCAATCTTTGTTCCTTCACCGCCCCCATGGATCCCTTAAAATAGGGAATGGCTCTTAAAAAAATACCTACAAAAATGTACTTCTTCATTGGCAGTGGGTGGTTACCTTCCTATTATTAAATGTATGGTGTCACTAGCGAATTCGATTCGATTTTACTCTCTCCCTCTGGAGGCTTTTTGTTAAAAACTATTTTGTATCATTCCTGATCTGGTTGCTTCATATATAGCACTATTTTAAGATTCTATTGTACAGTCTGTTTATGTTCCATGTTAGCAATTATCAAAATGAGTGTATCTCTTACTAATGTTCTTTACATCAAGGCAATGTTTATATGAAATCTATTTAAGTGCAATCTATTTAAAAACAATAATGCCTCAGCAACTGATTATATTGTATGTGTGTGGTATTGTGTTCAGCACTATCCCTTTTCTAAAAGCCCTGTTTTTCTGCTCACAATAAAGCACATAATAGTCTGGACTATCTAAATTGTAAGTGATAACAGATCAGGGGAAAAGTGAATGATGAAGATATAGGACACCAACACATGTATTAGTTTCATATGAATTATTTCTTGCAGGCTTGATGAAAACTAAATAGAGAAGACAAGAATCTGATGAATAGGCTGTGTGTGAAAGATTACAACAAATGGCAAACAGTTTAAGATGGGAAGAGATACCGCTAGGGCCCAGCATGCTCTATACAGTTATAAGGCACTATACATAATTGAGGCACTTCTAGATTTGTCATCAATGCAGTTGATACTGTTAATTAAACTTATTATTATTTAGCTTGATAGCATATTTCTCTGTTTCGAAAAATAGATTTTGTAAAATACATTATCCTAAGGGTTTCAAAATATTAGTAAAAAACTGTTCATACAAGGAATTCACACTTTATGTTTAAAGGAGAAGGAAAGCTACGGAGGCATTTTATTGCCAATAGATTAGCTGCAATAGTACAAGCTAGAATGTTATATTTATTCTGTAGAATGTTGTACCATACCTGAGTAAAATGTTCTAGAAGCTCTCTGTTTGTTTAGGATAGGAGCTGCAGTATTACTGTGGTGTGACATCACTTCCTGCCTGAGTCTCTCCCTGCTCTGGGCTCAGATTACAGTAGAGAAGGGAGGGGGTGGGGGGGGCAAACTGAGCATGCAGCAGGAACAGAACAAAATAGACAGTATAGTGATTTGGTGTTCTGTTCGTCCTTCCTTCTCTCAAAAACGTATATGTTTGACATGTTGCCACCACTGATGGAGCCCAAGACAGAACCCTAAGTCTTCTTCAGAAAAATTGCTCTGATCATCAGCAAAAAAAAAATCTTCTACACTGTGTATATTTAAATTGACATGATATAGTTGCAATTAATGTATAGAAAAAAGTATATAAAACTTTTTTTTCTCATACATCATTAAAAAAAACTCAAGCAAATCTCTGTGACAGCTCAGTGATGAGTCAATATTTTACTAAGACATCATGACCTTTCCCCGTAAATTAGATTTTGTATTGAAACAAGACATGATACTTCTATTACTACAGTTTTCTAAACCATCCCTTAGGAATAGATCTTTTAGCAAGATCAAATATTAAACTTCTACATAAAACATGGTATAGTAATAGGCGTGCAGAATCTCTCTATGTGTCAGTTTGTACAGAAAAAAAGATTTTATTTCATGAGCAAAGAAAGAAAATCAATGGTATCATATTTAAAAATGAACAAGCTGTTTTTGGTCATGCCTTCTATGACATACTCTTATTTTGTGATAAAGCTGCATTGTTTATTAATTGGAGCTATTCTCTGTTGCAGGATCTCTTTTCAATCAATGCTTATGTTTATGCTCAAAAGCCACAACTTGATATTCACAGTTTTGAAGGTAACTTTACACGGGTAAGTAAATGCTTTTTCTAATTTTTCATATACACACAATATGCCCCTGAGACAATATTGCGTAGACTGCTAGACGTAGTATGAAACAATGTAGAGCAATGTGTTTCATCTAACGGCAGCTCATGAGCTATGTTACGATAATGTATTTTTAATCAAGTCACACTATATAAATATTTACAGCTTAATAATATGTTTGCTTCCAGATTGCTATAAGAATTCACACACAAGCTATCCTACTTTTCAAGTTTGTAATTTAATTTTAATGGGGTAAGGTAACTACATGCTCCTTAGTCTTTGTGTTCTAATAAATGTAAAAATAGAGGAATAATTTCATTGTACAGTTAGGTATAACAAACAAGGGAAAGTTGTGCTCACTACTAATTTTTAAAACCATTAGGCGGGGGTGCAATGAGGCTGTGACCACAAAATACATATAGACAAATACAAGAGTCCTCTGCACTCAACCCATTATCAATATATTTAAGAGAGAGACATTTTGTGCATACTGCTACTGAAAAATGCCTTACCCTTTAAACAAAACAGGGATTGTTTGTCCATATATTGCAATATATTTAAGCTGGCCAACTACGTCAAAGTCATCCCATATCTGGCCAGTCCTATGCTCAATTTTCATTTGATTCATTAAGAATTCTATGGTTTCATTATACATTTTATAAAAGGGACGAATACGTTTTACCTGCAACTTACTAGCTGCTTTCAAAGTAAAACTCCCAAACTTGGCTGCCCTTTTATTAGACACCAGTGGGATCACCTGACTATAGTTGGAGGGGGTGGGAGCTACAACATGGAGCTGGTCACTGCTCTTGTAGAACTATAACAAACAGGGGAAAGTTGTGCTCACCACTAGTTTTTAAAACCATTAGGCGGGGGTGCAATGAGGGTGTGACCACAAAATACATATAGACAAATACAAGAGTCCTCTGCACTCAACCCATTATCAATATATTTAAGACAGAGACATTTTGTGCATACTGCTACTGAAAAATGCCTTACCCTTTAAACAAAACAGGGATTGTTTGTCCATATATTGCAATATATTTAAGCTGGCCAACTACGTCAAAGTCATCCCATATCTGGCCAGTCCTATGCTCAATTTTATCTGATTCATTAAGAATTCTATTGCTTCATTATACATTTTACAAAGGGACTAAGTTTTTCCTGCAACTTACTTGCTGCTTTCAAAGTAAAGTAAGTAAAATATATTGCAATATATGGACAAACAATCCCTGTTTTGTTTAAAGGGTAAGGCATTTTTTAGTAGCAGTATGCACAAAATGTCTCTGTCTTAAATATATTGATAATGGGTTGAGTGCAGAGGACTCTTGTATTTGTCTATTGTACAGTTAGGTCCATAAATATTTGGACAGAGACAACTTTTTTCTAATTTTGGTTCTGCACATTACCATGATGAATTTTAAATGAAACAAGATACAGTTAAACTGCAGACTTTCAGTTTTAATTTAGTGGGTTGAACAAAAAGATTGCATAAAAATGTGAGGCACTAAAGCCTTTTTTTAACACAAACACTTCATTTCAGGGGCTCAAAAGTAATTGGACAATGTTTTAAACATTTTTTCTTATTCTCTGTAATAATAAAACAGTACCTTGTCCTTGATCTAGGAAAACCTTAGGTCTCGGGCATTCTGGATAACAGGTCCTATACCTGTTTACCTATTAAATTTACCATTATTCTTCTCCTTTCTGATCCAGCAAACCCAAAAACGTATACAAGTGATAGAAAAACCCAGAGCACTATGTTGACATTTTGTCATGAATATATAATAATTGGTACTTTTAATCAGCACATTTGTAATAGTAATGTTCATATCAGTTTATATCCATACAAATTTATTTTGCTTGTTTTAAGTACAAATAAGTAATGATGGGCGAATTTGCGCCGTTTCGGTTCGCCGAAAAATTTGCGAATTTCGCGCGAAATTCGCGAAACGGCGAAAAATTCGCGAAACGACGCCGGCGTCTCGTTTTTGACGCCGGCGCCCGTTTTTCGAAAAAAAAATTTTGACGCCGGCGAATTTTTTCCACGAATTTTCGCGGCAGTTTCGCATATTTATTCGCTGGCGGCGAGTCGCGCAAATTCGCCGCGAATTCGCGCCTGGCAAATAAATTCGCCCATCACTACAATTAAGCATGCTTATGGCCATTTTGGTACAATTTTGTACAACTTTGTATAATACTGTTACTACACTGATGTTTTTTTCAAGATTATTTTTGTGTATATGAGCTAGGATGGATGAAGCCACCCCCCTATCGATGCCATATACAATTAGTGCAGCTTGCTCCTAGGTGGAACTTGTTCTTCTTCTACTACATTGTTAATTACAAGCCAAGTCACCCTCTTTTTCTAAGGTCCAGTGTGAGTTGCTCAAGTTGATCGGTTAAACTTGTCACAAATGGGAAATGCTGTCACTTGCTAACGCTGTAATTGACCAAATGGTTTCAGTCTACTAGAGCCTGTTGTTCAGCAATTTTTCTGAACATGCAGAGCGTTTGGGGAACTTGGAGCAATATTGTCTGGGTATGTTGCAGTATATGGCAACTGAGCACAATATTCTTATGACTTCTGATACAGAGGGCTTGCATCATTACAAAACAGCTATAGAACTTATACTTATATTCAACAGTACAGTAGTTTAGTCAGCTGCATTTCATCTTTATTACTGAAAGTAAACAAATTGTATGATATTGACCTCAAATGATGGGGTCTCACAGATTACTTTTACACTACTTGTATTGTATTTTGACTCTAGATTGCTGATATGAAATTAGATCTTTTCCTTTAGAATGTTTGATTTATTTGGAAATCTGTCATTTGGCTGTTTGGGAGTTAAACGGCATGGTTGAATTCTAAAGATGTAAGAAAATTAAATTGATCTGTGGTCAAATGGGATTTGACACAAGTAAAATGGTATCATATATTGATGTAGAACCAATCCACTTATCTCTGAAAGATAATCTCAGAATTTGCTAGAAGTGCACTCTTCCCTGTTCCTCATGTTACTAGATATTCTTGCAGCGTCCTTCGAAACTCAAGAATTTGACTTAAAATGTGTCTTGAAAAGCATTGTGCCTATCCTGAACATTGAATATTTAATTGCACTAAAAATACATTTATACATACTTTATGACTAAAATATTTGATATGATATTTTTTTGCTTTATCAATAGGGATGTAGCGAACTGTTCGCCGGCGAACTAGTTCGCGCGAACTTCGACTGTTCGCGTCCGCCGCAAGTTCGCGAACGTCGCGCGACGTTCGCCAATAGGCGTTCGCGTCAAAATCGTTCGACCATTCGATCGCTAAAATCGAATGATTTTCGTTCGATTTGAACGAAAATCGTTCGATCGAACGATTAAAATCCTTCGATCGTTCGAATCGAACGATTTTCGGATGTTCGAAGTTCGCGAACAGTTCGCGAACTGTTCGCATTTTTTGCCGGTGTTCGCGAACGGCGTTCACGAACACATACTCGGCGGTTCGCTACATCCCTATTTATCAATGTTTGTTGTGTGATGTTTTACCCAATACTGCAATCCCGACAATATTGTCACATGAAAAGAGAGTTGGCATTCTTTTGAAACCTTTTCAACTGAAAGATACTTTTAGATCAATCACTAGAATTTAATGCAAGCGAGATAGTAAATTGATTGCTACTTAGGGACCTCCACTCAGGGGTGCTTCGCCAATGAGGCGAGTTGAGGCTGTCGCCTCAGGCGGCAGCGCTCCACTAGGTACCAGGGGCGGCAAAAATGCTGCTCCTGGTACTTTAAGAGCGAATTTCCGGGGAAGGGGGGGAAGCAGCAACTGCTGCAGCCTCAGGCGGTGCAGGGGCCAGGATCGCCCCTGCCTCCACTCTGACTCAGACTTTTTGAATATGTAAATAAAGAAAAAGAACAGGCCATATAATACTGCCTTGCAAAACTGTCTCTCACACACTGTGACATTTACCACAAAGCACTTGCCACATCTAAAAGTCTATCCAAGTTAAGATCCAATGCAGCACAATAAGACAGAGGCACACAGATTTTCCTTGGTGTCCGAAACTGAGCCCTATACATTTAATTAGCACTAGCAAAACGACACAAGCTTCCATGGTGGATTTATTTTGTGAGGTTTCCTTAAGTGAGGGCAACGGAGTGAGGCTTTCTATGGAAAGGATTTAAGGATACATTAGTTTGCAACATCCACTTGTCTACATATGCTCACAAGGGTTCTATAGAAAGATAAATACATTCTGTGCCCCCTTTTGGATTCATGTAGGAAATCACCAAATCAGTGCTTTTTAACTCTTTATACTTATAATTTGTGGATTATTTCTCATACCCTATAAGGCCATTTCAATAGAGGGTCAATCATGTGCAAAGACCTTCAGTTGGACAGACCTTCATCTCTGTCTTCATCATTTTCGTTCTCGTCCTTAATGATTAGCAACCATGAGTATGACTTAGTCAAGTTTCAAGCGACTTTTAACTTAAAGGAGCACTAAATCCCCCTACTACAAGCTCCCCTTAATCTTGTAGGCATTGCCCTCCTCCCATGATGTACTTTAGTGTTAAAAAAACCCTTTGAAAATTCTGACCCTTAAATGCAGAGAAGCCCAGTGGAGCTCCCTGTCTCCATCTTCTGGATCTTCGTGTAGTCTTCAGGTCTCTTTGCCGTAACAATATATTTTATATTTTTTTTTTTTTTTTTTTTGCTCTCTCCTAACCTTTACAGCAAATGTGCTTCCATTTAAATTTTGTTTACTTCTTCTGTCTGTAGCACTGAAGCATCACACAGATCTAATGAGATATAAAATATTTCGTCTTTAAAGCAGTTTTTTATCTTTGCTGCTTGAAGATAACATTGTGCAAATATATTACAGTGTAAATAATTTTGATGTTCAGAATTTCACTGGACATTGTTTTTATTTGTTTCACTTATAGGAGGATATGGATCTATACATGAAAGTCTTAGTATTGAAAATACTCTGTGGGCCAGCACTGTGGTGGCATCAGGTAAGAACGTTTCATATGTTGCCCTAAATGGGAGAAAGATGAAATGGAGAGGTGTCTATAACTTGCCTATAACTTTTACAGTTTCATTTGACTATGAGAACGAGTTTCAGCTTTACTTCACCTGCATTCGTGCTCCCTAGAAAAAAATGGTAGACTTATCTTTTTCTCCAGTGGGATCTGAGTTCACCGCAAAAAAAAAACCACACACCTTCTATTAATTCTTTCTATGGGATTTTTAGAAGTGAATTTATCAAATGGTGAACTCGAACTCTCCCCCATTAATACAGTAAATAGGCACCTAAAAATCCCATAGGAGAGAAGGAAAGTGTGTTAATTTTTTTGTGGTGAGCTCAAATCTCACATTTTGATAAATCTGCCCCTATATGTCAATAACAGTCTGCAAGCTATGCACCCCATTCTTTATAGTGGATAGTAGATTGCAAATAACGAGGGATGGATGCAGGATTTCATTTGGGAGTCTGTCAAATCCTAGCAATTGTTTTAAAATATTGATCTTGCTGAGCTCTTTATATTTGGACAGACCCTTTATGTAATTTTAGACTCAAAGTGACTTAAAGAGCCTTTTACTTGATGGTACTTTAGCCATGTCAATCCATATAGGTGGCAAAACAATCCGACTGGGTTTATTTAACTTTTAAATATTTTCAGTGCTGACTTAAGGTATGGTCATCCAATTTCAAAAAGATACCCTTATCCAAGAACTCTCAGGTTCCCAAGCATTCTGTATAATGTCATAGGTACCTGATTTAATTATTTTTTTAATATCCTTTTATTTTATAACAATGGGTGCAATATTTTTATAATACACGAGTTTCAGTGAGTAATTGCACTGATTATAACTGATGACATCACTAAGCACTGTTTATAAGGATAACATTTATAGCCCTTGTGTATTATACAGTAGAACCTCCACTTTACATTTTTCAATGGACCAGGAAAAAAATAAAAACTGGAGGAATGTAAGATCAGGGAGATTTGTTAGAGCAACCTAAACCAATAAGTGATTGGTGCAGGACTGTGAGGGGCAGAACAAAATATAATAGTATAATATTGAAGTTGAATTGAATTAAAGTTTCATTTTTCACCGTCTAAAGCAACTCTGGGAGGGGGGTCGCCGACACTGTAAACTGTTCTAAATTGATACATTTAGTTGATACATTTCTTATCTTTGTCCCTGCTGAGCAGAATTCCTGAGTTTCATTAAAGGCAGCTGTTAGAATTGATACAACAGTTGTTAATACTCCAGAGATGCTGCTGAGAAGTGTATCAACTAATGTTAGAATTTGCACCTGAATTTCTGAAACACCAGAGACAGGAACATTCAACTTTAAACTTAGATTTTCTAATAATGGTAAAAATGGAGTAATTGAAAAAAGTCTTTATTTCTAGGGAACAATCTGAAAATGGCCGAACTGAAAAAAGTGTTGGAAGGTGAGCAACCCCTTTAGAATCAAAGTACTTTAAATCGAGGTTTCACTGTATGTACAAAAATTGCTCTCCTCCTGTTGTCGGCTGCTTAAACAGGAAACATACTGTAAGGACAGTCTGTGTTTCACCAGAAGAGAAAAGGCAAATCCATTCCCATCTACTTCTTGCTCTGACACATGGGATCAGCCTGTCAGGTACGCACAGGGTGATGTGGTTTAGACCATTTTTCACAAATTAAATGTGCCAATTGGTTTTAGGTTTGGTCCACTAAATTTGGGCCTACGGTGCTCAAATGGAATATTATTGAATTAGAGAGAGTACATAGAAGGGCAACTAATCTGGTAAAAGGTATGGAAAATCTAAGCTATGAGGAAAGACTGGCCAAATTGGGGTTGTCCACTCTGGAGAAGAGGCGCTTAAGGGGGATATGGTAACTATGTATAAATATATAAGGGGATCATGTAATAATCTCTCTAATGCTTTATTTACCAGTCGGTCCTTCCAACAGACACAAGGGCACACATTCTGATTAGAAGAAGGAGGTTCCGTCTAAGGGGCAAATTTACTAACCTCTGAAAATCCGCCAATGACAGCTTCGCTCACAATGCAAAACTTCACCAGGCGTAGATTCGCCAGGACAACGCTAATTCACTAAAATCCGAAGTTGTGCCCAGGGCATGGAACGCTGGCGTTGTTGCACTAGCATTACTGGGCCAAGCGAAGCGAAGTTGTGCTAGCGTTTCCTAATTTGCATGAGACGGGAAGTTAAAGTTGAATTGACATATATGTTGCAGCAAATACATTACACTACACAAGCACAGGAAACATTAATAAAATAAAATAAAATTGTTATATTGCCCTACACATGAGCCCAGTGTATAGTTTATGTGCCATACGTTAGGAAAGGTAGGGGGGAAGCCGGTTACCCCAACAAAAAAGTTATGCTCTTTTTCAGCCTATCATCCTGATAAAGGAAAAGACGCAAGCGTTTTTTTGGGACTTAGAAAAAATTTTCAACTATTTTTTTAGGAAGTCCTATCTAATCGATTGCACTTTGCCTGGTCTGAGGTGGCGAAGGCAAGTATGGCGCAAGAGGTAACGTTCAGTAAAATCCGCATCTTAGTGAATTTGGGTAGTTACGCCCATTCGCCAGATCGCAAATTCGCCAGGCGTTAGGGAGTGAAGTGCTGCTAGAGTCTCCTTCACTAGCGAAGTTACGCCGGTGACCGCTAGTAAATCGGCGAAGTACTGAAATGACATCACGCTGGCGAATTTTCGTCCTCGTTATTCACTTCGGCCCTTAAATTTGCCCCTTAGCATTCGGAAAGGGCTTTTACAGTGAGAGTTGTAAATATGTGGAGTTCTCTCCCTAAATCCATCGTACAGGCTGATACATTAGATAGCTTTAAGAAGGGGTTGGATGGCTTTTTAGCAAGTGAGGGGGTACATGGTTATGAAAGATAGCTCATAGTACAAGAAGATTCAGGGACTGGGCCGATTGCCATCTTGAAGTCGGGAAGGATATATTTCTTCTGCTTAGGCAAATTGGAGAGGCTTCAGATTTTTTTTTTTGCCTTATATATAGACATAAAAGTTGAACTTGAACGTGTGTCTTTTTTTAACATAATTTACTATGTTACTATGTAATCCTAAGGCAACAAAAAAATAACAAAAAGGTGGTATAAAGGTGATACCTTTATTGGCTAAGTAAGATAATCATAGCAAGATTTCAAACTGAAAAATTAACTAAAATGTTCTGAAAGTTTGCTATGATTATCTTATTTAATGTAGCTATAGCCATTACAATTATGATCTTTCCTGGAAAAGATTTTTCCAAGAAAGATTTTCCATTTCAATACACGTGTAGAGCTGACTCGCCAGATATACAGGTAGAAACAATAGAATTTCCATCTGTATCTGACGATTCAGCATTGGCGATGTTCGGTGCCTTCAAAAGCACTCAATCAAAATTTCCCAGCCAGCCCGATCGGCGAGCCGACCGATATCCAAATCTTCTATAAATATGGGTCAGCTTGTCTCCCACCTTACATGCACCAAATATTGTATTATATTGTATTAAAATTCATTTTGTATGATAAATCATGCAAAGAACCTATAAGGCAAGCTAAAATGGATATGGAAAAGGATATTTCAGCAAGCAGTAAAAAGAATCCAAAATTTTTTAAAATATGTTAATAGTAAAAAAATGAAGCAGGAAGGGGTGGGACAGCTGGTTCATGAAAACAAAATAAAAGCGCAGATTCTAAATTCATATTTTTCATTTGTCTACACAAATGAGGAACCAGTTATTGAAAGTTTCCTTCTTAATAGTCCCAATTCCAGTAATACGACTAATGATGTATGGTTCACACATGAGGAAATTCAAAAGAGAATAGAACATGTTAAGATAAACAAAGGTCCGGGCCAGATGGTATTCATCCCAGGGTACTTAGCGAGCTTAGCTCTGTGATTGCCAAACCTATTTACTTAATTTTTCAGGATTCAGTGAGATCTGGCATAGTGCAGAGAGACTGGCGAATTGCTAATGTGGTGCCTCTATTCAAAAAAGGATCCCGTTCTCAGCCTCAAAATTATAGGGCAGTTAGTCTGATGTCAGTAGTAGGAAAGCTTTTTGAAAGGGTTATTAAAGGATAATATACTGGACTTTATAGCAAATCATAATAATATGAGTGTATGCCAGCATGGTTTAATGCATAATAGATCTTGCCAAACTAACTTAATTTCTTTTTATGAGAAGGTAAGCAGGGATATCGATTATGGGATGGCAGTGGATGTGATTTACTTAGACTTTGCTAAAGCATTTGATACAGTGTCACACAAAAGGTTACTGGTTAAATTAAGGAATGTTGGCCTGGAACATAGTGTTTGTACCTGGATAGAGAACTAGCTAAAAGATAGACTACAAATAGTGGTGGTAATTGGAACATTTTCTTATTGGACCAGGGTTGTTAGTGGAGTTCCGCAGGGCTCTGTACTTGGTCCCTTGCTTTTCAACTTTGCAGAGTGATTTGTCTAAGTTGGAAAACTGGGCAGCAAACTGGAAAATGAGGTTCAATGTTGATAAATGCAAGGTTATGCACTTTGGCAAAAATAATATAAATGCAAGTTATACACTAAATGGCAGTGTGTTGAGAGTTTCCTTAAATGAGAAGGATCTAGGGGTTTTTGTAGATAACACGTTGTCGAATTCTGGGCAGTGTCATTCTGTGGCTACTAAAGCAAATACAGTTCTGTCTTGCATAAAAAAGGGCATTGACTCAAGGGATGAAAACATAATTATGCCTCTTTATAGGTCCCTGGTAAGGCCTCATCTGGATTATGCAGTGCAGTTTTAGACTCCAGTCCTTAAGAGGGACATAAATGAGCTGGAGAGAGTGCAGAGACCTGCAACTAAACTGGTCAGAGGGATGGAAGACTTAAATTATGAGGGTAGACTGTCAAGGTTGGGGTTGTTTTCTCTGGAAAAAAGGCGCTTGCGAGGGGACATGATTACACTTTACAAGTACATTAGAGGACATTATAGACAAATAGCACGGGACCTTTTTACCCATAAAGTGGATCACCGTACCAGAGGCCACCCCTTTAGACTAGAAGAAAAGAACTTTCATTTGAAGCAACGTAGGGGGTTCTTCACAGTCAGGACAGTGAGGTTGTGGAATGCACTGCCGGGTGATGTTGTGATGGCTGATTCAGTTAATGCCTTTAAGAATGGCTTGGATGATTTTTTGGACAGACATAATATCAAAGGCTATTGTGATACTAAACTCTATAGTTAGTATAGGTATGGGTATATATTATTTGTGTGAAAGTAGTGAGGGGTGTGTGTATGGATGTTGGGTTTTCATTTGCAGGGGTTGGACTTGATGGACTTTGTCTTTTTTCAACCCGATTTAACTATGTAACTATGTAACTATTAGAGGTGCGTCTGTGGCCAGTTATTTAATCCTAGTAAGTAAGAATTAAATAATTACAATTTAATTAGTTAGTGGAATTATTCCAGGTATGAATAAAGAATTATCTTATTTGAGTCAACCAGTTACTTTTACCCAGTAAAACATTCTTGTATGGCTTATTTTTGTTTTTTAATTTGAGTAAAATATAAACCTCTTATTTACATTTATGGCTTTTCAAGAGCACTTTAAAACTGCAGTGACTGGTATCAGTATTAATGGACAATTATGCCTGGATTCATTGCACCTTATCTTCTGTGCATTGAATCCCTTATGCCCTTACATTAAACTGCTGTTACTGATCCTTCACATTATTGATTTGTGGTATTTTGCCTCTAAAATTTTAAGAACAGCAGCAATCAGAGCTGAAGGTTTCTTAGATATTCCCCACATAATTCTCTTAGCAATTCTTCATGGCCTGACCTTGACCCTCAATATCCTGACAAAATGACAGTGGTACATTTCAGGGTAAATATGTTTATATGTGTTAATTTACATTAAAATATTGTTGGCCTATATCATATTTTTCCCTTTTACCCACAGAAGTATTCAGTATAGTTTCAGCTTCTGCTATGCACTACCTTAAGGATCATATTGAAATAAATACAATACTTTCCTGCATTTTGACCATTATACATTTCATTTTCAATAATTTTTGTGTTTATAAAATTCTAACCAACTTGTGTGAAAATAAAACTATTAATTTGAAGGCAACATGTTTTTTTTTAATGTCTTTTAAATCAAATTGTATCTATACTGTAAGTTTTGTCAAGCTAGTCACCAGAATGTCTATTTCCAAAGGGTAGTTGCTCATAGCATGTATGGGTAATGTTCAATATATTAAGGGGCAGATTTATTAAAATATAAGATTGAAGTGTACCACTGACAAACTCAACCACTCTCTATTCATTCCTATGGGATTTTTGGAATCATATTTATCAAATGGTGAACTCTAAATTTCACTAATTGATAAATAGAATTCTAAAAATCCCATAGGAATGAATAGAAAATGGTTGAGTTTGTCTCACATTTTGATAAATCTCCTAAAATTAGGTGCTATTAAAAGTTGTTTATGGCTTTAAAAATTGTCCAAATATTTAAACACAATTTTAAATTATATTCAAAGTCAGAATTTGTTGGATTCACTTATTGTGTCTACAGCCCTATAGCTTAGCTACTATGCAACAATGAATAATCATTATTAACTTCTTTGGCAGAGACATGGTATCCCAGACTGTAGACACTCTTCAGTTTAGAGAGGTTACATTTTACAAGAAAGACTTAAAAAATATACTCTTTAAAGAAGAAGGGAAGTGCTTTATGGTGTTTTTAATTCAGGGTGCAGAGGTATCTAATTTCAAACCTTCCTGGTTTTTTTTCTTCAAATTTTGAAAAAACACAAAAATATGAATATTCTTTGATGGAAAAACAACTCATCACTTATAAACCTATAGACATCCATATATAGACATCTACATTGACTCGTCAACTTTTAGATGCCAGATTTTTTTATTCCAGTTATTTGCACTATACTATAGAAAACTATACCCCCAAAATGCATACTTGAAAAAACTGGAATATATATATATATAGATATATCAATAAATATTGCCCTTTTACATTTTTCCCTTAAGCCACCATTTTGTAATGGTTTCTGTGCTGCCTCAGAGATAATCTGACCAGAAATACTGCAGCTCCAACTGTAACAGGAAGTAGTGTGGGAGTAAAAGAAATAATCTTGTCCAATAATTGGCTCATATGACCTAAAATGTATGTGTGTCCTTTGTTTGTTGCGCTGTGAACACTCTTGACATCCCTGACAGGAGAAGAGTACATTTATTTAAAAATACATTGGATAAGTATGTCACAGTGTGCATGGCTCATAGAGATAACTATAACAAGGTGAAAAGAGCCATTGGTCCATTTTCAACAATAATTGACAATAATCTGCAAATGTATGTAAACTTTCGTTCAAATAAGTGAGAGAGTTATGTCCTTACTCTGTACTAAGAGGTTTTGTAGGAACTTCGTCCTATCATTATTTTTTAGGGGGTTAGTCACTTAAGAGGGGGTCCATTTACTTTACTTTACTTACTGGTGGAGGGGGCACTAATTATGGCAGAGGTTTCCCTCAGGGAGGAAGTCATGGGCCAATAACCAGGGAAGGTCTTGTACTGACCCTTGGACTTGGAAGGATTATGTAAATTGAATATAATATTACTTGTTATGTAATTTCTTATGGCTGTAATCATTTATTTTTTTTTGAAAACGTGCCCCCAGTCCACCAAACTACTTTGTATCGTATGTGGTCACATGCACAAATTAATAGTTTGACACTCATAACCCGTTACCCCGTACTTAACAGTAGGTTGAAGATTAAGAGGTAGGATATAAGAGTAAGGATAACTAATGTTTACTCCAAAACGTGCAAACAAAAGTTTATCTTTATGCAGTCTCTTAGGCATAGTGATCCATAGTCCTCACTTTGCATCAAAAAAAATTAAGTGGGACCACAGAAGCAGAGATGATAATGTAATTTATGAAATCCACATTGCACAGACTGTGTAGAACACTTCAACTTTACTGGAATTGGCTACATTTTCATAAAGTCTTCCTGTGTTGACACAAATCACCAACAGTAGTTACTCCAAATCTTCATATCATAGGCTTGAAAATGTTGAAATATTTGCATTTCTCAAAGTTAACATTTTTGGTGTTTTTGCCAACACAGGGACATTACAAGTGGAATAGAATAATAGTTAATTGTAAAGTGCCCTCTGTTGCCCAAAATGGCCATATCAATCAGTATGTTTGTTCTTATTTATTATAACTAGCTTATTAATAAATTGCTTTTTGAAAAATTCACATTTTAGGTCCAAATGTGTTTTAAAGGTATTCAGCCTTGATGCTTTTCTTTATGTAAACACGCTGTAGTCTTTCTCCTTCACAGGGGTATATCTGGCAGCCCAGCTGTCATCAGGTTACACTTTACTCATGTTCTATTATCTACTGAATGACATCAGTGTGGTTTAAAGGAGAGCTCTGTATCTGCTGCAGCATGATACAGAGCTTGGCAAAGTCAGAATGTATTGTACTGGGCCCTAAGGAGTCTGTTTAAATTGGACAGTGACTCTCTAAACACCTTTGTCCTCAAAGTTAGAGGCAAACTATTCATAATTTGTATATATGAACCCTGGTTTTGTTTTGTAATAAATATGAACGTACAGTAATTCTGCTGTAAACTTTAAGTGAATATATGTCATATGAAAAAGTTGGGGAAGCCCCTCTTAATTCTGTGGAGTTTTGTTTATCATTGGCTGAGCTTTCAAAGTAGCAACTTCCTTTTAATATTTTATATTCCTTATGGAAGCAGTAGTATTTCAGCAGTGACATAAAGTTTATTGGATTAACAGAAAATATGCAGTATGCATCATAACAAAATTAGACTGGTGCATGAATTTGGGCACCCCAACAGAGATATTACAATATCAATACTTAGTTGAGCCTCCTTTTGCAAATGTAACAGCCTCCTGTAGCCTTTGATGAGTGTCTGGATTCTGGATGGCGGTATTTTTGACCATTCGTCCATACAAAATCTCTCTAGTTCAATTAAATTTGATGGCTGCCGAGCATGAGCAGCCTGCTTCAAATCATCCCATAGATTTTCCATGATAATAAAGTCGGGGGACTGTGGTCATTCCAGAATATTGTACCTCTGCATAAATGCCTTTGTAGATTTCGAAGTGTGTTTAGGGTCATTGTCTTGTTGACATATCCAACCCCTGCATAACTTCAACTTTGTGACTGATGCTTGAACATTATCCTCAAGAATTTGTTGATATTGGGTTGAATTAATTCGACCCTCGACTTTAACAAGGGCCCCAGTCTCTGAACTAGCCACACAGCCCCACAGCATGATGGAACCTCCAACAAATTTGACAGTAGGTAGCAGGTGTTTTTCTTGGAATGCGGTGTTCTTCTTCGGCCATTTGTTATGACCAAATAACTAATTTTTTGTCTCATCAGTCCAAAAGACTTTGTTCCAAAATGACTGTGGCTTGTCTAAATGAGCTTTTGCATACAACAAGTGACTCTGTTTGTGGTTTGAGTGCAGAAAGGGCTTCTTTCTCATCACCCTGCCATACAGATGTTCTTTGTACAAATTGCACTGAATTGAAGAACAATGTACAGATACACCAACTGCAGCAAGATGTTCTTGCAGGTCTTTGGAGGTGATCTTTGGGTTGTCTGTAACCATTCTCACAATCTTCCGCATATGCTGCTCCTGTATTTTTCTTGGCCTGTCGGACCTGGGTTTTACAGCAACTGTGCCTGCGGCCTTCCATTTCCTGATACCATTCCCTACAGTTGAAACTGACAGTTTAAAATTCTGAGATAGCTTTTTGTAGCCTTCCCCTAAACCCTGATACTGAACAATCTTTGTTTTCTGATCTTTTGAGAGTTGCTTTGAGGATACCATGATTTCACTCTTCAGAGAAGAGTCAAACAGAAGCACAACTTGCAATTGGTCACCTTAAATACCTTTTCTCATGATTGGACACATCTGCCTATGAAGTTCAAGGCTAAACAAGCTAATCCAACCAATTTGGAGCTGCCAGTAATCAGTATTGAGCAGTTACATGCATTCAAATTAGGCAAATTACAAGGGTAACCACATTTTTGTACATCCAGTTTTTCACATTTGATTTTATTTGATTTGATTTAATTTGAATACTGCTTCACTAAAAATCTTTGTTCAGAAAACACCCCAGTACTCAGATGTTCCTGGGAAATTAAAGACATACCACTGTTATATTTTTGTTGAAAGCGGAGTAAATTATTATGCAGCCTGAGAGGGGTTCCCATACTTTTTCATATGACTGTGTATATATATATATATATATATATATATATATATATATATATATATATATATATATATATATATATATATATATATATATATATATATATATATATATATATTATTTTTATTGGTGCCATGGTAAATGTTGATTTTATCTATCTATGCCCTTGGTTTCAATGGCTATATTGCATACCAAAGTCATATACCATGCAATCTTTGCACGTAACATATGGGTATCTATTCTAGGGTGATTTACACATACTAATGTAATAGTGTTAATAAGTTGCTTGTTGGATTTGCCTTTTTCCTTTGCATCTCTGACAGCTGTGCATAGAATGATTAATTATTGTTAATTATTTTTCTTGTCCTGATGAATCTGAGAATGTTTAGAATATATTTAAGTTTATAAGTGGCCCTTGTCTGCCATCATGTTCATCCAATATTAATAGCACATTCATCTTCAGAATGAGGTCGACATAATGCATTGGGAAAATAAGATGGGTATATTGATCAGTTTCTTCATTGTACAGAAACGATGAGAGAGACACTTATCAGTACAAGAAGATCACAAGAGCAGTAAACCTATTATTAAACTATACCAGCAATATTTTGTCTTTCACATTTACATATCTGAATAGTCACAATTCAAATGTAGTTAATGCAAGTGGTAAGAAATTTCTATTGATATACTTATAATACAATGAACATTTGGGCTAAAGTTTATTATTAGTCCCAGTATCATGACACAACATTCATGCATTGCTGACTTTCAAAAATAGTATTTCAGCATATTACTTGTAGCAAATAGTATTTTATAGCAATTGTAACATTGTTTACTTTTTTAATCAAAACCAAACTTTCAAACAACACTGACAGTCGTATGTGTATTCATTTTTTTCAAAGCAAAACATTGTTGATTCATAAAGTAATGTTTGTAGCACAATTATGGGACTTGTTATCCAGAATGCTCAGGACTTGGGCTTTTCCAGATAACTGATCTTTCTGTAATTTGGGTCTCTCTAACTTAAGTCTAATAAAAAATAACTTCAACATACACAATAAACCCAACAGGCTTGTGTTTGCATCCAGTAAGGTTTAAAGGGGAACTTCACACAAACACAACTTAAGCTTTTAGAAAAGTAAACATAATTTCAAGCAACTTATACATCAATTAAATGAAACTGATGCAATATACTGTACATCAATTAAAAAATATGCAGACTTTTCATAATTTTTAATGGTTTGGAACAGTTCCCTAAGCCTAGCCCCCTACTCTCCTGCTGATCTGTCTGACTACTTTGCTGAGCTGGCTGACTACTGTAACTTTGTATCAGCAGCCATCTGTCCTCAATCTGCATCCTCCAAACCCCACAATTCCCTGCACACATGATTTCAATAAGGAACAGAACATCACAGTGCAATGCATTGTGGGTTATGTAGTTCCTGCATGCTGTTTGTAAGCTGTGGAGAAGTTGTTACAATTTGTAACATCAGTGTTTTAGTCCCTCCTTCCCTGCCAGGATTCCAAATGATGCAGAAAGAGAAGAACTGTTAAACAGCTGGATTTCAGCATAGAAAAATGGCATTTATTCGTGCTTTTTGAAAAAACAGGTGACTGTGATGGGGTTTCTGTGTTATGTGGGACTCTTTATCAAATTTTGGTTTGGAAGCCGGAGTTCCCCTTTAATTATATCTTAATTTATATCTTACAAGTTTTATTATCACAGAGAAAAAGAAAAAAACTTTATGAATAACGGGTTTCCGGATAAAGGATTACATACCTTTAGTGACCTGGTGATCAGCACCTTATCAGTTATTAAGTTCATTTCTAAAGTCGAATCTCCTTTTTGTTTTAGGTACAGTCATTGGCGTCGTCATTTATACTGAAAAAGAGACCAGACGTGTGATGAATACTTCAAATCCTAAAAACAAGGTCAGAATTTTTTACATATGATAAAGGGAAATGCTTGGATAAAACTGGAGAAGGGCTGTGTCACATGTAGGGTTTTAACTAGTGATGGGAGAATTTGGAGCGTTTCCCTTCACTGAAAAATTCCAGAATTTCCCACAAAATTTGTGAAATGGAGAAAAATTTGCGAAACGGCGTCAAGTTTTTGGCGAAATTGCGTCCATTTTTTTTTGACGCAGCAAATTTTCACTGCCAAATTTTTGCGGTGGTTTTGCAAATATATTCGCTGGCAGCGAATCGCTGGAATTCACTGCAAATTCGCGCCTGGCAAATAAATTCGCCCATCACTAGTTTTTACACCATGTTCCTGCCAAATTGTAATGTGGAGTAGAAAAGCCTGTGGGAAAATTGTGTTAGTTAGTGGGTATATGAGTCAGCTGCATTTAAGATTTCTTCTACTTCTCACAAGTTTTGCACTAATTTGAATTTCCCACAAACCACCACAACAATACACTGAGCCAAGCATCTTCATGTACATTGTTGTATGCAGTAACATGATGTGCATTAACTACAAAGAAATGCATGATTGTATTTCACTGTATGTCTATATTGTTAATGACTTGCAGAAAGATGTCTACAATAAATAGTGACCTAATCAAATTGTATTAAATAGTGTTATTGCAGAAATTATGGAATAATATGTCAATAATGTCACTACACAGAATGAAATTCACAATTGACATTTTGTGAACAACTGAAATAGTTCACACACTTGTAAGAATTTTGCGAGCACAAATCTATGGAAAAGGAAGCCGACCCAGTAATTGGCTGATACCTTCTTCTTTTACTTTCCAGGCAATCTGATATTTTGCTATTAATATTGACCCCCAACTGCTTTAAACAAAGCCACTGGTCAATTACTGGGTGATCTTTGCTTCTGTCTAATTTGAGCATGAATTTTCTTCTGGTATTGCTCTTTAAACCAGTGCTGGGCTTGGAGTTTAGAGGCAGCCTGGAGATGTCCAGAAGATAGGATAGGACAAAAGTGTTTTAAAGATGATCAAGCATTCAAGACATCTAAACCTCTGAGGAATATACAAACATTTGGCTTGGAATGGAGATCATTTGTTACTAACCTATTTTCATTATGTTCTGGGCGCATATATCAAAATGGTAAACTGACTGATAACACCACTGATGCTGGAGTATCAGTTGGGGGGGGTTGGGGTAGATAGGCATTATGGGAAAACAGTCCGTTTCTTCTTTTGTGTGTGATATCAGTTGCTGTTTTTATCTTTTAGGGGCAGATTTACTAAGGGTCGAAGTGAATTCGAGGGAATTTTCGAAGTAAAAAAATTCGAAATTCAAACTCAATGGTAACCTAACTGCACAGTATTTTTGCTGCTTCCTGAGGAGTAACTTGTTTTATAATTTGCAAAACATAAATACGTACATGGAAAATAACTGTTTAATCATGAAATTTAATTATACTATATGTGTTCTCTTATAACAATAAAAAAAAATGTAAAACATTATTCATAAGTATTAATATACTTTATAAGTAGAAGTAGGGCATAATAGCAATGTAGCACTTTTTTTGGTCCTTTATGACTTATTTAAAGATGTATCCCATTACATTAGTAAGGGAACTTGTAAAATTAATGTACAGTAAAGTTTAATCACTGCAGTGCAACAGTGTTATCACTTGAAAAAGGGACTGATTTTTTTCACTCATATTTTTTTTTTTCAAGTAATGTAAATTATCAATTCTGAGAGTTTTCTTTGGGTTAGTAGTCTGTAATGAAAAAGATCATTGCTTAATCTATTGCTAAATAAGTTGTGGCTGACAAGATAACCTCAAAACATACATCTTCTTTTTTATCAACTGCTCTTTCACCTGAAATTGTCTCATCTCTAAATGGATTCTGTCATGATTTTTATGAAGTGTTTTTTATTTCTAAATTACACTGTTTACACTGCAAATAATTAAATCTACAATATAAAATGTAATTCCTGAACCAACAAGTGTATTTCTTTTTAGTTTTTATATTGGTGTGTAGGCAGCCATCTCAGGTCATGTGCTTTCAGAAAGAGCCAGCACTTTAGGATGCAATTGCTTTCTGGCAGGATGTTGTTTCTCCTACTCAATGTAACTGTTGCAGTGGGATCTGGATTTTACTATTGAGTGCTATTCTTAGATCAACCAGGCAGCCGTTATGTTGTGTTAGGGAGCTGCTATCTGGTTACCTTCCCATAGTTCTGTTGTTAGGCTGCTGGAGGGAAAGAGTGATATCGCTCCAACTTGCAGTACAGAAGTAAAGAGTGACTGAAGTTTACAGAGCACAAGTCACATGACTGGGGCAGCTGGGAAACTGACTATATGTCTAGACTTATGTCCGATTTCAAAATTAAATTTCAAAAATCTGTTTGTTTTTTTGAGAAACGGATTTCAGTGCAGAATTCTGCAGAGGCAGCACTATTGACTGATGCGTTTTGAAGTCAAAGTAGACCCATGATGGCAGTGTCAAATGAGAATAAACCTTGTTTGCTTTTCTAGATAATTAGCAATAATTGCTCCTAGACTTTAGACCTCTTCCTATGCCAGTTGAAGGCACTTTATATTGCCTAGTTATAAACTATGTGTTCTAGAGTTTTCTTCAAATGGTTATTCCATTGTAAATTCAAGTGAGGATTCTGATCGTTTGCATGACAGATTGGCCACTGGATTATACTGTTTCTTTGTAACCTTTTGTTGTTTTTTTTTAAAACTATATACAGCACCACAAACAGTATGGCAGGTACCATCCCCTTAATAAGTGCATTTAAGCAAATAATGAATATTTTTTGAGACATGCAGTTATGTATTGCAGAAACAATGACGTAAACAACATTGGGGCTTATTAGCCAAAACTGTTCAAATTTGCCACTGATTTTTACTAGAGTTTAATGCACTGGTGTATATGAGCCCCATTTTTTTATTTAATGAGCGGCACATAACTATACTACAGACTCCATTGCAGGTTTTGAGTTTTGATGTCTCTCGGTATGATATTACACATAGCACCTTGCATCTCCTAACTGTAGGCTTTTTCTGCTTAATTATATGAATGCACAAGAAACAGTCTTTTTGTTTGTTAATTTTTGAGACAACATATACTAAATATACTACATCTACTAAATAAGTTTTTCCCCATTTAGCGCCAAAGGAGGCATTAATATGACATTTTGTCATTTGAATGAAGAATCATCTATTGAAGAGTCTCACAAAATGGCGAACAGTATGGCTTAGTGATTTGCCTCGGGAAAGCAAAGCTATCAATAACTCTCTAAAATTGGCAGCTAGCGTTGACTATTCTCGATTGTTATGTTAAATGTGTTGATAGTCACTGCCAAAGTAAAATGTCCATCACAATCGCCTATTTATCACTAACTATAGATTACCCTCAGGACACACAATGGCCACATTAGTTGTTCAAAGTCAGAAGTGTGTTTGATGACAATAGTAACCATGGCTTTTTCATTTCAATTCTAAATCACCTTCTGAAATATATATATATATATATATATATATATATATATATATATATATATATATATATATATATATATATTGCCTGATTGTTAGGATTGTCCAAGAAGTCATCAATGTTTCTTTTAAAATCATTAATGAAGGGGCACATTTACCTAGGGTCGAAGTAAAATCCTTCGACTTCGAATATCGAAGTCGAAGGAATTACCGCTATGCCTACGATCGAACGATCGAAGGAATAATCATTCGATCGAACGATTAAATCCTTCGAAACGAATGATTCGAAGGATTTTAATCCATCAATCAAAGGATATTCCTTCGATCAGGAAATTGTTAGGAAGCCTATGGGGACCTTCCCCATAGGCTAACATTGGCTCCGGTAGGTTTTAGGTGGCGAACTAGGGGGTCGAAGGATTTTTTAAAGAGACAGTACTTCGACTATCGAATGGTCGAATAGTCGAACGATTTTTAGTTCGAATCGTTCGATTCAAAGTCGAAGGTCGTAGTCGAAGTAGCCCATTCGATGGTCGAATTAGCCATATTCGACCATTCGAAATTCAAACTTTTTTTCCTCTATTCCTTCACTCGAACTAAGTAAATGGGCCCCCTGATCTTCTGCCTTAGTGTATGGTGGAGCTAGAAAACTGTAGGCGCCAATGGAGCCGGGGACAATTCAAATGATAAACAGGTAATGTGTCGTAAAGTTTGCGCACTATAACTAAAACATAATATTGAGAATAGTGATGTGCGGGCTGGCCGGCCGACCTCGCACCTCCCTTTCCGGGTCACGACCTTACAATGCCTCCTTCCAGGTTCAACTTTTATAGACACACGCCTGCTCATCCCGCCCCTTTTGCGACATCATCAGCAGGGTGGGTTTTATTAAAGGAACCCTATGTACACGTACATTGGGCATCAAACTGTTCAGCAAACCCCAGGTTTTCATATTTGAGTGTTTTACATTGGTAATACAAAAAGGGGGGTTGTGGGTGCACTCCTTCGGCTAAATTATAATATGTTTAAGTACAATGGAAGTGCTACTGACCTGGCCAGTTAATCAGTACACATTCCCTGGTCCCTTCTCCAAGTAATTCAATAAATATGCAAGTGCATGTATTTTTTGGTTACAAAGTTATGATCATAAAGTTGATAAGCCACCATACCACATCAAGGTAAACCCCACACGGTGGTCCCTAGTTTACCTCTGGTCATAGTATAAAGGGTCTGTTACCTCTGTGTTTAATAGCATTATGTGGCGTAAATGTCTCCTGTGCCTTGGTTTCAACCTGTGAGCTAAATCCTCCCCCGCCACCTGCTTTTGTGGCTTTTAAGAGAGAGAGACTTCCCAAACCAACACCCGTTTTTTAAAAAAAATGTGATAATGGAAAGAAAATGAAGGCAAAGATATGTATAGGTGCACACTTGTTTATGTATGTGTGTGAATGTAAATATGAGTTAAGGTGTGAGTGTAAATGTGAACAAGAAATAAAAGGGAAAGCTAAATGAGGAGTGTGATAGTTGTATATGTGTAAGTTAGTGCAAAAGAGTTACCTAGTGACCGGTGTGTTTCAATCAGGGCTAGATCCTTGCCCGCCACTAGCTTTTACGTGAGAGAGAGATTGCCCAAATCAAGACCCATTTTTTTTAAAAAACATAGGACCACCTCTAGTTTAAAGGGATGGGTATGATGATGCTACAAACCACATGAAGCTCAGCCACAGCTTCTGGCTACATTTCAAATACAAAAAGGGTTGTACTTCACATATTATTATTTAGCCTTATGAGTGCACCCACAATGCCCCTTTTTGTTTTACATTGGTACCTAATGATGTGTGGGAGATATGATGCTGTAGATTAGAAGCTTTGAGGTCATTTTTCAAAATGAAAAAAATTATAACTTTAGGAAAAAGAATTGCAACTTGGTAGTTTGGGGTACAAAATATATTTACCCATTTTTGATTTGCCAGGAGCTTCTTTTTCTAATAATGCGTAGTTTTCCAGGGTAAACCTACTGTTAGTGGAATGTTTGGCTTTGAAATCAGAAGTATGCCGTTTGGTGGAGACTTTGGCAATTTGGTAGTGTACTGCTTGGAAATTTTCATCTATACAAGTGATACATTTCTAGAAAACGATATGTATTTGGAATTGGCGCATTCAGGAGACATAGAACTTTACAAATCTGCTATGTTCTTGTAAAAAAAAAAAATAATGTGTTTGAAATATGTGATTGTACTATGTGAAACATGATTTTTTTTTTCATTTTATTAAACACATAGAAGTCTATATCTTTTTACAGAAGTCAATTCTAGCATATTTTGAAAGCTCAGGTTGTCCTAAAAAAAACAATATATTGTTTTTCTGGGTATACTAAAAGACGCCCCCCCCCAGAAAAGGGCCTTGAAATGAAAGACTACAAAATGTTCAAAAATGGTCTGGCAATAAAAGTTCCAAATCGGGTGACAGCAAAAGGGTTAAACACCTTGCTTCAGGTTTACATACAAAATGTGTTTTTCAGTGAAAGGAATTAGTTCTCTCCTGCAGCTTCACTTTTATCATAGGGATCAGTACCATAGAAATGTAAAACCAATATAAAACAGATTCTGCTGTTTACACAATGAGGGTTCCATGCATACTGCAATTTAAGTAGAAACTTATTTAAGTGTCATAGAATGTCCCATCGGGATTCTAACATTTAAAACAGGGGTGTCCAAACTTTTTGCAACGAGGGCCAGATTTGGTGAGGTGAAAATTTGTGGGGGCCGACCATTCAGCCTGACACCGCTATCTCTTCCGAGGTGGCTAGTTTGCGATCAGGATCATTCACTCCCGGAGACGGACGCATACACTGCATTTAGGAAGTGGAGTCTGTTTAGACTTATTCTCCATGCATCATTTAAATAAGGAATCGCACATAGTGACGCGCCGCCGAAGGTGTTACCGGCACGTAGTGACACGCCGCTCTCAGATATTACTTTAGGGCTGAAGATGTCAATAGACGTACTGATGTGCCAGTACAGTGAACCAAAGAAGTATGCGGTGCATCACTACATGCCAGTATGTGTCTATTGCTAAGCGATTCCATCTCCGGGAGTGAATGATCCTGATCGCACTGTGGTGGCAGGCAGCATTATTATTATTTTCATGACAGAGCCTGTGGGCCGGTGTAAATTTAAAAAAGGGCCGCAATTGGCCCGCAGGCCGGACTTTGGACATGCCTGATTTAAAGCTTCAAGTTTTTCTTCTTTCTTCTTCTGTAGATTTGTTCCTTTGCCCAACATGCAAGGGGCGAAACCCCTTTTCAAGGCAGTAATGCCACACAATTAAATACAGTTTGAAAAGAGTAAGAATAAATAAAAAGGAAAACCATTCACTAAAATCTTTTGATCACTTTGATCTTTCTCTGTCTATCTGTATACATACCAACAGTGTTTATACATGTTTTGTATTGGTCTTCTGCAACTTTACTATCCACTGCATATTAAAGAAACAGGCCAGTAAGCCTTCCCATAACCATCTATCATTTGTTTGCATGAGTATGTGTCTTTATGGGCCCATCTTCTTTACAAAACAATACAAATGTTCAAATGATTTTTTAGTTTATTATTAATATTTTATCTGAGATCTACATCCCTCCTTGCTAAATTTGTAAGTTGGTAAGCTTAGCTGTTGAATGTTCCTTCAGCAGCTTATTATATTAATGTATTTTACTTGTAATTTAGAAAACAAGAAGAATCTTCTGATTTGAAGCCTAAACTGTCCCCCGTGGCACTAGCACAGCTGATAATCGTGAACTAGAAAGATGTGTATATCAAATAGTTTACAAAATGAAGCCAGCTGTGTTTCCCTACATACTGTGGCTTCCTGACATGCATCATTAAACCTTATTAGCTACTTCCTTTTACAAAGATTCTTGTAGTCTTGAACATTGCATATTAACATTTTCTGCCCCTCCAACTGGAAATTATTTGCTTTATTGCAGAGTGTCAACTTGCTCTAGTTTCTGATGCAATGTAATTGGTACTTTAGAGTATAATCATAGTGAAATACCACTCCAAGCATCTCTTTATTTGGAAATTAATACAAACCTTTTCACTTTATCTGTCAATCCGGATAACTTTTCCCACAATCCCCAACTGTTGGGATTTCTTACAAACCATTAAGTATGTAACGGATGGTAAAATGACTTCAGCAGCATGAAATACTAGCAAAATGCAGAGCATCCATGTAAATTAATTTCACTTTTCGCAAGGTACAAGAAATAAACATTCTAAATGGATTGATGATGTATAACGTTCTGGTTAATTTAATCATCTGCATACAATTAACTTGGCTGCCATTAGGGCAAGAAAAAGTGTGTTGATATTCTGTTTTATTTGCACGAAAAAAGAAATGCAGGAACTATAATTTGTAGAAGATGTAATTGCTTAGAGAATTTCTTGATTGGCTTTTTAGAGAAAATTGAGGCTTTATTGGTTTATTCAGCTATAGAACTATGTTACATTTATAGTTTCTATGATTTATTTATACTGCTAATTTTATAACACTGCAATCCTTTTTTATCATATTTTGATCATATCTATATTTAACTTGCAGCATAGAATATAAACTTGTAGCAGTAAAAGCCAAAGAAACATCATACCTTCTTTTTAAATAGGGTTAAACAGCCCAGTCCCTTTTCTGTAGATGTTCAGTTATTATTTTTTGCCGCGCATCTTTTTTTTTGACGCACAACGCCATACAAGTCTATGGGCGTCATTTTTGCAGCAAAACAAGGCGGAAAAATTCGCCCATCTCTACTCCTGAAAGAGCCCCTAATTCATTACGTATAGGTGCAGCGTAAGCACAGCGGAGCTCATGGACGCCATCTTCCAGCTCTACGGTATTCTTCAGTTACTCTTCCTTTCCTTTGGCAATTTCCGGCAGTTGCTACGAACCAGAAGACTGCTCTAACTATACATCGTTCACTTCCCGAAGAATACTGAGCTGGAAGATAGCGTCAATAATCTCCACTTCGCTTTCAATTCACCTATACGTGAGTAATGAATTAGGGGCAAAATCAGGGAGGGGAAACTATGTAGGGTAGTGGGTAGGGGTTTTTCTTATTGGGGGGTTTAGTTCTCCTTTAAGGACTAATAATTTACACATAAACATTTTTTAACCAAGCAGAAATGCTTAGTAAAACAATCAGATTAGCTTTTCCTATTCACTGATCCCCCAATTAACTTGTATTTTGTTAAATTTGTGCAATGTTTGTTTATTTTCAAGGATTATCTCTAAAACATGAATGGTGTTAGAATGCTTAAGACCAACTGAACACAAGCCGACAAACATGCTACGATTTGTTGCCTATGGTTAAATCTGCGCTACCATGGGCGACAAATCTCCTGAAAATGCCTGTTCCCTTTGCTAACATTTCAATCATTTACATTGCTCACTGCAGTTTGGCTTAATCGTTGGAAATTGCCAAGAAAGGCATAGAATTAAATTTTTTCACAGCTTTAAAAACATTTCACAAATATTCACCTCAGTGGACTGGGAAATCCAAAGCATAGTTTTGGGCCCATAGGATATGTATGAAAATTCAGCCAAAATAAGGAAACGCATTGAAAATGGAAAAGATTTCATAAATGGATCAACAATTTGACCCATTATAAATCTGCCCCTAAAACAAAAATGCTTTAACAATTGTTTCTATAGATTCTGGCTAATATCAGAGGAGCCTATGTGTTCCCTTTGCTTTGATTGGGGATCCCCAACTTTTTACCCATGAGCCACATTCAAATGTAAAAAGAGTAAGGGAGCAACACAAGCATCCAACACATTCCTGGAGTTACCAAATAATGGCTGTAATTGACTATTTGGTAGCCCTATATGGACTGGCAGCCTACAGGGGCCTCTGTTTGGCAGTACACCTGGTTTTTATGCAACCAAAACTTGCCTACAAGCCAGGATTTCAAAAATAAGCACCTGTTTTGAGGCAACAGGGAACAATATCCAAGGAGTTGTTGAGTAACATTTTGCTTATTAGCCACTGATTGGGGATCACAGCCCTAGCTTTTTTTCCACTCAAAACTGAAAGTAAATTAAAATGTCAATGCAAAATAAAATTCCTCTATTTATCATTCCTTTATAATACTTTCTCTGATTCTGTTAATGTCTTTGAGTGGTTTGGATGATTTCTTGGACAAGCATAATATGGAAGACTATTGATATATTAAAATCTATAGGTATATATAGTTTGTTAGTGTATGGAAGGGTCAGTGTGTGTATGGATGCTGGGTTTTATTTGGAGGGGTTGAACTTGATGGATTTTGGTCTTTTTTCAGCCCAATCTAACTATGTTTCGTGAGTTTCCCATTGGCTTGCCTAGAATTACATTTTGGCACAGCTTTAAAACCATTTCACAACTTTTCACAGTTCAGTGGGAATTTGGAGCAAACTTATATTTTTTTGCACCCATATTATCCCATGGGACCAACGTTTATAAGAGCCAAAGTATGAAAATGTTTTGATAATGGAAAGATTTCATAAAGGAAAAAACTTTTAATGGATCAGCAGTCTGGCCTTTTAAAAATTGGCTCCTAAAGCACTCCAACAAATTCCTTGTATTTAATCCCAAGATGCACAAATCCATATAGGTGGCATAACTATTTTGTTGGTGTTTTTAAATGATTTTTAGCAGATTTAAGGTATGACAATGCAAATTATGGAAACTTCCCTACCTGGAAAAACCCAGGTCGTTTGCATTCTGCCATACCTGTATTAGTAGTTTCCTATATCATGTGCCAGGCAGTTCTGTAAATTATATTATACCCCTAGTAATGTTATCTAGTAAGAATGCTATGGGAATACAAATAGCACTGCTGGTAAAAACAAGTGGTAACTGTGGCATGGTAAAGAAACATGTAAAATTTTAAATGATGAACATTTAAAACTAGCCTTTGTTAAATCTGTCCCAGAACGTCTACTCCATACAAATACAAGTTATTGGACTATCATTCTTAAGGGAATGTCATTGTGTGCCAAGCAGTTTCACAGCTAATAGCATGTTCTTGTGCACCATGGAATAAAAGAATGCTATGGGAATACAATATGGTGAAGGAATTTGGTAACCATGACCCCATAAAGAAACATTTAAAAATGAAAACAATTAATAAGGTTTTCTGTTAAAGGGGTTGTTCACCTTCAAACAACTAGTTGTTTTCAGATAGATCAACAGAAATAACTACTTTTTCCAATTACTTTCTATTTTCTATGTGTGACTGTTTTTATAATATTGAAGTGTCATTTTTCACCTTCTAAAGCAGCTCTGGGAGTCGGAGGGGGTCACCGACCCTATAAACTGTTCTAAATTGATACATTTATTTGATCCATTTCTTATCTTTGTCCCTGCTGAGCAGAATCTCTGGGTTTCATTACAGGCAGCTGTTAGAATTGATACAATAATTGCTTATATTTCAGAGATGCTGCTGAGAAATGTATCAACTAAATGTTACAAAATTGTAGCAGTTTAGAGTCTGCACCTGAATTACTGAGCTGCCAGACTGAAACACCAGAGACACGAACATTCAACTTTAAACTGAGATTTTAGAAAAGAAATTAAAGAATAAATAATGAAAAGTAATTGAGAATTTTTTTTATTTCTGGGGAATAACCTAAACACAACTGAAATGAAAAAAAAAGTGTTTGGAAGGTGAAAAACCCTTTTAACTCATACTGACCAAGATTTACCGTACCTGTAAAAGTAATTACAGAATAGCAACCACTTGGAAACATCATTTGTTAAAAATACAATAACAGAATTCAGGACTTTTGGGCATTGGATCACTTTCAAAAATGTTATTTAATGTTGATACATTTGAAAATTTTCCAAAGGTTGCATTTTTTCAAAAATAAATTGAATTCAAAGCAATATCTTGCATATGATGTAAACTGACATATAGTTTAAATGCCAGATCGACTGTATAAGCAGAGACCCATAAAATAACTGTTTAGATATAATATCTCTTTTTTTTTTTTTTTTTTTTTTCAAAAAGGGCCAGTTTAATTAAATGAAACAGAAACTCTACCATTTGACCCTGGGATTTCTTTATATGAGTGATTGTTCAAGTCTCCAATGTCATTGAAAGCCCAGGTTATTGAAGTAATTATTCTAAATTGGTGGGTGGTCTTGAGAAACCATTTAGAATTGATAGCTTCCTATGCAGAACAACATGCCATTAGAAAGGCAATAGGTATAGAGATTTTAGTTCCTGAAACTATTAAGCTTTATGGTTCCCTGAGACACTGTTTCCATGCTCTTTCAACTATTCACATAAGCAGTAGTAATTGCCTAATCATCCCCCCACGTATATTTATCATTAGACGTTTCACTGATTTCATTTTTGACTATTAGAAAAAACACATTACTTCATTATAGTGATAGCACCTGACTATAGAACGTTTGTCCATACACAGAGTAGCCCTGTATTGCCGGAATATTTTCCAAGATTGTTTCACTTAAAAGTTTTCATTGAAAAGTGGGCGCTTTATATATTCATTTCAGGCATCTTAAATAGTGATGGGCGAATTTATTCACCAGGCGCGAATTCGCGGCGAATTTACGCGATTTGCCGCCAGCGAATAAATTCGTCAAAAACCGCCGTTTCGCGATTTTTTCGCCGTTTTGCGAATTTCGCATGAAATTTGCGAATTTTTCGGCGAAGCGGCGCAAATTCGCCCATCACTTATTCGTCTGCAAGATACTGTTGAAATCGGCCTCCTAAGTTATTAGTGCATATTTACGAACACAAACAAATAAGTCATGCAGAATTTAGGACCTAGCATCACTGCTCTTGCTCGGAGGTGTAAACTGTGCTATGGTCAGACCCAAGGGAGCTCTTAACATCTGCTTTGAAGAGGTGTAACTTCCACCTCAGCCGACTTACACACTCAACTGACTGCACTTAGTGAATCAAATGTTAATGGCATTATTGTATGGTGTAAATAATAAACAGTAATAATAATTATAATAGTGTAGTAACACTATGACCAACCAGACTAACTTAAAAAAACAAGTACCACAACTAATACAATAGTATTTTGCTCCCTCATTGGTAATCCCATTGGAGTTGCAGTGCACACTACTTTTTGGGCACCCAAAATTTTGCAGAAGTTCTAGGGAAATTGTATACTGCCTTAGTAGATGAACCCTGTAATCATATTCCAGATAATGATTCCATTTATAAGATAAAATCTGTTCTAAGGGTCTCTTATCTACAGTACTTATCAAGGGTGATTTCTGTACCAAAAAAAAATTATCATTTCCTAATGAATCAAAAAACAATGGTTAAAATGTATTTTAGCAATATTTCTCAGTCTTAAAGGTGACTATTATTATGCCTTTTCTATTTAATTTGTTTTAAGCAACGACAATGTGGTTGTGTTTAAATTCAGAATGGCATTTCTTTATGCAACCCCCTTATTTAATGAAGAAGCCACTGCTGATATGATGAGTAGGGATGTCGCGGACTGTTCGCCGGCGAACTTGTTCGCGCGAACATCGGCTGTTCGCGCTCGCCGAATGTTCGCGAACGTCGCGCGACGTTCGCCATTTCGGGTTCGCCTTACCTGGCGCTTTTTTTTGACCTCTCACCCCAGACCAGCAGATACATGGCAGCCAATCAGGAAGCTCTCCCTCCTGGACCACCCCCACATCCCCTGGACCACTCCCCTTCCATATATAAACTGAAGCCCTGCAGCGTTTTTTCATTCTGCCTGTGTGTGCTTGGAAGAGCTAGTGTAGGGAGAGAGCTGTTAGTGATTTGAGGGACAGTTGATAGTAAGTTTGCTGGCTAGTAATCTACTTGATACTGCTCTGTATTGTAGGGACAGAAGTCTGCAGGGATTTGAGGGACATTTCAGGTTAGGTAGCTTTGCTGGCTAGTAATCTACCTTCTACTGCAGTGCTCTGTATGTAGCTGCTGTGGGCAGCTGTCTGTCCTGCTGCTGATCTCTCATCTGCATCTGTTCTTCAAACCACTGCCACCTAGCTGTGTGAGTTTTTTCACATTCTGTCTAAATATCAATAATAATACCGTCTCCAGAAACACCACCTGAGTGACGTAGTGTGATTTCTGCCCTTTACAGCACAAAATGCAGCGCTGTGTCAACAATGGATTTTTTAGAAACATATTTGCCCTTGATCCCCCTCTGGCATGCCACTGTCCAGGTCGTTGCACCCTTTAAACAACTTTAAAATCATTTTTCTGGCCAGAAATGTCTTTTCTAGCTTTTAAAATTCGCCTTCCCATTGAAGTCTATGGGGTTCGCAACGTTCGCGAACCGTTCGCATTTTTGTCCGGACGTTCGCGAACATGTTCGCGAACTTTTTTTCCGACGTTCGCTACATCCCTAATGATGAGCTCTAACATTCCCTGGTGAATTTCCGGGCATGCTGCAATGAAGTGAATACTTGTGTTGTAGAGAAGTGAGGTAAGTCAATGGATACGTTTTTATTTTGGAAATGTAAAAATAGAAAAGTGAATAACACTTAGCAAGTCTGCAGTGTGAAATGGTTTCTCTTTACAAGTGACAGGTAATGTCATACTGCAGCACCCTCTTCTGTTGCAAGCATGATATTGCCTTTCTCAGGTGCTTTGCCCAAAACTAGCCGTCATGAAATTGTCTGAAGAATACATTTGGACTTTCCTGTTTGCCCATGCAACCTGTTTTTAAACTACGTCTTTACTTTCCATTCTTTAATTAGGGTTGTTAAATGAACTTGGACTAGGGGAAAGAGGTCTGCAGTGGATTATAGAAACTGTTTTGGCATTCTATTGAATCCTTGTTGGTTTTCATGTAACAGCCCTATTTGTATCCTTGCACTGCGTGTATTATTTGGTCTATTGTATATAATTTGAAAGAAGTGTCAAATGGAAGTTAGGAGAACTCCATGAGAAAATGGTATTATGAGATGAGACACTGGCGGGTTTGTTTCTTATGAGAACTATACACAGTGTTTTACCTTGTGCTAAATGAGTTCATTTGTGGCCTTGCGGACTTTGCAACTTCAGTTCTCTTGTTGTGCAAATGATCTCACAGTAGCTCAGAGCTCGAGTTTGGCCACTTCAGCTTTCTAGTACTAGAAGAAGCCATACACATTCCAGTAATCTGACATATGTAGTTTGCTTGAACTTTTTCATACACAACTGCTTTCAAAGCAACAACGTTCAATGCCTGCATGGATGGAAAAATGTTATAAGAATGCTGTACCCTTAATTGTTGAATAAACTATTACTTGTGTTAGGACCATTAGCTACTCTAAAGTTGCTCCGTAAATTAAGAAAAGCTAAATGGAGTTGTGATTGCTGCCATTAGTGACATTTTAGATTATACAAACAATTATAGTCTTCATTATCTTTGAACGATCCCGTTTACTAAAGCATTGTGTTTATATTAGGCATTATGTAAAATATTTCCCTTGGAGATTATTATTTCCCACAGAGTATTTAATTTGCCTTTTGCAGTCATATAAAAAGATCAGATATTATGACACATCAGAATAATCTACACATAGCTGGTAAAATCATTAGCCCCCTTTGTGTATTTGCGTTTCTTTGCATTTTTTAGAATTGAATCATAAAAGGCTCGTAAGGATGAAAAAAATAATCGGGGGCATCACATGAAACAGAAAACAACTATTAATATGAATGAAAAAAATCACTTAAAAATTAAAAACTTTTCTATTATGTTTGTATCTATCTTTCCTGGGAGTATTATATTGTGGTGGGCATTGTGATAAATATTATTCTCAAGCTTGTTACTTAATGACTGTGCTTTAAATGTCACAGAGACGACAATGGTGTATTGCATATGGGTAAAGATATATGGCGCCCACTGCTTCTATTCCTAATTACTACTTGCTTTTTGTTAAAGAGGGTTTTAAAATAATAGATGCCTGTCGGGAGGAGGTTGAATGTTTTGTTTGGAGAGGCTACTAATAGAAGGTTTTTCATTGGAGAACTAATTATTCTATATGAGTACTGTATAGAGCACTTGATCTGTTTTGGTGGAGACTTAAGCTGGCCATAGATGTTGAGATTTTTAAAAGATCAGATCCTGATCGTGAGACCACGATCTTCTCAGACTGATCGTACGAATTTACCATCAACTAAAAAGACCAATTTGCCAGTAAAACAAAGGGGAGCTGCCTGCTTGGCCCTGCAAACATAGATAGATTGCACTGGGACCGACAAAGATTTTTTGACCTGGCCGATCAATTTCCTGGCAGATGTCGGCCGAAAAATTGTAAGATGTACGATCGTTCGAATCCCACTAACCGCACGATAATTTTGAAGGATCCGTCGGGCTTCCCTAAAATCGGTGGTTCGGCAAGAAGAATCGTCGCGTCTATGGGGAGCTTAAAGCTCCCTAAACCTTTGTTATTCTCTGCCTATGATTCCCATATATAAACATCTCTGAAATACTAAGGCTAAGTAAGCTAAAGAAGTAGCCTATGTTCAAGATGCAGACCTGTGATTGCCAACCTGTTGCTCTTTAGCTATGTAGGATGGCCCGTTACTGGAGTGGGGAATATTTTACACTATTATGTAGAGTAGGAAGTCATTTCCCTGCCTCAAACTTATATGTTTGATGTTTTGCTAAAATGTTTTAGAGCTTTTTAATTAGATCAGCAGGTGGAGACCACCCAGATATATTTGAGCTATAGTTGGTTTGGATGCTTGGATTTGTAGTTTACCAACATCTGGTTGACCTTCATCTATCCATCACTGTTTAATAGTTTGCCCTCCCTCGACAATTAGAATGACCTTTGATCCTTCGTTATCTTTGAGCTCAGAGGAACAGGTACATTTATGTTGGTTTCTCACATGTGAAATTTTATTCAGTTGTGGGGAAACCTCTACATATATTGCTATGAAAGTTACTCTCTCTTCTGTTGTATATTTTCTTGGCCATTTAAGAAGTTTTGGGCTGTCTTCCCTCTCTCTTAAATGTCCATCTTTAATTGTATGTATGAATGGCTTCTATTTCCTCCTATTGTTTGTCAACTTTGCAGATTTATTTTCCAAGCTGTTATCCGCAGTCACCTGTCCTCTTCCATTAAAAAGTTATTAAAGCTTTGAAGTATCTGCATATGAATGCCCAATGGACTACATTAAATGTTTCTGTTTTGTCAGTGGCCTTTCTGTCTCAAAAGAAACTTTGTATTCATTCAGGCTGTTTCTGTCTCTGCTTTTACAGTCTTAATTTTATGATGCAGAGAAAAGTGTGAGGTAGTAGTTATGCATATTGCGAGACAGTGATTCTTTATTTTAATACAAAAAAAGACCAACTCTAGAAAGCTAGATTAAATCATTCCTTTCACTTTTTAATGGGATTTGGATGAATAGAGTAAAATATGCACTTTGCATTCATTGATAGCATCTTTAGGTTGAGGTAATTGAGTCTTTTTTCCCCTGACTGAATGAATAATGACTTCATCTGATCCTCAGCGAGGCCTGAAACTTAGACCGCCTTTGTCAACGCAAAAAGATCTGGGCTTTGAAACATGCTCTACTTCCCTGGCTTAATTTTTCTTCATTTTAATCCAAAAACCTATTTTTCTCAATAATTCAAGCATAAACTATGTAGTAGTGGAAGCAGCGGAAATTGCCAGATATTTGTCCTCGTTGTGCTGCTTTTAAATTGCAGCTGATAAATTAGCCACTGCGGTCCTGCTCAACTCTGTTCTCAAGAGAAAGGGTAGCCCATGCACAAACAGGAGCACTAACCTTTTTTTTCCAGAACTATTATATTCCTTTTACAGTGTTCCTTTATATGATGGAATATTATGCTTTCTAGCCTTTCAGAATAGTTTACCAAGATGAATAGCTCTTAATATGTCATTAGACCACAAGGATGATGTTTTCCTATACTGTACACTAAGGGGCCGATTCACTAACTTCGAGTGAAGGATTCGAAGGTAAAAAACTTCGAATTTCGACGTTTTTTTTGGGCTACTTCGACCATCGAATGGGCTACTTCGACCTTCGATTATGACTACGACTTCGAATCGAAGGATTCGAAGTAAAAATCGTTCGACTATTCGACCATTCGATAGTCGAAGTACTGTCTCATTAAAAAAAACTTCGACCCCCTAGTTGGCCATCTTAAAGCTACCGAAGTCAATGGGACCTTCCCCATAGGCTTGGCTAACTTTTTTTGATCGAAGGATATTCCTTCGATCATTGGATTAAAATCCTTCGAATCGTTCGATTCGAAGAATTTTATTGTTCGATCGAAGGAATTATCCTTCGATCGTTCGATCGAACTATCTGCGCTAAATCCTAGTTTTTAAATCCTAGATTTTAATTCCTAGTCGAATATCGAGGGTTAATTAACCCTCGATATTCGACCCTTAGTGAATCGGCCCCAAAGTGTCATCCATTCATTATAGTGTTTGTTTATTACTGCCTACTGCAAAACCTTATTTAAATATAGTTAACACTTGATAACTGCACAACATTCACAATATGCAAATGATTTTTTTGACAGGTGGGTCTAATATTTGTTTTACAGGGGCCTTCCTTTCCTAGCAGATGTTTTAGAGCTAGCCAACTCCAGTAAAACAAAAGCTAACAGTATAACATACTCTGTACACACCTTGCATGCAGAGAAATAGAATTTCTATCAGAGACAGTTATATTGAAAGCGTAAGCTCTAATACGTCTTATAGGCAAACACTGCAACCACCCCCCTACCTCCCAAAGGATGTATTAGCCCTAACTGTCATTTAAAATCTAACTCCACCTCTTGCATGAAGAGAGACATTCTGAGAGAGTGAGAGTAAAGAGTAACTTGATTATTTCAGAAACAGTGCAGAATTTTTTATTGATTACATTTAGAAAGTTGCTTGTTGCAATGAGATGAAGCTTGAATAAAATTAAAATTTTTGTGGTGAATTCCCTTAAAAAATAAAAAAATAGGAGACTATATACAGAGATGTGCAGACACATGCTTAGGGAAAGATTTATTACGGTTTTTTTTTTTTGTGTCAACTCACAAACTTGAATTTAAAAGCACCAACTTGAATGTAAATTCTAATGTGAGATTTATCACAACTTGACGATGGAAACAGTTCAAATTCGAATATTCGCCAACCTCAAACCTGCCAAGTTCATGTACAAGTCAATGGCAGAGGTCCCTTGAACTATTTGAATATGTTAATTGATTTCCTGACATTCAAGTTTTATTTCCAGAGGAAAATTCGATTCAAATTCGATTTAAATTTTCGGGTCGGGACTATTCGATCGAATGTGAATGATTCTACATTGCGAGCAGCCCTAAACGTTCGCAAAAACACCATTTTAATCAATGCTTGAGATTTTAATTTACATTCCCCCTAATGTGTTACCCACAGTTTACTTTACATCGCTGAAAACATATTATTCTTATATTGGACTCCACTGAGATTACCTAGCAGATATTGGGGATGATTGGAGCTATGGCTACTGGTAAAAACTAAATTGCCATGGAAAAACATTATTAACTTATAAAGTGGAGATATAAATGACTACATAATTCGTAAAGACAAAAAAATTGTATCTATGCAACCACTTACCTGTACTATTATATTGAAAGTTTTAGGGAGTTTAAAGTCATTTTGGGGGTCCTTTACTAAGTGAAGGACAGGACTCACAGTACAAAAAATGTGTGCAAACACCCCATAATAAAGTGGTTTATTTCTGAGGGAAGGGAGAACATGTAGGCATCCCTCCCTCCATCCACTACCTAAACATGTAGCGGCAACACCTGTTCTGAGTACAGCCAGTACGTAAATGAGCATTACGGTCCACACTTTGCACCCCTTAAGGCACTTGCTTCCAAGATAAAAGGACTGACCCCTTTTGTATAAATGCTACTAATAATATTGTCTCCTCTTCATACATAATTCTATTCATTGTTCAGCAGAGAAGGCAGAACAGACCAGCAACTTTTGTGACTGTTAATGTCAATCTAGGGCACTAATGCTTATCCAACAAGTCAAGACACAATATTGGGTCTCCACGCTGTTTGTCATGGGTCTTTATGACCCCTACAGCAAATTAAAATATTGTGTTAACTATAATATAGGTGCATAATTAATTAAAAGCCAATGCTTTTGGGTACCAAAGCCTACATTTATTTGGGTCCCTGATGAAAAAAGTTGATGCCTACCACAAAGTAAAACAGTCAGTCACTAAGCCAGGCCGCAGTATAAATGAATGCAGAAAAAAAGTTATTTAAATGAAATAACACCTTGCATAAAAGCCTTACGCATTTTGTGCCATAAATGGGCACTTATTCATAGGCTATTTATTATTTATGTAATCAGTATTGTCATTGTTCCTGGTTTTTTTCATTTTTTAGCAGGCATGTGCTAAATTTCTGCTAAGTATTAATGTTATTGAATATTATTGCAGCTACAGTTAGTAATATTTGTATATTAATGAATAATTCTCAAAAATGTTCCTAATATAAGTTCTTGTGATCCTACATCTAGAATTGGGCTAAAGCTATGACCTTAATAGAATGTGTTTTAAGAAATATGTAGTACAGTATGGGAAATATTATCCAGAATGCTTGAGACCTGGGGTTTTCCGGATTACGGATCTTTCCGTAATTTGGATTTTCATACTTTAAGGGGCTGATTCACTAACTTCGAGTGAAGGATTCGAAGTAAAAAAACTTCGAATTTCGAAGTGTTTTTTGGGCTACTTCGACCATCGAATGGGCTACTACGACCTTCGACTATGACTATGACTTTGAATCGTAGGATTCGAACTAAAAATCGTTCGACTATTCGATAGTCGAAGTACTGTCTCTTTAAGAAAAAACTTCGACCCCCTAGTTCGCCATCTAAAAGCTACCGAACTCAATGTTAGCCTATGGGGAAGGTCCCCATAGGCTTTCCTAAGTTTTTTTGATCGAAGGATATTCCTTCGATCGTTGGATTTAAATCCTTCTAATTTAAGGATTTTATCGTTCGATCGAAGGAATAATCCTTCGATTGTGCGATCGCACTATTTGCGCTAACATCCTTCGACTTCGATATTCGAAGTCGAAGGATTTTAATTCCCAGTCGAATATCGAGGGTTAATTAACCCTCGATATTCGACCCTTTGTGAATCGGCCCCTAAGTCTAGAAAATCATGTAAACATTAAATAAACACAATAGGCTGGTTTTGCTTCCAATAAGGATCAGTTATATCTTGGTTTGGACCAAGAACAAGCTACTGTTTGATTATTATAGAGGAAAAGGAAATCATTTTTAAAAATTTGGATTATTTGATTATAATGGAATCTATGGGAAATGGCCTTTCCATAATTCGGAGCTTTTTGGATAATGGATCCCACATTTGTATTATGTTGTCAGTAGAGACACAAACTGAATTTTCGCTCTGGAGTTAACCAAGGTGAAAATCTCAAACATACAGGTGCAGTTTTGGACTGCAATGCCAGGAGCCCACTGGAACAACTCAGACTTTAGGACCACTCCCCAATTTTTTTATCTTTTTTACTAATTTCCTCACTTCGTCTCTGTTTTTGTCACTATGTATGTATCTTAGAAATACAGACATGTATTGATGAGAGTATTATATTGCAAATATTTTCAAAACTTTGTTTCAGATTCTTCAGATTTTCAAACTTGTCTTCTGTCACTGCTTTCTCAGGTAGGTATGCTGGACCTTGAGCTGAATCAGCTGACCAAAGCTCTCTTCTTGGCCCTTGTTGCACTTTCAGTGGTGATGGTAACCTTGCAAGGATTTGTTGGGCCTTGGTATCGTTATTTGTTTCGGTTCCTCCTGCTTTTTTCCTACATCATCCCAATAAGGTATGTTCTCAAACCACTGAAAAAAAGGGATGTCTAATTTCACTGAATACTGCATTTTCAAATTATATTCTTGGCTGTAAATGAAACTGAGCTTAAAAGGAAGCAAAGAGGAAACGTGCCAACAAATCTGCTGATTTTTAAAAGATCCTTGTGCAGGAAGCTATACCGTTGTAGTTGTGTGCAGTGTTCATCTTACTGAAATAATAACGACAACTAATCCCTTTGATAGCTGAATATATTTACAAGGGCAAACTGCCACTGTACAGTATGGAATGTTTTAAATAACAATTATTTCAGAGAGAGAGAGAGAGAGATGATTATAGATTATTTTTATGTGCACTATACTAGGTTAAATTGATTTTAATATGGCTATGGCACATGTATATTTTAAACTGAGTTATGGATATGCACTGTGTTTCATTGTTTAACATAACTACACAGATTCACTGGAGACTCATGTTACTCTAAACTTATTTTATTAAACTTTTTCTGTCGGAGTTTTAAAGAGGAAAAACTATTTTTTCTAGAAAAAAAAACTTCTTCTGGTGATTTCTTAAAGGAGAAGGAAAGCTACGGAGCCTTTTTATTGCCAATAGATTAGCTGCAATAGTGCAAGCTAGAATGTTATATTTATTCTGTAGAATGTTTTACCATACCTGAGTAAAAAGCTCTAGAAACTCTCTGTTTGTTTAGGATAGGAGCTGCAATATTAATGTGGTGTGACATCACTTCCTGTCTGAGTCTCTCCCTGCTCTGGGCTCAGATTACAGCAGCGAAGGGAGGGGGCAGGGGAAGAGGAGCAAACTGAGCATGCTCTTGCCCAGGGCAATGAGGTTTAAGCTGAAGGCAGGAAGTCTGATACAGAAGTCCATGTGTACACAATAGAAGGAAAGAAATGCTGTGTTTCTTTTGACAGGGGACTCAGAGCAGCATTACTTTGGGGGTTTACTGGTATATGTAGATGGACCTTTCTGATAAGGCTTACTTAGTTTTAACCTTTCCTTCTCCTTTAAACCCTGATGCTGTCAAAATTCAGAATAATGTACTCCATCTCAAACCTGCTGAGGTCATGTAGAAGTCAATGGCAGATGTCCCTTTACAGTTGGAAGATATCATAATCTGAGCTGGGTTTTCTACTGTAATTCGATAATTCATGGTTTTCTGACGATAATCCGCAAAAATCTTTTTGGCCGTCAAATCCGGAAAAATCGTACAGTCTTTTCCCGCATCATATTTTTTCGAGAAAATGTATTGATAAATACAGTAAAAATGTGCACAGGAGATTGGTCAAAGTGGTTTTTAGAAAATAGTGAGAAATGTTCGGATTTTAGTTAAAAACCCCCTATTTATAAGTCGGCACATGTATACTTAATAAGATAAAGTCATTTGTAGTGACTGGTTGTTCACAATTGTCACACGGTTCAAATAGTGTTTTTCACTTTGCATTATTTAACCTTGATAAAAAGCCACAAGCAGGAGCCAAAACACGGATATTGGAATTGTGGACCATCTTTATATATATATATATTTTATATATATATTTCCAAGACACTTGTAACATAGCAACAATTACTTTATCCTACAGGTATAGGATCCCTTATCCGGAAACCCGATATCCAGAAAGCTCTGAATTACGGAATGGCTGTCTCCCATAGACTCCATTTTATCCAAATAATCCAAATTTTTAAAAATGATTTCCTTTTTCTCTGTAATAATAAGACAGTAGCTTGTACTTGATCCCATCTAAGATATAATTAATCCATATTGGAAGAAAAACCAGCCTATTGGGTTTATTTAATGTTTAAATGAATTTCAAGTAGACTTAAGGCATGAAGTCCCAAATTACAGAAAGATCCCTTATCTGGAAAACCCCAGGTCCCAAGCATTCTGGATAACAGGTCCCATACCTGTAGTACATAAAGTTTACTGATAATCTTTTCAAAGAAATTTAGCCGGAACTAAAGGTAGGAAGAAGAGGCACCTGCCTAGGGTGCAACGATAAGGGCATGGACACACACATGCAGATCTTAGCCGCGTTTTCAGCAGTTTTTTAAAAAGCCGACCACAGTGTAGATACACTTAGCGGTTTAAGCTTAAGGCAATGGCACATTACCCAAGTGTAAACACTGCGGCCATCTTTTTTGAGAACAGCGAAGTGGCTAAGATCCACATGTGTGTGCATGCCCTAATGGGCCCTAAGTGTCTTCTGCCCCTAGTCTGTGTTCGCTGCCCTCTATAGCTCTCCCTCCCCTCCATCACCCTCCCTCAATTTATTTCTATGCTGTATATAGTTATTGTATATTTATACTATTGATTTCACAAGGTGCTTCTTGCAATTTACTGTACCAGTGAATAACCAAATAACTGATTCACAACTGGAGTGCTTTCTTACTGACCAGCAATGCACTATATTGAGCCATTAGTTTAATGGCTATTGTAAGGTACAGAGATCCACTGCCCGCTATCGCTATAAATACAAAAATGCTTCTCTAGAACAGATAAAGGAATTATCAGATTAAAATATTGATTGCCTTAAAAGCCAACTACAGAAACCATTTTTAAGCTTCATTAGCATATCCTTGCTGATTACCAAGTAGAGTAAATTTGAAGGTTGTAGTTCTGTAATATGTCCATGTCCTACCACAGCCTTGGAAATGTCTCTACCTAAACATGAAGATGAGTGCTAGTGGATCACTAGGCTAATATTTTTCATTTTTATCTCTTTCCTGTAAAACTTGAATTGGGTTTGGTTGGATTAAAAAGAATGATCATTTAAAAAAAAGTGTAAAATAAAAAAAAAATAAAAGTAAATGTTATTCTGAACACTGTTTCAGTGGTTTTCAAGATGTAAAGCAATGCCTGTATGGAGATTTACATTCCCTGTCTTCTGAAACAGACAATTTAATGGACTGGAGATCCCCTTTAAAAATAAGCAAAAAATGTTTGTATTGTGCATGTGAAAGTGCAGTGGCTTATAACATAAAGATTCCAATTAAAATAATTTGAATCTTTACAGCAGCACTAGAGTAAATTTGTCTGTTTTGTTAAGTGTAATGTGCTATATGTGTGCGTGTATTTTTAGTTATACACACAAATACTCATAGTGGCTATTTTTCATGGTTTCATTGTTAACTTTAAATCTGGTTTTGGAATAAAATAATTGTCCTATATGTGAAATAATTTTGTTTTTAGCTTGCGTGTGAACCTCGATATGGGTAAAGCTGCTTATGGATGGATGATCATGAGAGATGACAACATTCCAGGGACTGTAGTCAGAACTAGCACGATTCCTGAAGAACTTGGACACTTAGTTTATTTACTCACAGGTCCTAATTTCTATAAATGTAAAATATCCACCTTAAGGGAGACAATCACGCAAACACCCAAGCAATATTAGTCCATCACCTGTCAACTTTATGGGTAGAACTACATGGGCGACTTAGGTGCATTTCCGGCAGATCCACCGCGCTGTGTCAAAACGCTGGCGTCACGTCAGATGCAACGAAAAATAAGGTAGTAAATACAAATGTCAGATGTTGTTGCAACGTTCATCTGACACAACTGTCGGATGCAGATGCTGCATGTTGTGTCGGATGAACACTGCGACAACATTCGACATTGCTATTGCTCACCTTATTTTTCGTTGCATCCGACTTGACGCCAGAGTTTTGGCACATCGCTTTGGATCTGCCGGAAATGCACCAAAGTCGCCCATGTAGTTCTACCCTAAAGGTCCACTGACCACCAAAGGTTTGTGCTTTCCACCTAAATGTGATTAAATCAAAACATTTATATACATTCCCTCCCGAAGGGCTTATGCAACAAAACCAAGACTAGGGAAAGTTCACCCTTTTGGATCTCCATGCTATTTTATAAACAAAACAACATAACCCTTCCTTGTGCACATACTGATATACAGGTATGGGATCTATAATCCGGAAACACGTTATCCAGAAAGCGCCGAATTACATAAAGGCTGACTCCATTATAAGAAAATAAAGTTCCTTGTAATTCATTCAAACTAAGATATAATTAATCCTTATTGGAGGCAAAGCCAGCTTATTGGGTTTATTTAATGTTTACATGATTTTCTAGTAGACTTAAGGTACGAAGATCCAAATTACGAAAAGACCCAATATCTGGAAAGCCCCAGGCCCCGAGCATTTTGGATACCGGTAACAGGTCCCATACCTGTTTAGAATTGAGTCCAGTGCAGGTTTGCACATAACACACATATTTATTCTTGGCTATAACAGAAACTGACAAGTCTTAAATATGTGAGCATGGCTTGTTCTGTTAGTGCTTATGCATGCATTTGCAAGAGCATCATTACTGATTGACATGATTATTGCTAGCCTTCACTACTCCTTGCTTGGATACGTTTTGCTGCAAAATCATTCATGTTATCTTGCTCGTGTATTATTTGGATATCTTTCCAACTACCTTGCAGACAGTTTTTTTCATCTGATTTCAATGCTTATATACTTGCACGAAGATTGTATGAACGTGAGAACCATGTTACATTTTTTAAGACTAATGAAGATTTTAATTCTGGGTAAGATTTATAAGAAAAATGTTTGGGAAAAAAAAAAAAAACAGTTGCCAAAATACCACAAATAAATACAGCATAAAGCTCAGCTCTGTCATTTTTCATAAAGGTTGAATAAGAACAAGTGATACAGGAAGATGAAAGTGGTCCTGTTGAAACTTTAGATTGTATTTTAGAATGCAGCGTTCAGTTTTATGAACTATATCTTCAAAGTGACATGAGTAAGTAAACTCTGTAATGCTAAGTTAAAGATACTACATACCTCAAAATGAACTTTTAATGGCAGTTTCATAAAGTCTCCATAAGGTCTCCATAGAAAAACTCCACCCACTTTCTATTCAATCGTATGGGATAAACGCATCAACCAATGGGTGAGAGTTCATAGTTTAACAAATACGATTCTGGAAATCTCGGGTGAGTTTTTCTGTGGTGACCTCTAATTTCTCACTTTGATAAATTTGCCCCTTGGAATGATGTATTGCAGACAGTGATTTTCTGATACAATATGAAATTGGTCTTTGTTTTTATTTTCTGTGTTTTTTTAACAATTTGATTTGATATCCTGCTTTTTCCAGCATACATTTTTAAATGATGCATTAAGTGATCGTAGACTTAAAGCTGCATTTTGATATCTTTCAATATTTTGTGTCTTATATTTTATTTCAAGCCCTTTCTTAATTTTATTTGTGTGCTGTTCAACCTATTGAAAGATTGCAAACAACTTGATGCGACTTAGATCCGCCTGCAATAACCACTTCCAAATCTGTTTGATTAAAACCAGGGTATAACATATGTCAGTGCCAATTGGTTTTGTAAGTTTATAGAGAAAAAGAACCCCTTATAAACCAAGGTGTTAAATGACCCTTCTGAGAGGTAACAAACAAGTAACAGTGTAATTCTAAAGTAGACAGCTGCAAAATAAAACACTCTAAAACCACAAAGGGGTCTCAGACTTATTCACACTGGTGTTTGATTTTCATCCCAGCACCAAGTTGGTATAATATTGCTCATGGTTTTAGCATGCCTTTACTCTGAGAACCTGGAGCAGTTGTTTATCCTTGGAACATTGTAGCAAAAATAATCTTTGTGATACAGGGGTTACAGCTGCAGGGGACCCTATCATCTTTACATTCAATGGGTGGCCTCAGCATGGGCACAAAGAATGAAACAAAAGCATCAGATCCAAATGAGTTTGATTTTAATATAAATGGGAAGCAGATTGGAACCTGGCTCTCCCCTCCTGTCCTCTAGTGACCCAACAAAGCAACATGTTATCTGCTGTTGTATGTCAGAAAAGAATTAAGTAGATCCGATTCCTTTGACATCCAGCAAAGTCAACAGCATGAGCCAAGTTATACTGAAGTTCTACCAAAATTGAATACTTTCTGCACAAAGAAACCAGCAAATGAAAAAATCCAGGATTTAGCCAAAGAGATAAAGAATTCGTTGTGGAGTCTAAAGGATATTACATTGCTAATATAATTGCAACGTACTCCTTTGTATGATTGCAAATTAGGATTGTGCTTTATCAATAAGCTTTTTGACATGAAGCGTCCATCACAGAAGTTCTCTCATTTACCACTGTGGAATGGAAAATGAAGTATCCCAATAATTGCATTATAGTTTCCTTATTGTGGGACAAGAAAGCAACGTGGTATAATTAGGTTTGATTGGAGGGCATGTTTCCGGTAAGATCTGAAATTAATGATGTTGCTATAGTGACACATCTGCGGCCAGCAGTGCGTGAGACTTAAAGTAATTCATTCGGCAAGAGAAGACATCTGTTAACTGCAAAGATGTAGAACATATTGACACTGACCAGAAATACTAGACGTTATGTGATAAATGAACAAATGATGCTGAAACAGGAGGACAGATAATTTGTACTTAATCTGCTGGGAGAACTTTAATCTTTTCACTGGTGGCATTTGATAATTCCATTGTTATAAGCACAATGCAGTAAAGAACTCATACATTTTGAGTATAGTATACCGACTGCTTTGTGTCGCATGGGGGATCAAATGGAAAGAACTACCGTTGTATGTAATGTGTTACCGTTTTGTTGCTTATTTGTACTTCTTAAAAAGCCTTAAATATAGGCTCTTTAAGTTTCTCTTCACTGAATGGGTGTAAAGGTTCCACTTAACAATTCGTACTAGACTGGAAACATGGCCTGAAATTAATAAAAAAAATAATAAAACCATGAGGATTTTTCTAGGTTTTACTGGTTATAAAACCTTCATACTTCTGATATCTGATATCACACTTTACCCCTACTTGGTTGCAGTAGGAATTACATATATTCTAAGTGGGCTTAAAGGAGCAAATACTGCAGATAAATCAGCAAATATTGTGATGCTTGTATTGAGTTCACATTGGTATTTACATGTTATCGCTGAACACAGAGTATGATACTGCATACAAACCACCAGTAATCAAATTAAACCAAATAGTAGCAACAGATTTTTTTTCTGCTATACAGAGAATAAAATTCAAAGCCCTGTCCTTAATCATGGAAGTTCTACAATTTATTTATGCACAGAAAGGACTAGAATACAGAAGCACTTTCTTGGGGGGTGTTCCCATGTGGTTTATAAGTGGTCAAAAGTGGAAACAAAGCATTTGGGGGCGTGCCTCTTTGTCAAACTCTTTGTTGTGCCGGTCCTTTTAGTGCATAGACATTGAGATGGGTGTTGTTCTTTCCCAGTACTACAGCACTGAGTAGCCTGAAAGGTTGTGCCTATGGACATTCTGTATTATCAATCCTACAATTTATTTGCCTTACCACCACTTCATAATCTGTATTTGTCCAAATGAACACTAGCCATTTTTCCATGTTTTACAGTTTTTAGGCGTGACAAAGTATATACGCATATATATTTAAAGGGAGCCATAAATTACATGGAAATAGAACTGATTAATTATAAGTTTACTTTATCTGATTTTACAATGGAGTTGTAACCAGTAACAAATGAGAAATGAACTCTGAAATCTCGTTCTTGGTTACTACCTATGTTTTTTAAATCTCCCCCTATATGGGTTGCTTATATTTAATGTATGCCCCAGTATACAAACTCCCCCCTCCCCCCCAACTCAGCGCACCTAACTAGACATATCTAAAAGCAGAGTTGTTCAGGGCCCACCAGTGCTACGATTTCAAGGACCCTCCTTGTAAACACAAGAGCCTTTCTCTGGGTTTCTACCCTTCCACCCTTAAGCACCATGTACCTTTTACCTCCTTAACTTTGTGACTGTGATTGGAGGAGAGGGGATAGTCTGAGTGGGGGAGCAGGCCTGGGTTGGCAGGTCCCACCAGATTCCAGATTTTTTCCCAGTGTCCCACTGGCTCAGTCTGAAACTGGTGAGTTCAAGTTTATGTTGCTTCCTTTTTTAGTCTTTATTTCAAGAATTGCCATGAGGAACCACTTATTGTGGACCAAGTTTCTTTCTCCATGCACACAATTTCTGGTATTGGCAAGCTTGGCAAGCTTGAAATAGTGGCCAGTATCAGCACCTCCATTTTTATTTGCCAAAAAAATATATGTATAATTTTTTTGTCAATAAAAAAATCATAGTCAAAATATTTAATACTGCTGTATTTAGTCCCATACTTAGAAGGGGTTGTTCACCTTTAAGTTAAATTCTATAATATATTAAAGAATGGCTAATTTTTAACTGGCACTTGTTTTTTCTTTTTATAGTTTTTGAATTATTTGCTTTTTTCTCCTGACTCTTTAAGGTCTTCAAATGGGGGTCACTAGCCCCATCTAAAAACAAATGCTCTGTAATGCTATTCAGGCCCTCTCCTATTTATATTTCAGTCTCTTATTCAAGTCAATGCATGGTTGCTTGGGTAGTTTGGACCCTAGCAACCAGTTTGCTGAAATTGCAAACTGGAGAGCTGCTGAATAAAAAGTTTACAACTCAACTGAGCTTGTTTCACTTGCATGGAGAGCTCCTTTAACCATATGTTCACAGCAAAATCCTCCACATACAAGCACCCCCCCCCCCCTCAAATCAACTCCAGGGCTTTTATCTGCTTCATTGATAATGACATAACAAAGGAATTGCCCACACCTGCCCATGAAATAGCTTTTGAGTCAATGGTCCAATTACTTTTGAGCCCCTGAAATGAAGTGATTGTGCTAAAAAGGCTTTAGTTCCTCACATTTTTATGCAATCTTTTTGTTCAACCCACTGAATTAAAATTTGTTTCATTTAAAATTCATTGTGGTAATGTACAGAACCAAAATTAGAAAAAAATTGTATGTCCAAATATTTATGGGCCTAACTGTATGTTAGTGTCAAATATATATTTTTGTGTGTTACTGCTATATACTACTGTCAGTGCCATCATTTTAACCTTCTGTGTAATATTAAAGTGTAGTCATGTGACATATACATTTTGAATCAGAGTAAAGAACTATTTGCTAAATAAGCATTTTTGCTATCATCAATTCCAGGAACTCTGACCCAAAATGAAATGGTCTTTAAACGCCTTCACCTTGGTACCATGTCCTATGTACAATGGATGAAATTCAGAATCATATAGCAAGTTCCTACTCACTGGTAAGCACTTTTAATTTCTGGTTAATTATGTGCAGGGCAGATTTTGCAAGGGAACATTTTGAATAACATCCCATGACATGAGAAGCCAAATCAGCAATATATCCCTTTTGCCTTTTTAATACCTGGTGGAATATAGAGCATAAGTGGGAACATTTTCATCTTTCTGCACCTTAAAAGCAAGCTGATTTCTCACATTTGCAGCCAGGTCTAAAGAGAAAGGAGCTTTATTTATTGGGTTTCCATTCTTTACTTCTGAGATTTTAAGCATTTGCAACTAAAACGCTTGTGGGGTAAAAAGTGGATAATGTCATTATCGCCCAATAAATAGGTACAATTATCTATAGCTATTATAACAAAGACAAGCGAGTGTGTTCTCAAACTGTTTTATAATTTGAAGTTGCTCAAGGCAAATAGTAAACCTGTAACAATCGAATTATTCGCTGAGCAACAAGGTGGAAATATTTTGGTACAATCTACCTTTTTTTTGTTTTATTTGTGTATCGCTTGCATAGTAAGGCTTGAATCATTTCACTCTTTCACTTAACTTGTCTTAGCTTAAAGATAACATGCTATCCCTTAACCCCATTTGTGTCAAAATGTTTAGCAACACAAAGCACTCCGATTGTGTTCATTTAGTTACTAATTAGGCATATATTAAACCATTACAATTTGTGATAATAAATGTTTCTAGCCACCTTGCTAGTTAGAAAGTAGCTCTTTTGTGACATTGATTTGTATCTCTTGTTTTGTGTGCTGCTGTATTATTAAAAAGGCAATCCTGTGGTATATCCAAAGCAATGCAACACACAAATCTATTATAACATAATTATATTTCCCCACTGGAAGAGTTCAGAGACAAAGCATCATCTTAAACTAAATCTGTGTGAAATTAAATTAAGGAAGCATCAATAAATATAACTTAATTCAGAAGTAAATCAACCTAATTTATTTGCATCTGTAATGACATCGGTATTTGTGAGATGCAAATGCAGAGGTTCAAAGCAGGACTTGAAAAGCAGATGAGCAGAAAAAGTTAAACCCATTATTATGCAGCACTGTAATTTGATAGGCAGTGTCTTTACGGATCATTGGTTCAGTTCAACTAGTCCAAAGCAGCACATGGATCCAAAACTAGGTTCTTCTGAACTTAACAATAGATAGGAAGGTGGTGGGTGTATTGGATGATGTTACTTAATATGCAGTCTTTGAACGTGCCAAAATATCTTCTAAATAAGCAGATATGGTAAAAACAAAATGTATGTGCATCCTTTTATTCTGGGCTAAGTGAAGCATATAAAAAATTATCCAATAATCATATATAATAACAATTTTATATTAAAATCATTGTTTTGTGTAAAACAGAAAAGTAAAAGCGCATATTAAATGGTGCTCAAATGTCATACTTCCTAAGTTGCTATTAGATATCAAGGTGGCCGATGGGTAATCAGCCAATTGTGTGTACTCATTTGGCAGCGAATCATTATATTTGTATATGTATACATGCCAGGTTAGATGGAGCGATAATAGTTTACCAACCACTGAATTGTATAGCAATTACTAGAATTTGAAAACGTTCTGTCACAGAATATTGTTCTTACCTTAGATTTATTCGAATTTTCACGGTAATTGCAGGCATTTTAAACAGAAATGAATAATTCCAGTTTTATGTTTTCGAAAGGCAAAACAAATAATGACTAAGTCATTGATTAGAAATTTTAAACCATCTCTTGACCTCGTGTTTATATAACTCACTTCCTACAGAAACCCAAGTCAATTCAGGTGTTCCTTCTTATGGAATACAGAAAGACCATCGTTTTAAATAGGTACAAACAAAATGCTGCAGAATTTGAATATCAGACTTTGTTGTCTGCAGAGATCCACATTTTTATTATTTGGAACAACCAACAAAAATAATAAAGTGCAATACCTTTATAAATAGCATCCTAATTCTGCCTGCTAAGTTAATGTTTGCAAACAGAACTAGCAAAGAATGGATTTTAATGAAGGGAGAAAAGATGTGGTCTCAGACTGCATAAGCTACTTATATAGGGGGATGCCAACTAAGGTGTTGGAGATTCTGCTGTGCTGCACAAATACTGAAAAGGCCCTTCTCTTATATAATGTACGTATGTATAACTTTATGAAGGGTTGCAAAGATGCTAGCACTGTACAATATACAAATGTACACACAGAGGCGACAATTAATAAAATAAATAATTAAAAATACACAGAGATTAAGTGCCCTTTGGAATGAGACAGTAGGAAGGATGTTCCTTTCCTAAAGAGCTTACATACAGGCACAAATTGGAGGGCAAATATGTACAGGCTTTGGACATTAGCAGTATAAGACTAGATAAAATAATATTGTAGTTCTCCGAAATGAGTTCTGAACAGCTCACTGGCAGTAGAACCCTATCTCAGCGAATGTCTCTAGAAATCTTCTGTTTTTAGCTTTAAACTTTATTAATTTGCCTGTCTATTGTTTGCAAACTGATAACAGTCTTTAGTTAATCTGACTTATATTTATGTATTTATTTCTGGTATTTGAAGGTGCAATCGTCCCAAAGCTGTAACAACAATACCAGTGCAACACCTTGTAGAAAAGGGCAGTCTCCAGCACCTAAAGTATGCAAGACTGTAAGCAGCAGAGTCCACGAAGCCGTTAAGGCAATAGCTTTGTGCCATAATGTAACCCCTGTGTATGAATCGCGTGCTGGAGTAAATGGGGAAACTGAGTATTCCGAAGTGGATCATGATTTCTGTGATGAAAATCGAACTTACCAAGCGTCCATTCCTGATGAGGTCAGTATTAAAGTTGTATCTTTTTGCTTTTAACCAAGTCAAGTCATTTTTATACCTTATTCAAAGTACAGATATGGGACCCATTTTCCAGAATGTGCAGGCTCTGGGGCTTTCCAGATAATGGATATTTCTGTAATTTATACCTTTAGGGGCCGATTCACTAAATACGAGTGAAGGATTTGAAGTAAAAAAACTTCGAATTTCGAAGTATTTTTTGGGCTACTTAGACCATCGAATGGGCTACTTCGACCTTCGACTATGACTACGACTTCGAATCGAAGGATTCGAAGTAAAAATCGTTCAACTATTCGACCATTCGATAGTCGAAGTACTGTCTCTTTAAAAAAAAACTTCGACCCCCTAGTTCGGCAGATAAAAGCTACCGAAGTCAATGTTAGCCTATGGGGAAAGTCCCCATAGGCTTGCCTAAGTTTTTTTGATCGAAGGATATTCCTTCGATCGTTGGATTAAAATCCTTCGAATCATTCGATTCGAAGGATTTAATCGTTCAATTGAAGGAATAATCCTTCGATCGTTCGATCGAATTTTCTGCGCTAAATCCTTCGACTTCGATATTCGTAGTCGAAGGATTTCAATTCCTAGTCGAATGTGGAGGGTTAATTAACCCTCGATATTCGACCCATAGTGAATCAGCCCCTAAGTCTACTAGAAAATAATGTAGACATTAAATAAACCCAACAGGCTGGTTCTGCTCCTAATAAGGATTAATGATATGCTAGTTTTGATCATGGACAAGGTACTGTTTTATTATTACAGAGAAAAATGACTGTTTTTCATTTGTATTATTTGGATAAAGTGGAGTCTATGGGAGGTGGCCTTTACGTAATTTGGCCCCTGTATAAATGTTTTTTAATAGCCATATAGTCACTTAATCTGCATGTTTTCAATATTTTCAGTGGTCCATATTAGTCATATTGTCATCAAATGTCTAATCCAATCCAGGTACACAAGCAATGTTTTGTAGAGAACAAACCATATAAAATTGGTCATCATTATGGGAATTTATTATCACACCACTTTTCTATTTTTTTTTTTTACTTTAATGCTTCTAATCATTTCACAATATCAAAGATTCATTTAAAAGTGATCTTTAACTTTAAAACCATTCACATCTTATATGCGAACCTTGTTTTTCAAACCACAAGATCTGCATCATAATTTTTTAAAGAGGTGTATTGACACAAGTCATGAAGCCTGAGGAAAATAATGTAAATGGTTCATTATTTAGCGTATTGAACCTTCCTGCAGTCACATTGACAGATGATTCCAGTGTTTCCCAATCACCAAAGTACCATTTTAAAAGCATTTTTTATTGAATAAAGTGCTTTAAATATTGCACCCTAGAGCTTTATGGAAGAGAAATGGTTGAATTGATGTTTTCTCATAAGCTTTTGCATTCACCTATACAAACAAATTTGGTTAATCAACAGCACAAGTATTTGATGACTATAATTTGATTGCGTGTGATCTGTGTTTTGGGTTATGTGCACATGTTTTATGGTATTATAATAAATTTGAGCGTGTTGAGTGTAGGACTTTAATGCTTAGCTTTGTAATGCTTCCTCTGCCAGTGTGAGTTAATATAACAAAGAACATTGACAAGAACATGATTATACAGATTATCAATTGTTTGAAAAATAATAACACAGAGGCAAAATATACATTTATTAAAGTAAGCAAATATTCAGTATTTATTTCTGACAGTATGACCCCTGGTGACTGTTTAGGATGAAAATTGACTAGTCATTCCGATGAGGAACAATTTTAAATCTCCCTTATGAAAAGATGTGCAGGTATAAAACCAAAGGCACACTGGGCTGATATTCTGAATCACCCTCTATGTTCAAATCAGTGCTCTTCTGTGTCTGCACCCGGAACCAATTTTTTGGCTTGGGTGCAGACACGTGGACCATATTTCAACACTAAACTGAGAGTATACATTTCGGCGCAGCTTTGTGTACCTGCATCTTGCACAAAGCAGTGGTTCTGGGAGCAGGCACAAAAGAGTGTTGTTTTGAGTGTAGAGGCTGATTCTCAGCCTAAGTTTATCCGCAGGTTGACAATCAACCCAGTGTGCCCTTGGTTTAAATCTCCGGACAGGATAATCTATACTCAACTATTTAACTGAACTGTTTCAGAAAAATAAGGTGAAAGTAAGCCTACAAAGTATATACATAAGCAAAGTTATCAACGCTGGGTTGATTGCAACAACATGCTCCTGTTTTCCATGCTGCACTACTCACCACCCCAAATATTCACAATAAAAATGTAATTACTTAATTAAGCTCTAATGTATTCCATCTTTCCTTGTAACTGGATATTGCTTAAAGTGGCACCCCTTTTCATGCCCTCAATGAATAATGATTGGGTTGTACATATTTTGTTGTTTTAATCATGAAAATTCTATGGTTTTTGATATTTCTTGAGCTAAACAAGGCAAAAAAGGAAAACTGAAGCTTCTTCAAGTTAGGTTCTTGTGAAGTAGATAATTAGCTCACCAGAGCTCAGATAATACCTCTGCATTATTGATTCCTGCTAGCAAAAGGAGGGGGTACTGGTAATCTAGGACCAAAGATGGAGGAGCTGTAATTTCCATATTTACCAAACTTAGCTCAATAAATGACTGTAAATCAAATAGACAAAAATTATGTTCTCAACGCAAGCCGGATTCATTGCACTCATGCTGAAAAGGGGGATATACTGGCCCTTTTTTGTATATTCCACTGATGCTTTGGTAGTGATGGGCGAATTTATCCGCCAGGCGCGAATTCGAGGCAAATTTGCGCTATTCACCGCCAGCGAATAAATTCGCGAAACGCCCATGAAAATTCGTCAAAAAAATGGACACCGGCGTCAAAAACGCCCGCCGGCATCAAAAAACGGGCGCCGGCATCAAAAACGAGACGCCAGCGCTGTTTCACGAATTTCTCGCCGATTCGCTTTGCCGGAAAATTCGCAAATTTCGCGAAACGGCGAAAAATTCGCCCATCACTATATCTGAGTTATAATAAAGCATAGCTCTCATTTGAAATGAATGCTACTGGTTGTAAGCCCAGTTAGAAAATTCATGTACTTGACTGTGGTTAATGCAGCAGCATTTAAGAAAAATTGGGATAGCTGGGTGTGCTTATTGCTTATTGGTGTGTCTGGCTCCATAGGGATTGACTGGTTACAGGTGAATTCATTTTGCACTTAATTTTTGCTGGGAAGCTTTCCTCCATTACAGGGCTATGCAACTGCAGGCTAAATACAACCCTTTATTTGTCAAGGCCTTTATAGACTTCTGTTCTGTTCTAATCATGATATTACAGTATTAAAGCATGTTGAATATTGGATAACTGCTCCACCATATTAAAGATTTTGGAAATCTTTTCTTCTTATTGTTTGCAGCATAATTAGTTCTGAATTTGTACATATGTCTGTGCCCTATTTCATACCAAGTTTAAAGTATGCAGAGTCGCTATACACATATGTGGTTATGTTAGTTAATTAGATGAGTATACAAGGTTTGGTTTCCAGTCTATAATATTGGAATAAAGGGAGCATGTTTTTGCATACTTTAATTTCCTTGAGAAGGCATTGCCTTGTACTGAAGCTCATAAAATGCCTTATTAGCAGCTGGTAACAGTCGCACAATATTCATTGGTATTTACAGCTAAAACCCAGCAAAGCTGATGATTTTGTATTAAGCCTCAGTGTTTTATTTCCCAGGTTGTCACATTTGCCTGCAGTGCACAGCACTGTTGAAGGTTTTTGTAACAGGCCGTTGACAAGGTGGAATACTATCATTAAAGCTCTGCTGGATTCAATTCCGTTTTAGTATTCAAAACGCGCTGCCTGATTATTCCCTGCTCATTGTTTCTTATGATAAGTGATCAATATTTCATTTTCTCAGAGAGGAGAAAGTTTCAAATGTCTGTCACGTTTGGTCTGCACAGCCGCTGCATAGCAAACATTCCTTGTAGGCAGGAACAACCATTAACAAAATCATAACTACATCAGCTTCAATTGTCATAAGTGGACGTCCGCAGAACGCTATTGCTGATCTAATGTAATCGACAAACATAAAAGGATATAAACTAGGTAGATCAGGCAATAAAGTGCAGAGGTCACAAGTCCATCTAATTCAACAACATGCTGTGAACAGGGACCTTTGAAGACCTTTGGCCTCTTCCAACCTCAACCATTGATTTTTCTTGTTTTTTTAAGGACTGCTTACTCTGATAATCCACCAATTTATTGCCTTATATGTCTGGTAATATGTTGAATAAGAATCCAAGTAGTGATATAATGGAATGTAAACTTTCATGTGGATCACAGTTCTCAGAGATATATCATATGCAGTTTAGCCAGCTGAACTATAGATGGTGTTGCATGCTTATTATATATATATATATATATATATATATATATATATATATATATATATATATATATATATATATATATATATATATATATATATATTATATATGATCAGAGAAGTATTAACCTAGAATAATTATCAGAATAAACCATGCACCTTATGACTGTAGCGTCTGTACACCTATATAAATGCTGATGAAGGACAATCATTTTGATAAAAGTACCATAAAAAGGTACATTTTTGTTTGGTTTATTGTTAGAAAGGGTTGAGATTGTATGTTTTTTTTTTACTGCTATAATGCATGAGGCATTTCATCTTGTTTAATTCACTTTATTGTGTGGGTTTATTGAAGTAAGACTAATTGTGTTGTTTTGTCAATGTATTTGTGAAGAGCAAATGATTGTCAGTGACATAAAACCATCATTTTCCTGACCTTTGGAGCCCTATGAAGAATAACTACTCCATGTGTTGCTGGGAATATTGACTGCCATGCTTTCCACATGGCTGGGTAGTATTCTTAACTTAATAATTGTATTGCCTTTTAATTGTTTGTGTAATCAAAACAATGAAAATAAATATTCTTAACCAATTATATTATAATTTGAAGTGTGGTGGTATGATTTTTTTTTCTATTTCTGCTACTGGGGAGTAATTTGTAAAGATATTTTCCTATTACAGGGTTGTATTTTTGACTTCTGTATTAAGGCATCCATGCAAAGACTGATTCCTTTATTGTCCACTTCTTCAGGCTATGGTCCAAACAACACAGGATCCATTTACTAGCGCCATGGGCAAGTTTCTTTAAAATATGCAATAGACTGAAACATTTTTGGGTTAACTAATCATCTTACAAGGCACACACACTGCCAATCAATTTTTTTTATTTCAACTATACCAACTTACATTTCCTGGGATCACACCACATGCTGTTGATATCGAAGGGATCTGCTCTCAACACTGGCTATGCAATTGATTTGAAAATCCTTATATTATCTAACCACAATGTTCTCTATGGGGTATATTTAACAAAGAGTGAAGTTAATAGTGAAGTTCCGCCACTAGAGTGAAATTGCACCACTCCATTCATTTCTATGGGATTTATAAAGGCGTATTCATCAAAGGGTGAACTTTCACTTCACCCATTGATAAATACGCCTTTCAAAATCCCATAGAAATGAATTGAGAGCTGCGGAATTTCACTCTAGTGGCGGAACTTCACTCGTTGATAAATTTACCCCTATATGTCTATTTTTCAAAATATTAGAATCCCAGGAATATATACCATTAATGAGATAATTATGTCAGTGCAAATTAAATGTAATATTCTGTGTGATTTTAATCTATTTTAAACAAATATGTACATGTGCGCAACACTTAGGGGCACATTTACTAAGGGTCAAATATCGAGGGTTAATAAACCCTTGAATTCGACCCTCGAAGTAAAATCTTACGAATTCGAATATCGAATTTGAAGGATTTACCGCAAATTCTACAATTCGTCGATCGAAGGATCAATGAAATCCTTCGAATCAAATTATTCGAAGGATTTTAATCGATCGATCAAAGGATTTTTCTTCGATCAAAAAAACCTTAGAAAACTGATGGGGAAGAGACAGTACTTCGACTATCGAATGGTCGAATAGTCAAACGATTTTTAGTTCGAATCGTTCAAATCGAAGTCGTAGTCGCCTATTCGTTGGTCGAAGTACCCAAAAAAATACTTCGAAATTCAACGTTTTTTTTACTTCAAATCCATCGCTCGAGCTTAGTAAACAGAAAATGGGCCAAGGGAGCTGTAACTCATATGCAAAAGCTGTAAACATGTCAATCATGTCAACCTTACCTGGTCACCCACAGTAACTGCTCAGTTACTCGGTACTCTACCCCTTGCTTACTTATACCTGTATACAGTCACCATTCGGTTTCATTAAAACTTTGACGCTTCTAAATACACCAGATTGATCTCAGTACTAATATACTTGAGAAGGATTGAGAAGGATCTAGGGGTTTTTGTACATAAGTTGTCTATTTCCAGGCAGTGTCATTCTGTGGCTACTAAAGCAAATAAAGTTCTGTCTTGCATAAAAAAGGGCATTAACTCAAGGGATGAAAACATAATTATGCCTCTTTATAGGTCCCTGGTAAGGCCTCATCTGGAGTATGCAGTGCAGTTTTGGACTCCAGTCCCTAAGAGGGATATAAATGAGCTGGAGAGAGTGCAGAGACTAAGTGCAACTAAACTGGTTAGAGGAATGGAAGATTTCAATTATGAGGGTAGACTGTCAAGGTTGGGGTTGTTTTCTCTGGAAAAAAAAGACGCTTGTGAGGGGACATGATTACACTTTACAAGTACATTAGAGGACATTAGAGACAAATAGCAGGGGACCTTTTTTCCAAGAGGCACCAGAGGTCACCCCTTCAGGATAGAGGAAAAGAACTTTCATTTGAAGCAACGTAGGGGGTTCTTCACAGTCAGGACAGTGAGTTTGTGGAATGCACTGCCGGGTGATGTGATGGCTGATTCTGTTAATGCCTTTAAGAGTGGCTTGGATGATTTCTTGGACAGACATAATATCAAAGGCTATTGTGATACTAAAATGTACAATTAGTATAGATATTGGTATATATAGTTTATGTGAGTGTATGGAGGGGTCGGTGTGTGTGTGTGTGTGTGTGTGTGTGTGTGTGTGTGTGTATGTGCACTGGGCTTCATTTGGAGGGGTTGAACTTGATGGACTTTGCTCTTTTTTCAACCCAACTTAACTTAATTATATAACCCCAAGCTGCCATGATATTAATATAATTCAAAGCTGTTTAATAGCAACATGTTGTAATACAAATTGCAGCTCACATACATCCATACACACATAGACCCACAAAGAATTTTGCAGACATAAGTGAATGTCTGCGTATTTAGGAAACAAAAATAGTTCAATGCTTTTCTCGCCTTTTGTACATATATAGTCTCCTGCTTGCCTAATGATGTTTTGTTCCAAAAAGTGTTTTTGTTAGGTGTATATATCCTGGAAGTAGGGTGCTTATTGTAACCTCTGACACAACTCTTAAGTATAGCATTTCAATCCAACTGTAACATTAATTACAGGTCAGATTGATGGATACAAGCTTCAAAGGTTACACACGTCAGTCAATGTAAGAACACAGGAAACTTGTGCTTCCTGCTTGGGAGTATCAGACCAATTTATAGGCTTGTTATAGTTCATTCTTAATGTAACGAAGCTCTTGCTGTATGTTGGCTTCTCAAACAGTTTATTGCTTTTGCTTTACAGTGCTGTATCTTTGCTTGTTGCAGTGATGAATAGAGCTAGGCCAATTAATGTGGACATCTGTAAAAATCAAGAATGTGCCAGTACATTATGCCTCTCATAAAATGTATAATTTTATACTGCTTTAATCAAAATTCCCATAAAGACAATACTACCCTCACCGATCCGTAGAATCACCAACTGCTTTTGGCAAAGACAATTGGTTATTGGTTTGAACCACAGATAGGGAACAGAAAGAGGGTCTATGGGGAGCTCCAATAAAGAGGTAATTATTATTAAAGTTAACAATCATTTTAGCCCAGAGTGAAATCAGGCACATACATTATTCATGGTTAGGGGGATTTTGCTTTATGCTATGCGTACCCTTTGAAATATTCTAAAACACAATTCTGATGATTTTATAAGTCTAAAAACACTCAGTTGCATGTATATTAATACAGAAGATAAAGAGCCTCATTCACAACTACCACAAAAGTCTTCAAGCTGTCATTGATGTTAAAAGGGGCAATACACGGTATTAAGAACTGGAGTATGTAAACTTTTGATCATGGTCATTCTGGTAGTTTGTGTAGTGATTATGATTTAAAAAGAGTAAACACAGTTGTCTGACAATAAATGGCTTCAGCCAACCACTAACCATGAGCGAAAGAAGTTTTTGTGTTATCATTCATATTCTCTTAAAAATGGTTAAGAAATCTTATGAGCACAACTGTATGTACTGTAATCTTTGCTCTTAAAGGAAAACTATACCCTTAAAATAAATACTTCAGCAACAGATAGTTTATATTAAATTAAGTGGCATATTACAGAATCTTGTCAAACTGGAACATATATTTAAGTAAATATTGCCCTTTTATACCTCTTGCCTGGACCCACCATTCCATGATGGTCTCTGTGTTGCCTCAGAGATCACTCAACCAGAAATACTACAGCTCTAACTGTAACTGGAAGAAGTGTGGAAGCAAAAGACAGAACTATGTCTGTTAATTGGCTCGTGTGACCTAACAAGTATCGTTTGTTTGGTTTGGGAACTGAGCATTTTTGAGCATTTTGTTACCAGAGAATTAATGTAGGAGGCATTTATCTGAACAGAAGTGCATTTATCTGAACATTTAGGTGGTAATTTATTAAAGTCCAATTTTTGGAATTTATTAAACTGTGATGGTGTTAAAAGTATGAATAAAAAAGTACTCAAATTTAAACCTAATGAGTTCATGTAGAAGTCAGTGGCAGATGCAGTAACGTAACTAGATGGGGGTGGGCCTGTGCGGGGCGTGCAGCCGGGCCCACACGCCTCCGTGCTGATTTTTTTCGTACCTGCAGCTGACTACAGCTGGCTGCAGCAGGGCGTGATCTGCCGTAGAGGCCCTGCAAGGGTGAGGGCCCTGGTCCAGTTGCACCCCTTGCTCCCCTGGTAGTTATGCCACTGGCCACATGTCCTGTTGATATCCTGATCTGTGCTGGGTTTCATTCAATAATCCAAATATCTCATGGTTTCAGGAGTAAAATCTGAAAGAGTCACAGTTTTTGGTGAAATTCATACGATTCAGATTTTTCTTCATGATTTTATTGTATTTTTTCCAGCACAAGAACATTTTTATTTATTGATAAAAGGGGGGGGGAAATCCATGCAGATTTGGTCGGATTAGTTTTCAGAAAATAGTGATAACTTTTCGGATTTTGATAGATAACCCCCTTCTTGTTGTTAAAGAACTTTTTTAATTTACACATATAGGTTAGGAGCTTTCACTGGAGCTGGGAAGGCAAGGAAAACTATTTATGTGGTCAAAAAATGGATAAAAGAGCAAGGGAATGTGGACCAGGTGTTATTAAGTTACAGAAAGTAGGTTACAAAGAGACCTCTTGTATATTTGATGGTGAGATGGATTTTAAAATAATAGCTGGTAAACATGACCAGTTGTCAGGGTGCAATTATCATGGCATTCTGGCCAATGTACCCAAGGCATGTGAGTGTGAAGTCATGTCTGTTTAGTCGATGCTGGAAAACAGATTTAAGGAACAGCCTTTAAATTCACCAAACATAGCTAGGCATTCAGGGGCGATCCTGCCCATTTTGGCGCCCAAGGAGGTCCACGTCGCTAGTGCAGAGAGCGCAATTGCACTCTCTACACTAGATGAGCCAAATTTCCTGGTTGAAAACCGGAAATTCGGCTCTTAAAGTTACCAGGAGCGGCATTGGTGAACCGCCCCTGCAGGCATTGCCACGTAAATGACACACTTTTCAAGTTTTATACTGATTTTCTGCAACCGTTTACCTCTGTGTACAAATCTGGTGTAACTGTAAGAAGCTACTGGAGAATGCTATGGGAAGAAACCCAATTTATAGAGATACTTCGAATACTTGGAAAATTCTGTGCAAACAGAATAAATTAAATTTTAATGTTTCCCCTTTCTTATCAACATTTTTTTTGAGAAGTTTTCCTAAAAAGAAAAGAAGTCAATTTTCTTACAGATGGAGGAAGTTTGGTGTGTTTCAGATTAGTCATATTATGGATCCTAATTCAGGAGATCCTCTACCTTGGAAAGTACTTAAAGAACAATATGGTCTTTCAGAAAAAGAGAGACTAAGTTATTTGCAGATTAAACAAGGTTTTCAATTAATTGATAACAAAACTAAGTCTCAATTAAAATACCATGAATTTTACGATTCAATGACACAATTAATTGATGATTTGAAATTGAATAATATTTCATGGATTTCATCTCATCTTTTAAAATATATATCTAAAGATTTGGATCCATTGGATAGTTCTAGTAAAAAATGGACTTCTTTTATGGGGAGTGAAATCTCTTCTAATGATTTGTTACTATCATACCGAAATTTTAGAAGAAACATACTTTCGGAGAACTGGAGAGATCAGCAGTTTCGATTCCTTCACCTGGGCTATGGATTATTATTTCAAAGGGATAAAGATTCCCAACAGGTTTCTTATTGTCCAAAATGCAAAAAGCAAAATGTTGATTTTTTCCATTATATTTGGACATGTCCACTTATTAAAGATTTATGGGAAAAAGTCAAATGTTATATTAAAGAAGTACTCAAATTAGACATAATACTGAATCCTCAATTTGGATTACTGGATCTTAAAGATTCGTTTCAGTTATCGTCTCAAGCGTCTATTATTAAGGTTACAAAGGAAATTTTATCTTTCTGCTGGATGGTGATGGCTGCAACTCGAAAATCTTTATTTCTATTTTGGATTAGAGATAGTCCCCCCTCTTTGAAAGACATACTTTCATACTTACATAGTCTATGTATGCAGGAGATAATTCGATTTAGGTTGGAGGATTCTATTCAGAGAAACAAAGTTCAATGTAGATGGTCTATATATATCTCGTCATTAGATACTGCTAAGAGACAAGTTGTTCTAAAATTTATGAGGCAAGATGAATTTAATGAATGAATTTGATAACATTTTATTTATATTCTATTTTAAGCATATAGTATTTATAGTGCTTGGTTTTATTTATTTATTTATATAATTATTTATTTAAATGCTTTCTAGATAACTATAGGTCAATATGAATTTTTTTTTGTTTTTTTTTGTTTGTTTTGTTATGTACGGATATTTGATATTTGTCATTTGGTTTACATCAACCTTAATTTTATGAACATTGTTTATTTGTTCTTTATTGTATTGTATTTTTAAAATTCAATAAAAAGAATTTGAAAAGAAAGAGAATGCTATGGGAAAATATGGCTTCATCCAGTGTGACTTTTTACAAGGCTTTTCCTAAAGCGACTTCCGGAGGAATTCTGCCGCTAGAATTTTCCCCATTGACTTTGATGGATTATGTGAGGTCTGAAGTGGCATTGTTTGGGTGCGGTAGAATAAAAACACCTTTATAAATTTGCCATTTTACTCTTTTTTTTGTCACTATTAGTTTTACACAGCATAATAAATAGACCCCTAAGAGTGTCCACTGCTTTGCTGGAGATGAGGCTGATTGTAACCTATGGCCTTAGCTAAAAATCTAAAGAACAGTTTTAGGCAGGTTTTTGTCGACAGAAATCGGATACTGTGACCATGGGTGATTAGTTCTGGTTTGTTTTGCTTTGGGATAATTTGTACTTTACTACAGCAATCAGAAGCTATTTAATTTAGGATTGATATGTAATAAATAATATAATGAATGAGTTAATTGTGGTCTTTGTTATGCAGCTTTTGCAAATAACATTTCTCTGTCCAGCATCCATAAGTAGAAAATAAATTGCATTCATCTTCCTGAAATTGTTTCAATGGTTAGTTAATTTAGAACTAGGTAATTCAATTGTTATCTATTGGTATTGGCAACAACAGTCTACATGAAAGAATGAGGCAGTTATCTACAAATCCGATACATTACTAAAAAAGCCAAAGGTCACTGAATTAAAACCTTTGCTAGTTTTTTTTTTTCGTGAGTAATTGTTCTACATCATTTTACTAATGTCTTGCTGCTAATGAAAATTAAAAACATCACGCTGTTTGATTTACTGCTTTGTTTTAATTGTCATTTTAAACTAACAAGTGTGCCAGGATTTCAAACTTAATAGGAGCCTCCTGCGATTCTGTCAAAAATATTGTGAGTGACGGCCTTTTTACACCTTAGGACTTCTTATTTAGAATAGCTTTTACTTAGTATGTGATTAAATCACTTGATTTGCCTTTTTTAAAAGAACTGGTGAAAGTGACATTTTGTAATGGATTCTGTGTAGAGCCGCTACCACCAGATAAGACTGGAATTGCAGCCAAGTTCTGGGTGGTAGGTGGTAACAAATTAAAATATGCCAAGCTAAAAATTTTAACACCTTGCTGCCAATGTAGATCTTGAAACAAATGGCTTTAAATAAGTGAGTAAAAATGTTGTTGTGTTCTGGATTGGGCATAGATTTGAGGCCATTAAAGACGCACGCACGTGTCTATTTGTGCTTATCTATACAAGTGCTTTTCACCAGCTTGCACCTACTTTGGAGCCCTTAACCCACGACCAATTTATAGTATAGGAGTCCCTTTGTGTGTTGCACTAATTGAATCAAACCTGCCCACTACCACCCCCTTTTTACTAAAATCTTTTCATCTCCAATACAATCTCCAATGGATAAATATGTTTTATCCAGAATGCTTGGGACCTGGGATTTTCCAGATAAATCTTTACTGGATTTTTACTGGAGGCAAAACCAAGCCTATTGTGTTTATTTAATGTTTACATGATTTTTTAGTAGACTTAGGGCATATAGATCCAAATTATGGAAAAATCTGTTATATGGAAAACCCCATACCTGTACTATTGTTTCTACCCAAAGTCTCTGTTTTTTTTTACCTTTTCTACTTGTGATTGTTGCTTAATTTGTGATTCCTTCTTATACTGTCAGTACCTTTTATAATCATGAGCCTCTAAGTGCTCTGTGCTATCTCTAACTGCATTGTTCTGTACTTCAATTTTTCTTTTAAATAAGTCTAGACTGACTTTAATTTTGTGACCTGTTCTTTAGAATACAACTAATTGCATGCCTTTTTTTATCAGTTAGCTACTGGCTTTTGAATATTTGGTCTAAGTTGCTTGAGATATGCTGGGGAAATAATCATCTGCTTTTTTTTCCCTGATGGAAATAGAAATGTAAATAACACCAGTCAAACGTGGCTAAAAGTAAAGCCATATCTAGGTGGAGAACCCCACAGGCTGGCTATAGAATACAGCATTGATCAAATATCTTGATTTTTGTTGACCTCTACTAATAATTAGAACTGTAAAGGAAATCAAACTATATGAGGGGCTAATTGAGGAGACACAATGACAGGAGTGTCCCTTAAGGGACTGTAAGGACTCTTATAAAATGATTTGGCTCGTAAAGGGATTACTAATAAAACATGCAAGATTAAGACATGAGCTACATGTGTACAAAGAAATACGTTCTGATTAGGATTCATTTTTTGTGAATGGTCACTGGATTTTAAGGGGGTTATTTATTACATTTCAAACGCTACAAACTCAAAATATTAGATTTTTTTTTTATATCAAAACCGAATTTTTAGTGGGAACAATTTTTTGTTTTGAGATTTATTATACCCCAAGGACGGAAAAAGTCTGACATCTCAGACCTGCTGAGGTTGTATGTAAGCCAGTGGAAGAGGTCCCTATCCTATTTGGAAGTCTCTGTGGTCTGCGCTGGAATTAGCCTGAAAATCCCAAAAATCTGGGCTTTTCGGGAAAATCTCAAAAAAATTCGGTTTTGGCTTGATTTTATTGAGTTTTCCCCCGATCCGCTTAAATTGTGCTTTTTTAATAATAAATAAAGTCAAGTCGTGGATTCTAGTTCAGAAAAATTCGGATTTTGATAAATAACCCCCTAAATGTATTAACCATATTATCCTTTTTCTTTTTTTTTTAAATGTTTATTGTTCTTGAATGTTTTCTTACTAATGCTAATGTAATTATGATTTTTTTTAAAGCTTTAATTATGCAGGGGGAAAATGCAAGTTTGAATCATTCAGTATAATCAAATGTAGCTCATATATCACATATCCACTTAATTACTGTATATACAGCCATATAAAGCTAAACTGCAGTCAGTTCTTCCTGTACTATGTATAGTACTGTTGAAGAATTGAGTATGGGCAATTTGAGGAGGTTGTTAATGTTATCCATATTTTACTAAGATGTGTAAATCTATAAACCTCTTTATAATAATCTTGCCTTGCAGGTAGCTCTGGTACAATGGACAGAGAGTGTTGGTCTGACCCTAGTCAATAGAGATTTGACCTCAATGCAACTTAAGAACCCTGGCAGACAGATATTAACATTCTTCATCCTACAAATCTTTCCCTTCACATCAGAAAGTAAACGAATGGGGATCATAGTGAGAGTAAGTTGTTTCATTGCTTTTGTAAAGTATATTTAAACTGTATAAGATTCAGTTATATACATTATACTGCAAGTGGTTGAGAGGGATGTAAGAAAATGTAAGAGGGATAGTACAGGTTAGTACAGAGCTAACCTTCCCAGTCCATATCACATTCCATATTACATTCTGTGTCTTCTCCTCTCACAGACAGAACTTTACTTGTTGTATGCTGACATTATTCTCCTTAACTGGTTTCCACAGACAACATGTGTACATTTTTTCTTTGAAACCCCAGTTCAACAGTTATGGTGTTTTTAATAACATCACTTTTGTACTGATTTTGAAATTCCCAACCAGTTCTATTTTAAATCTCTACATTTGCCCTTAAACTGCTGACTTTGGTCACAGGGACAAACATCAGCCATCGGACAAACCAATCAGTTATTAGATTTGAATAGTCACCTACAAGTTAGAAAACAAAAACAAAGACCTGATTGGTTTCAATGGGCAACATCACCGGTGATGTTTGTCTCCAATGTTAATAAATACGGCCCACATTGGTGAAACAAAACATAAACCAATTTTGTCTTCAAAGCTAGCAAGGACCACAATCTAAGGTTTGACTTGTATTGAAGTTTTTATTCAGCAATGGGGGTAATCCAGATTCTAGAATATTAAGTATTATTTTATACTTGCCAACATTGATGATACTTTTTGGGAATGCTTAAATTATTTTTTTATACATTTTGTATAAAAAAACATAAGAACGTACCAGTGCGTTATGCTCATTTAGATACAGAAGAATTGTATTTAAAAAATAGTGTTTCAGGCTGATTTAATGAATATTTCTTCCTGCCTGAGTCTCTCCCTGCTCACTTATAGCCCTGGGCTCAGATTACAGCAGAGAAGGGAGGGGGGAAAGAGGAGCAAACTGAGCATGCTCATGACCGGGGCAAAGAGGTTTAAGCTGAAGGCAGGAAGTCTGATACAGAAGCCCATGTGTACACAATAGAAGGAAAGAAATGCAGTGTTTCTTTTGACAGAGGACTCAGAGCAGCACTACTTTGAGGGTTTACTGGTATATTCAGGTGGACCTTTCTAAAGGTGGCCATACACGGGCCGATAAAAGCTGCCGACAGACCAAGTCGGCAGCTTATTGGCCCGTGTATGGGGGCCCCCGACGGGCTTCCCCGATCGAGATCTGGACGAAAGTCGTCCAGATCTCGATCGGATGGGGTTAAAAATCCCGTCGGATCGCGGCCGCATCTGTTCGTTGATGCGGTCCCGCGATCCGACCGCCCGTTTGGCGAACGCTAGGATCCGATCGTTGGGCCCTAGGGCCCACGATCGGATCAGCCCGATATTGCCCACCTCAAGGTGGGCATATCGGAGGGAGATCCGCTCGTTTGGCGACATCGCCAAACGAGCGGATCTATCCGTGTATGGCCACCTTAAGGCTTACTTAGATTTAACCTTTCCTTCTCCTTTAAACACTGAACCTTGATGATATACAAGAAATGCATTAAAAGAGAGAGCAGAGTTGCTCTGCCAGCATCCTTGACACATTTAATGGGTATAATTGTTATAGTAATTTTAAAGGGAACAATTGTTAGTACAAAAAGTTCATCAAACTGTAGTAGTAGCTTAATGATTCTTTTAAAAAAAAAAAAAATATATATATATATATATATATATATATATATATATATATATGGCCTGCTAATACCAGGCTTTTGAAACAACAGCTCTCTCAGAAAGTCAGCTAGCCTATGGTTAACCGACTATGTAGAAGTGCACAGAGTTGCACAGATAATTAAGGCCACTGAAACTCTGCAAAGAAAGCTATGGAGACAAAAGCCTGTTATTAAACTACTAATATGTCAGAAACCACTGAAAATGAAAAAAATGTATGTAAAAGAGGACCATTTTGAGTAAATTTACATATTTACAGGGTTTAGCTCTTATTTAAGAACTACAAGTTACTGGGCAAGAACAGGTACAGAGAACCAATTTCTGATCATATATGTAATTCTTTTAATAATTAGTGGCATTTCCAGAGACAAAAATACAGGGTCATAGAGTCAAAACAGGGGACTTTTGGCAGCTGTGTGTTCTAATCATGTCTTTGCTTATTGTTATGGAAATGTAGGCTAATTTCTGCAAAGCATTCTAAATGAACCCATTTAGTAATAGCTAGAAGAGAACCGTTACTAATTTAACATTATTTATTATTACAGGTGAGTTTCTTAAAAAATACTTTTGCTTTTGTGTCCCTTAGTTTTTACCTCTCCAGCCTGGGAAAATGCATACAAGTTCTTTCTTTGTTATTGGTTTTAGTAATCAGATAAAGAGTGAGAAGTGTAAAATGTATGCTGTAAAATGGATATTCTTTAAAATCACTTCTATAAAATCTACTGAAACCGTTATTAGCCTTTTAAAGATGAGCATGGTTAGCATTATTTAAGTTTTAATGGCATAGTTTTATCAACAGCTGCTTCGAGTTCCACCTTTGCCTTACTAATGGGCTCATGGTGACCCCCCTCTATAAACAGCATGTAACCCAATTTTGTTACACCATGCAACTTCAGGCAAGGTTCCCATCCTGGCACTGTCAGTGAACTATTACTATAAGGAGATTTATATTTGGTTGCTGTATTTGTATTTTTCATGATTTTTTAATGATTTACATTTTTTGTCATGCGACTATCAGGCTTGGAATTTTTCAGCTGGCTGGTGTTTAGTGCTTAATTACCCTACCAACCAGGCAGCAGTTGGGGATGGAGGACAGATAGTAGTAGGCCTTATTAAGATTGTAAGCAATACAAAAATAAGAATAATTTAAAAAAATGAATAATCTGTTTCTTGTTTACCAAGATTTTAGTTTGAAGGCCAAATAAAGGTAGAATAGGAAGGGTAAACATTTTGCATTTTAACAAGCAAACTTCCTTCGTATGGCCTCTACTCTGTGGCAAAAGGTGGGCGTTAACTTTGTTTCATTCAATATTATTGATATCAGTATGGCCAGATTTTGGCCGTAATTGCCACAGAAATCTAGAAACCACAGAAACAAAGACATGAAAGTTAAGAGGGCAAAGATGAAAAATAGACAGGAAGAGGAACCAGAAGAACATCAGAAAAGAGAAAAGAAAAGTTGTCCAGAAGGCCTAAAGCAGGGGTGTCCAAACTTTTGGCTTCCCTGGGCTACATTGGAAAAAAAAAATTGTCAGGGACCACACATGAAATACACAAACACTTTTGATTTGATCTACCAAAATGGATTAAGGCCCATAGACCCGCTCACCACCACTGCCTCCCCCCTTGTTTGTTTGCTCACCGAAGAGGAGCCAGGCAGATCTAATGTTAAGTGTTGCAGAGACGAGAATGTGCAGCAGCTTAGGGGGAATACAGTGCCCCAACTCAGTGAATCGCTCACCACAAGCAGCCAGAAACTGCACAGATTTTTCTCCACAGACGCTCCCTTTACCAATGCGCCTCTCTTTGATACTCCCACACGTGAAGAGCGCAAGTCAGACATGCACACAACTGGAGCGCAGCAGGAACAAAAAGCTAAATTGCCAATGCCAGGTACTGAGTAGTGGTAGCGGGCAGGCCCATTAGTTTCGGGGGGCCATATGCTTTGCGACATGATGTTTCCTCAGGAACCGATCGTTTCAAGCTGGGCCCCATTCATATGCATCCTGGGCCGCAGGTTGGACACCCCTGGCCTAAAGATTAGGGTAAAGGAAACAGGAAAACTGATAGAAGAATAAATATATTGCAAGGCTCACGTTTAGCAGCAAGGAGAGTGATCTGTTGTCAAGCTGTCCATTGAGCAGCAACCAGCAGCATATTGAAGAAGAGCTAATATGCTTAACATTCTGACCTATAGCAACAAGCTACACTGAACAATTTTGTGTTTTGCAGCTTTTCAGTTTATTTAAATGCCCTTTTTGTGAATATTTTGCAGAACTGCTATCGCTGTCCCATACGACTTCTTCCCCATTATCATTTTCATGTTGCCAAAAATGAACAGCTTTCATATAATACATTGTTTTCATTACAGGAAAAATCTTCAGGGGATATACCATTCTATATGAAAGGGCTGATGTTGCTTTGGCCACCATAGTACAGTATAATGACTGGCTGGATGAGGAGGTAAATATCATATTAAAGTGTTTTGTCATTGGTGTTTTAGATGAGGAATGCAATCTCTCAAAATGTATTGACAGAAATTCTTAAAAAGGACACATTTTATGCTTATATATAGGTGGAACAAGTTGAAGTAACATTAACACCAAAAAATTAAAGTGTTTTAAAGTAATGAAAATATAATGTACTGAAGTGTTTGCTTCAGAAAGACCACTATAGAAATAAGCTGCTGTGTAGCCATGGGGCAGCCATTCAAGCACAGGGTACACAGCAGATAACCGATAAACTATGAAGAATCCCATTCTACGCAGCTTATTTGTTATCTGCTGTGTACTCTGTGTCTTTTTTTCTTTTTCAACTTCACTGGCTGCCCCCATGACTACACAGAAGCTTGTTTATATAAACTACAGTAGTGTTTCTGAAGCAAACACACCCGTTTTACCAGTGTAGCACAACAGTACCTTATATTTTCATTATTTTAAAACACTTCAATTTGTTGGTGTTACTGTTCCTTTAATAGAGTATGCCAAGTAAAAAATGGCCAGTTTTCTGACATTTTAATGGACTAATGTAAATTACAAAATTATTTTTGTGAAAAAATGTTCTTATTTTTTTCCTTTCTTTTTTTTCCCCACCTTTATGAATCAGCCTCTTTCCTATGCAATTAAATAATCAATTTATTAGCAATTGTAGTTTTGATTTGGCCTCAAGAGAGATTAAAATCCACAATCTGTTTGGTTTTTTTTTTCAAAGAACAAACTATTTTACCTTTTTTTAAGGCCCAATGGTGACTATAAAATAAAATAGAATTTGCGGAAAAAGAAACAATTGAAGAAAATGCCAGTGAGATGAAGATATCTTTCTCCCATACTGTGTATTGTCCGAACCTGAGCTAAAATCATTGATAAATCAGCCCTTTACTGTTTCTAAAAGTAAAAATAGGGTTTTTTTCTGAATCTGCTGTATTTTATTACATTGCATATCATTTTGAGGTACAGATCTGAAATAGTATTTTTGCAGATAGCTTCCCTTATAAATTAACAAAAAATAATCTTGTGAAAACATTAAATTGTCTACAATTAGACCTATATATATATATATATATATATATATATATATATATATATATATATATATATATATATATATATATATCACTGCCTTTATATAACTCATAATATGGAAGGTTTAAGGAACCAATACCACAATGAAACATGCCCTTTTACTCTCAACAAAGAAGAAATACAGTATAAAATCTGCATTCCATATCAAATTACTATTTCTGCTTTAGTATGCAAACAAAATACTTTGATTTGGAAACAACACCATACATATGGCTGTGGGCATTACCTCAATTCCCTACTGAAAAATGCTAGCTTTATTCAAAGCTTATTTTCAGGCTTAGTGTGCCAGTAATCATCTTTATCTAACACTCTGCAGAGACAATATAGCAATAGAGTGATCAGCATGCATATGTTCATAATGGTATTGGCAATATGAATCAATATGTGCTGCAGGCCAGTTTCACTTAATCAGGCCCATGATTAAATTAAACTCCCCGAAGACTTAACAAAATGTCATAAAAATTACTTTTGGCGATAATGATACATAATTAATTGTAAAACGAAAAAACTCATCTTAATTTATTTAGCAATATGAGGTCAAATCAATAGACCTCTTTCACCAATGTCATTTATTAAGCTTATGGTTTTATAGAAGACAGCTGATTGATGTTTATGGGGAATAATTATAAGACCTACATGTAATTCTCGCTTATCTTTAACAAGGTGACATAAACAATACATATATCATTTTACAGTTAGTCCAAGCTGTTTAATAACAGGTGCTTTTACTACTAGCAGATAGTACACTTATTCTGTGCCAATCTTTAATAATAATAATAACTTTCCAAATACTAAACTGGATTCTCAACTACAGTATAAAAAAAAACTTCAATGAAAAAAATAAGCAAACATTAAAAACCTTTAACGGTATACTATGATTTAAAAGAAATTGTATCTGTGCTTTCAAATCCTGTGTAATGTAGTTTAAACTGGATCAGCTGTTTTTGTCGGTGATTTTCGTGGGACTGTTTTCACTTCATCCCTGACAAAAGCAGCTGCGGTGGTCTTGTTTTATGGCTGTGATTCTCGATTCATGATCATAGTCTCACAAGTAATGAGGGGTGAATCGGTTATGTTAACGCACAACCATTTTTACACGCACCACTTTTTTGTTGCAGTGGATTTTTTCAGCGACTAGTTTTTGCAGCAGTTTCGCGAAAAAATTTGCAGGTGGCAAAGTGTGGAAATTCGCTGCAGGAACGTGAGAAGCACGCAGGGGTTTTATGTTTTTATCTTGCTGTAGTCTGGGGAAATATGATTAAAGTGTAGCAGGGAGTTTGAACGTTTGCTAAAGTAGAGCAAACAATTTCATTTTAAAATTTATTTCAAATAGTGTCAAGAAATACATTTTTTACGCTTGGTTAAAAATGTAAAAAAAACGAAACTGTAGTGGATGTTTAGTTAATCTGTTTCACAAATAGTTTTTACTACTTTTTTTTCAGTTGTTTATATATTTCACAAATCATTTGTAAATTCTTCAGCCCAACTGGCCAGTCCAGCTCTTGCTTTCATCTGAAACTGCAGCAGTTCTTGGATTTCTTTAGGCATTTTTATAGCTTTTTCAAGGTTAAAACTCACAATTGGTAGCCCTTTTTATGGGACACCACAGCGATCACAAGAAGTTGGAGATGGGAACATGTTATTTTTCCACAAATAAAAAACTAATTACACAAGACTTTTAAAATTATATTTTTATTCAAGATTTCTTGAAATTATGTTTTTATACAAGAGTTTTTAAAATCAAAGATTATTGATCAAAATCAAGTGATTTCAATGTATATGTAACAATAAGGGGCAGATTCACTAAGGGTCGAATATCGAGGGTTAATTAACCCTCGATATTCGACTAGGAATTGAAATCCTTCGACTTCGAATATCGAAGTCGAAGGATTTAGCGCAGATAGTTCGATCGAACGATCGAAGGATTATTCCTTCGATCGGACGGTTAAATCCTTAGAATCGAAGGAACATCCTTCGATCAAAAAAAGTTAGCCAAGCCTATGGGGACCTTCCCCATAGGCTAACATTGACTTCGGTAGCTTTTAGATGGCGAACTAGGGGGTCGAAGTATTTTTTAAAGAGACAGTACTTCGACTATCGAATGGTCGAATAGTCGAATGATTTTTAGTTCGAATCCTTCGATTCGAAGTCATAGTCGGAGTCGAAGGTCGAAGTAGCCCATTCGATGGTCGAAGTAGCCCAAAAAAACTTCGAATCCTTCACTCGAAGTTAGTGAATCGGCCCCAAGATGTCCTTATTTGTTCTCTAGTGTGGAAACATGGCAAGAGAAGGGCTCCGGACGTTGGTTATTGCCAAAAAATCATTATCAGAAGAACAGTATCAAGATTTTGAGGTACAAAGAGATTAAGACATTGGATTTGTACAAGGGTTCTTTGGCAAAACAGTAAAACCTTGTTATGTGTCTTTTTTTTCCCTAAAGCTTTCAGTTCAGAAGTTCTTTTTACAAAGAACATTAGACAAAAACATAGCATCCATGTTTTATGATACTAAAAACCTAAAAGTGCAAATCTATCTAGTCCTCATTAGAGAGTATTATTTCAAACAAGTAAAGATGCAAAGTATATTGTAAATACAATAGTACTTGGATCAAATATATATATATACATGTCGCTAAAATAATTTGTTTCCTTCAGAATCAATACAGCCAGGCAAAGCTAAGCATGAACGATGGAGCATTAAAAGTGGCAGCAGTGGTGGAGAGCCTGGAGAGAGAGATGGAATTGCTTTGCTTAACCGGTGTTGAGGACCAGCTGCAAACAGATGTACGGCCACGTAGTATCCTACTTAATATACATGATAGTCTGCATCTCCTATAGGCAGATTTATCAAAGGTTGAATTTCAAATTTATGTGAATTTTTTTACTACAATAAATTCAAATATATTCACAATCACAACTCGAATGGGAGATTATTTAAGAAAAAATTTGAACGTATAATATTCGATTGAATAGTCCCAACCCATAAATTCAAATCAAAATTTGAATTGTGTTTTGCCTCCGAAAAAAACTCATATTCAAATGGTTCAACGGGCCTCTGCCATTGACTTATACATGAACTCTGCTGGTTTTAGGTAGCGAATATTGGAATTAGATCTTTTTCCATGGTTGACGTGTGATTCATCTTGCATTCGAATTTATATTCGAATTGGGGGATTAAAATTCTAATGTGTGAATTTTGACACCAAAAAGAATTTAGAAAATTCTAATTCACTATTTGACCCTTAATAAATCTGACCCTTAGGGGCCGATTCATCAAGGGTCGAATATCGAGGGTTAATTAACCCTCGATATTCGACTAGGAATTGAAATCCTTCGACTTCGAATATCGAAGTCGAAGGATTTAGCGCAAATGATACGATCGTATGATCGAAGGATTATTCCTTCGATCGAACAATTAAATCCTTCGAATCGAACGATTCGAAGGATTTTAATCCAACGATCGAAGGAATATCCTTCGATCAAAAAAACTTAGGCAAGCCTATGGGGACCTTCCCCATAGGCTAACATTGACTTCGGTAGCTTTTAGCTGCCGAACTAGGGGGTCGAAGTTTTTTTTAAAGAGACAGTACTTCGACTATGGAATGGAACGATTTTTAGTTTGAATCCTTCGATTCGAAGTCGTAGTCGTAGTCGAAGGTCGAAGTAGCCCATTCGATGGTCGAAGTAGCCCAAAAAACACTTCGAAATTCGAAGTTTTTTTACTTCGAATCCTTCACTCGAGCTTGATGAATCGGCCCCTAAATGTTCTGCATTGCTGCTCCTATTTATAGCCTTCCACTGGTGCAAGAAAAGGAAGTTATCTGCATGCCTCGTGCTTCAGACTAGCATTGCCTTAAAACCAGAGGAAAATATAAAGAATATTCGGGTCCTTTGCTCTTCCCAAACCACCTGTTGTTCAGTGTCCTTTTCCCAATAAAGTGTGGCACAAGCACTGCGTATCTTGACAGCGCTATATAAATAAATGATGATGATAATGTAAATATTTTGCACCCTTCATTTATAAATGAGTTTTAGTAATGTCTCATGTAGGTGAAACGTCAGTGGATTTATATTTGATCATGTTTTTAGATATATAAGAAGATAATATCTTATGCAGGAATAATGATTTTCCTTCTTTCCAACAGATTTGGATGCTAACATGAGATAAGCTAGAGACTGCAACATGTATAGCAAAAAGTTCAGACGTAGGAGCAGATTTATCAAGGGTCGAATTTCAAAGTTAAAAATACTTTGAAATTCGACCATCGAATTGAAATACTTCGACTTCGAATATCGAAGTCAACGTTTTTTTCATCGAATTTGGGGTTCCTGCGGTCGAAGTAAAATCGTTCAATCGAACGATTAAATCGTTCAAATCGAACGATTCGAAGGATTTCAGCAAATGATTGAATGATTTTACTTTGACTTCCAAAAACTTAGAAAAATGCTCTAGAAGGTCCCCATAGGCTAACATAGCACTTCGGCAGGTTTAATTTGGCAAAGTATTTCATATCGAAGTTTTTTTAAAGAGACAGTACTTCGATTATAGAATGGTCGAATATTCAAACGTTTTTACTTCGAATCGAAGTCAAAGTATCATATTCGATGGTCTAAATATCCAAAAAATTACTTCGAATTTCGAATTTTGTTTACTTTGAAAATTCCCTCTAATTCACTTCAACCCTTGATAAATCTGGCCCCTAGTATCAAGAAATTAAGATATTCATATATTCAGACCAGTAAGCCTTCCAGTTTTTCATTGACTGCTGTATATGCGGTTTTTGTTTCATATATTGAATTTGAGTTACATGGGAATCAAATATATTTCATCCAAGAAGCCTTTGTTAAACAAAGAGTGTTCAGTTAACAAAGTATTGAAACCTGTAAGTATTGAAACCTGTGCTGCTATTAGCCCACACTTTTGGAAACCTGTTCTGCTTCCAGAGATAGGTCATTCAGTGTCAGTGATAAGGGGCTAAAGAATGTGTAATAGGAAAATAAGAATTATTAGCAGAACTACAAGGGAATTGCCACTCCGATTGGTCTAGAAAATGCAGATAAACCATTCTCTGCAAGATATATAGAATAACCTATTGCACTGCCATCATTTTCTTTCTATAAATGTTTAGTAAAATATAAGTAAAAGTGAAAGTAGGTGCTTTTTTTTGCAGAAAAGTTATCAAAAATAACATTGTATAAGTCTAGTAATCTGTTGTAAGTCTAGTTATCTGTCTCGGTATGTGCTCTTGTAAATGTGCGACAATTGAAAAATGACAGTAATAAATAGCCTATTGTATTTTTGGTGAAAATCCAGTTACAATATAGACAAATATTGCAGAATCCCACAATGCACTGTTAACCATGTGAAAATATGTCAACGTTGTTAAGGCTTTTTCTGATGAGACATAGTACGTCTGTGCTTAGTATGAGAAATAATTATTAGAAAATAATTTGCATGCAAATGTAGTTTGCTTTGAAGCATCAGAATAGAAAATTAGACCCCAAAGACTCCGATTGCAATTAAACTCCAATTAAATTATTAATGATTTTGATAAAAGTTCAGATCAATTTTTGTTGACCTTTCAGTAACGTAATACACAAATTACATTTTCTTGAATATAATCTATTTACCCTTCCTTTAATTTATAATAATGGACAGGTCTAAAGCTATGTTAACTTAATACAAAACTGGTCTGAATTAGTCTGGAATATACAGCACTTTGTTACTAATTTTATAGTAGTAGAATGGATACAAAAACATGTATACAGAATGTATGCAAAAAAAAGAAACATGACTGCAAAAAGTCAAATAGACTTCATCATACAATAATATATCATCCAGTTTCTGCGCTTTATTTTGTTTTTTATTAGTTATTTTTAGTATAGCTATACTTTTCAACATCCCCCCCACACACACAAACACACACACGCACACTCTCTAATCACTATTAATCATAGCCAATTGCTGATAAGTTTGTAGAGGCTACTGCAGTTGAGCAAATTTGCATTTATGTAACTGAGCACTGCAGATTTGTGGTTTTATGGCTAATCCTGAAAATGTTGGATATAAGAATATATTTCAATTTCTCCCCTAGCGATGGTTTCCTCTGCTGCAAATACTGACTATAATCAAGGATAACCAAGACCTATAATAGATGCCAATTGCAATAGAAGTGGTTGTGAGACCTTGTATTTGAAGAGCAAACTGATCATTCTATAGGTGGTGAAAACACTTAGGGGCAGATTTATCAAGGGTCGAAGTGAATTTGAGGGAATTTTCGAAGAAAAAAAATGCAAAATTCAAAGTAATTTTTGAATACTTTGACCATCGAATAGGATACTAGTACTTCGAATTTACTTCGACTCGAAAGTAAAAATCGTTCGACCATTCGACCATTTGATAATCGAAGTACTGTCTCTTTAAAAAATCTTTGACTTCAATACTTCGCCAACTTAAGCCTGCCGAAGTGCTATGTTAGCCTATGGGGACCTTCCAGAGCAATTTTCTAAGTTTTTTATATTCGAAGGAAAATAGTTCGAATCGGACGATTCGAAGTATGATCGGAGTACGATCGTACTACGATCGAAATACGATCGTACTACGATCGGAATACGATCGTACTACGATCAGAATACTATCATACGATGGATAAAATCCTCCAACTTTAAATTCGAATGTAAGAGGATTCTATTCGATGGTCGAATTTCGAAGTATTTTCCACTTCGAAGTTCGACCCTTGATAAATCTGCCCCTTAAACACACTGCACCTATTATGGTGAAAAGAGTTTCAGGCAACATGACATGCTGCACTAGAGCAGCTTGTTGTTAATGGTTTTAAAGGAGAAATAACCCCCCAATAAGAAAAGCCCCTACCAACTGCCCTAAATAGTCCCCCCTCCCTGCTTCCCCTGCATAATTTGTTTCCTCTAAAATTCCCCTTACACTTTACTCACGTATCAGTGCAGAGTAAGCGCTGTGGAGCTCATGGATGCCATCTTCCGGACCTTCGTCTTTTTCTGTAAGGGAGCACCGTATTGATGCATGCACAGTTTGAGCAGTCTTCCTGTTCGTAGCAACTGTACATGCGCCGAAAGTGCCGAAGGGAAGGAAGAGGACCAGAAGAAGATCCAGAAGATTGCGCCCATGAGCTCCCAGCATTAAATTAAATGAATGAACATTTTGTGTAAGGTGCTGTTGTGTGTTGGGACTGTATAAAATACAGATAATAAATTTGTGTACTGCTGACTTTTTCCCTTCTCCTTCATATACGTTTATGATCCGGACTTGTTTAAGAAGCCCCTTCTAAAGGCTGTATAGTAAAAGTTTGTAGGAATGAGTTACCCTTCCCAACTTGACTGGAAATTTGTGCACCCATCTTGCAGGACATTTTAAATTAGATTTTTTGTTCTCCTAGGAGATGAGAAAAATTCAGCAATTTTTCATTCTAATAAAAGGCCTCTTCACTAGTGATCTCAGTGCATTTCTCCTTTAGAGTCTCTTTTAACATATTTCATATTTCAATTCCTTCCATGAGTTACTAGGAAACAAACACATAATCAGCTCATCATAATTCATCCTTCATGTGACCTTGCATGGAGACCTTCACCAAAAATTGACATCCATATTTCTGGCAGCTTTATTAGACAGACTGTTGAAAGGAAGACTGTTTGTAGAATTGGAATTCTCTTTCAAATCCAAAATGTTGCCATGTAAGTTGACAAATACATAGAAACTACTGCAAGCTGAAACATTTTACTATTTTGTCTTTTAATTTAACATATTTGTTTTATTGTACATGAGTATTCGAAGTGAGGCTCAGGAGAAATCATGACTGTGACTTGGTAATATCTGGCCATTCCCTAGAGGTAAGGGCCTGTGCCTTATGTTCTTAATAAGCTGAAGAAAGTGACTTTCATGATTCAAAACCATCCAGCACCACCTTGAGAATTATGGTACCTACTATATTATATTAAATCGTTTAGAATACCACCATAAAAAGTTTGTATGCTGAAACACCAAAACGTATTGCACCTGCTTGACCTGTCTTTTACCTTTCAGAAAGTGGTCAAATGTTCTGCATAGGCTTACATGAACTGTTCTATATGGCTAAAAGTGTTAGGACACTTTCCTGTTCAATATTTTATTCCATGACTAGGGGTTTACATTTGTTCCTCTCTTTTGCTTCTAAAGCAGCCTCTTACACTGGTTTTCCACAAGTTGAAGCACTGTTGGAGGGATTTACTTCTATTCAGCCACATGAGTTTTAGTCTGGTAATGATACTGGGTGATCACACCTGGCTTAGAGGCAGCCTCCCAAAGGTATTCAGTTGGCTAAAGATTTGTGCTGGCCTGAGCAAGAGAATTCTGTTCGGCCTTATATTGTGAATAGAGGCATAATGCTGGTAAAATAGGAAAGGGCCTTCTCCAAACCAAACAAAGTATACTGAGAACATAATTTTATGCTGTTGTGTAAAAGGTTGGTTTCACTGGAACCACAGGCCCTGGTTCTAACCATGAAAAACAGCCCCAGATGATTAGTCCTCTTTCACAAAATGTTACAGTCACCATAATGAATTCAGACAGGATGAGTTCTCCAGACATGTGCCCAATCCAAACTTGTCTGTCAGACTGCTAGATGGTAAGGTATCAGTTGCCACTCCAGAGAACATGTTTGCACTGCTCCAGGCCAGTTGTGGCAATCTTTATACAACTTTTATCAACTCTTCACAAGACATTAGAAATGTGTGCGGGAGCTCACTGATAAAAAAAAATGTGTCTGATATTGTCTTGAGAATAATTCTAGAGACAGTTTGGTACTTTACACTTCACCTTCTCACAGTCTGATAGAGTCTGGTTTGGTGGGTGCCAGGAGAAAGCTACCTGTCTCAATGTATAATAACCACTGTAAAGTTTGATGCAGGACAAATAACGGTCTGGGTCAATTTTTTATCATTTGGCCTATGACCTGTGTTGCCAGCACTACATCATACAACAGTTTTGGGAATGCCCTTTCCTGTTTCACCTATATATTGCTTTATGCATAAAGTGAGGTCTGTACAATGACAAACAATGACTGTGAGCCAGGCCTGATTGCCCAACCTCACTTAGACAATACTGTGGTGCATATCAAATACAGTACAACATATTAACAGTAAAAGGCTTTGGTCAGGAGAGCCTAGAATCTATATATAATGCTTCTTTTTTATCTTTACCAAAGAAAATGCACAAGGTAATCATATATATTCCTACTTCTCATAGGTGTGCTTGAAGTACTATGAACATGAATTTGTTGAACTCGCTTGCCTGTGTCCTGCTGTCTTGTGCTGCCGATGTTCCCCAACACAGAAAGCTCATATTGTGAAGCTTCTACAGCAGCATACAGGAAGGAGCACATGTGCTATAGGTGAGACCTTACCTCACATACAGAAGCTTAGCAACTCAGCATCCAAAGCTACAGCCTAAAGTTCTACTTCTCAGGATCATAAAAATGGGCTTCTGATGATAATGAACAAACTGTGTTGTACAAACTTTTCAGACCTTAGGTAGCGTCATTGTGATCTATGCTTCCATTTTGTGTAAAATGGAATTCACTCCGTCAAATGGGCCTCAGTATTCTGATTTCTGTTAAATTCAAATCTTGCTCCCCAGCACCTTTTTAAGTGAAATAAAGGGGAAGAATTGTGAAAGTGAATTTTTTATATGAGCTTCATCATACTGAAATAAGAAGTTTTCTAAATACAATCAATTAAATATTGTAAACCATTTAATCAAGTTTAACTTCACTATTCCTCTCTCAGCATCTGTTTCTCTTCATTCTGTCTGTCTTCATTCAGGAGTTGGGTGTCAGATATTCATTGACAGTTGGATCCAAAATATCTTATGGGGGGGCTCCTTTTGCCTAGACGATGTATTAGAGCTCACTCTATTAAAATCACCAGACATCATGTCTCTCTACATGCAGAATTTGTGCAAAAGGCAGTTATTTTGTTAGATTTTTTGTGTACTGGAATCAACTATTTGAGTGAGCTCTAATTCATCAGCTAGGAAAGGAAGTCCCCTTATAATATATATTGGATCTAACTGTCAATGAATATCTGACACCCGAACTCCTGAATGAAGAATGAATGAAGAGAAACAGATGTTGAGAGAAGAATAGTGAAGATAAACTTTAGAAAGTGGCTTATTTCAGTATGAGAAACTTATATAACATTTTCATTTCCACGATAGTTCCCCTTTAAGTTCAAAAAAGGCAAACCCATAAAACTCCTTAACTGCAACAGGTCTTGTGATTCTATTGCAAAATGACTGAAAAAGTATTTAGTGAAACTCCTATTCTATTCAACCAAGGACAACAATGGTCAGTTCTGCTTGTATCACTTGAAAGACATAGGATGGGGGTGAAGGTGGGGATATATGGACCATTGCTCTTATGATCTGCTTATTTGACACTTTAGCATATGTTGGCTGCATATTTGGATTGCCAGGAGACCAGACTATTAATACAGTGTTGCAATGGCATTAATAGTCACATAATGAAGAGAAAAAAATTAAAAAACACTGCTTTCAACAGCAATTAAAATTACACATTTTTGGGTAAAAACCGCCTTTAATTTCATCATATACAATCACAGGTCAGGAGCCATTTGCCTATGGCTGAAGTAATTAGTACGGATCTTGTACTATCAAGATTCTCAATTTTCTCAAGGTTGCAGATTCTATCATTTTAGGATTAGATTAAGATCCCTATTTCCATGTCTGTATTGAAGTTAAGGTAATATTTCCATTTTCTGTGTACAGGTGATGGAGGGAATGATGTCAGCATGATTCAAGCAGCGGACTGCGGCATTGGCATTAAGGGAAAGGTAACATACATTTTTTAGTAGAGTAATGCTTATCATAACATACACTGCCTTAGTTGTTAGCATTGAAGATATGAGTACTGCCCATGCCAAAACAAGTTGTGTATTCTCGCACACCCTACTTGTAAACTGATGAAGATGGGTCTGGTGCACACAGGTGGAGGCTCAAACACCTCCCAATGCAAGTTCACAAGAAGCATGCTTGAGAAGGGGGATTTACCCCAAAGCGTTCCACTGCACTCCGCTTTAAATAAACACTAGAAGTGTTCATGCAGACCTGTGTGCCATTGGATTTTCCTTGTGTACTGCCAATGCCAAGCCTTTGCAATTCTGTTATTTCAGGGGGATTACAGGATGGTCCACATGTGATGCATCTGCACAGGCTCCCCATGTGATCTAGGCTCTGAATGACCAAATCAGTCTGATTTGCTATACATACTGGCTTATTAAATCTGACAAAATCTGCAACATAACCAAAAAACTTAGATCTACCCTTTTATGGCCAGCATTAATGTGTCAATGCACACACTGATATTATCATTCAAAACAACGTTTTGTCCATTATTCAGTGCATGTATGGTGGGAGACCAGGCCCAGCCAAGACCTTAAATCCCTATTATAACTCATGGCTTTTGCCAGAAAGGAAATCTAAATGTTCACATGATCCCAGGAAGCCAAATTCCCTGCTGAAGAACTGAAATTGATGGCAATTAGCGATGAACAAACTTTTTCACCTGAAAATGACACCCATAGATTCTAATGGGCTAAAAAAATTGTCACGCATCAAAAAAAATTTGCGCAATTTGTCGAGCGCTGACACCCATAGACTTTCGTGCACTTTGGTGAATTTTTGCCATTTCACAAATTTTGGGGCGAAACGGGTCCAATTCACCCATCACTAATGCCAAAATCTTCTTTAAAATTATTCAACAGTCAATTTAAGTCTTTGACAAACCTATAGTGTAAAGTCAGAATAAACTGATGATTAGGGCTTCCAAGAAATATTATAAATTGGATTTATATATATATATATATATATATATATATATATATATATATATATATATATATATATATATATATATATATATATATATATATATATATATATATATATAAATAAAATTTAAGATATATAATATAATAAGGGCTCATTGACTAAAAATTGTCAAGCTTCACTATGTTTTTACCCACAGTCCAACATTTCCTATAATTCCAGTAATTCAGGTGCAATTACACAGGAAACTAATTGCATTGTTTCGTAAATTACACATAAAGTGGTGCAACTTGCTTGGGGGTTAGCACAGGGGCAAAACTTTGCGTTGCACCTTCATGTCTTTCAGTGACGTGACAGAACAGCAACAATATCAAGTGCTTCGCAGAGGGAGCTGTATAGGGAGCCTGGTCAGGGCATGTGTTAGATACAAAGGGGCAAATTCACTAAAGGACGAAGCACCTAACGCTAGCATTAATTCACTAGGGTAGCGCATTTTCGTTAATTCGCTGATTCACTAACGGACACTGGTGTAAATTCGCTAGTGTTACTACGCACCCTTACGCCTGGCAAATTTGCGCAATGGACGTAACGCAAATTCACTGACGCGCGCATTTTTCTGAACGCTACCTTTTACGCCAGACTTCCTTCGCCACCTCAGACCAGGCGAAGTGCAATAGAGTAGATAGGGATTGCTTCAAAAAAAGTTAAAAATGTTTCTAAGTCCCAAAAAACGCTGGCGTTTTTTCTTTTTTTATGGGTGATAGGCTGAAAAAGATCAAAAAAAGTTTTGGGCTCCCCTCCTTCCCCCCTAACTCATGGCACCTTAACTATACAGTGGGCACATGTGTAGGGCAAACTAAAAATTTTATTTGCTGTTTTGAAGGTTTCCCAGGCTTGTGTAGTGATGCTACATATACCTCCATTTTAACTTCAATTTGGCGCCGTATGAAAATTAAGCATCGCTAGCATAACGTCGCTTTGCTTGGCGAATTAACGCTAGTGCAACTTCGCAACCTTACGTTTCCCCTGAGCGCAACTTCTTTTTAGTTTAGTGTATTTGCGTAGCGCTGGCGAAAATACGCCTGGCGAAGTGCGGCAAAGCAGACGCTGGAGCAACTACGAATCTTAGTGAATTTGCCCCAGAGTTTCTATGTGGAAGAATGCTGCACCTCTGTAAGGACAAGTGGAAAATGGAGCTCAGCACTAGTATGGATGAGCACAAGTAAGAGCATAGGTGTTGGTTTTAATCAGCTAAGTTCTTCTCCTAAGGATTGGAAATGGTTATTTATCTTTTTGTTATATAGAACTGAAACCAATTCTTCAGTACTAATTATTAACACATGTTTTAGGCCATTTAGACCTGGAGAAAGGGCAAACAAATGACTCACAAAATGTATTGGTTTTTTTTCATGTGTTCTTTTACATTCCTTTACTTTTACAATTACTAAATGTACACAGTGTGAATTAGGTAATAAATTGTTTTCTATGATACAGTATGTTTACTGTTTTGATTATTTTTGTGCTTTATTACTACTTCTGAGCAAGAGTTACAATACAAGCCCAGTTTACTCTCTCTCACTTTTATTAGAGGAAGGAAAGCAAGCTTCCCTCGCGGCTGATTTCTCTATTACCCAGTTCAAACACATTGGCAGATTACTAATGGTTCACGGTCGAAACAGTTACAAGAGGTCGGCAGCGCTGGGTCAGTGTGTCATCCACAGAGGCCTTGTCATTTCAACTATGCAGGTAAAGTATTTAGTTACTGTATGAGAGAAATATACCTTGGTATTTTGTGCAGACATTACTGTTTTGCCATTTTGACACCTGGCACTTGTTATATCATTTTGTGAATGCATTTTATATTACTTTATATTCAGAGCCACAAAAAGATATAGATGCACATTGACAGTATAGATTTTATATACGATACAAAGCTATATTATTTCTGGATTTAATGTCCGGTTCATTTATTATGATATCACACATACACTGTATATCTTTTAAATCCTTTTGATGTACAGGTTAAAACTTGTCATTGTCAGATATACGTAATTTTCTTATATTATATATATCTATATATCTATATATATATCTATATATATATCTATATATATATATATATATATATATATATATATATATATATATATATATATTTGTGTTTGGGTGTGTTCATAGTTATGTGGTATTTAATATACTCAGCTTTGGTCATTTTCTTTCCTGTAAAAAATTTTGGTCCATCATACAGAAATTGTGCATTCTCAGGATGTATTTAATGTGTTTCATTATTTCTGTGCTTATACTGTGTGTGTATATATATATATATATATATATATATATATATATATATATATATATATATATATATATATATATATATATATATATATATTTATATATACGTGTATGTTTATGTATATACTGTAGTATATATACATAAAGTAGTAGAGTATATAAAATCAGCGACCTAGTGGAAAACCTATATTTCTGTATTTTTAATTTCTTCTGTTCTTTTTTAAAGGCTGTTTTCTCTTCAGTCTTCTATTTCGCATCTGTTCCTTTGTACCAGGGATTCCTAATGGTAGGGTAAGTTAAAACTAGTATTTAGTTGGTGACAACTTGGTAACAAAACTATTTTTGTTTGATTACATCAGGGCCAAGATCAGTTGGTTGCCTTTTAATTATGTCTAAAGGAAAATGTTATAATTAGTTTTTTCCCCATATTATTCATGCGCCGATAGATTAACATGGCGAGAGAGCGAAAAAAATAAATAAATAACGTCCTTCTAAAAAACAGATATTTGCAGACAAATGAAAGTAATTGACACTGAAGGGGTTCTATTCAGCTGTGCAAACCACTCCAGGTACATGGTTGTTTTCTCATAGACAATAATGACGAAGTAGTCGGGTAACAGGCACAAACAGTGTTGATGGAAAAGCCATGAAATAATAATCTGCTGTACATGTTTGTGCAGTAATTGTATCTCATCAAGAATGTTGGAGAAATGTTGTAATTCATAAATTGTCACTTACCCCTTGCAGTTCTCCCTACGGGCTCCTCAGCAGGACTTCCCTGGCGCATGGATATTCCCAAACCACTTGTCTTTCCTATAGTCCCGGCACTTTATATTGCTGTTCTACTGAGAGCAACCTCTTTGACTTTGCTCTAATTGAAATCTCATTATATTCTATATAATGCAAGCCTCCAAAAATGCACTGGAATTCTTTCAAAACGAATTACTTAATACTTAGTCTGCCTTTTTTATATTCCAGGCAATTGTGATCTGGCAGCTTTTATTTTTGCCTTTCTGTCCCTTAAATATGTCTACAGCAATTGACCATTTTAACCAGAATATAGATGTATTCCCATTCAACAGTTTAGTATCATTTGTTTATAATATATAGTACATGGATGGGATCTGACATCTGGAAACCCGTTATCCAGAAAGCTCCAAATTATGGACAGGCAGGCTACCATAGACTGCATTATAATCAAATAATTAATTTTTTTGTATATGATGTCCTTTTTCTCTGTAATAATTAGGGATGTCGCGGACTGTTCGCCGGCGAACTTGTTCGCGCGAACATCGACCGTTCGCGTCCGCCGAATGTTCGCGAACGTAACGCAACGTTCGCCAATTTGGGTTCGCCTTAGCTGGCGCTTTTTTTTGCCATTTCTCCCCCAAACCAGCAGATACATGGCAGCCAATCAGGAAGCTCTCCCTCCTGGACCACCCCCACACCCCCTGGACCACTCCCCTTCCATATATAAACTGAAGCCCTGCAGCGTTTTTTCATTCTGCCTGTGTGTGCTTGGAAGAGCTAGTGTAGGGAGAGAGCTGTTAGTGATTTGAGGGACAGTTGATAGTAACTTTGCTGGCTAGTAATCTACTTGATACTGCTCTGTATTGTAGGGACAGAACTCTGCAGGGATTTGAGGGACATTTTAGGTTAGGTAGCTTTGCTGGCTAGTAATCTACCTTCTACTGCAGTGCTCTGTATGTAGCTGCTGTGGGCAGCTGTCTGTCCTGCTGCTGATCTCTCATCTGCATCTGTTCTTCAAACCACTGCCACCTAGCTGTGTGAGCTTTTTCACATTCTGTCTAAATATCAATAATAATACCGTCTCCAGAAACACCACCTGAGTGACGTAGTGTGATTTCTGCCCTTTACAGCACAAAACGCAGCGCTGTGTCAACAATGGATTTTTTAGAAACATATTTGCCCTTGATCCCCCTCTGGCATGCCACTGTCCAGGTCGTTGCAACCTTTAAACAACTTTAAAATCATTTTTCTGGCCAGAAATGTCTTTTCTAGCTTTTAAAATTCGCCTTCCCATTGAAGTCTATGGGGTTCGCAACGTTCGCGAACCGTTCGCATTTTTGTCCGGACGTTCGCGAACATGTCCGCGAACATTTTTTCCGACGTTCGCTACATCCCTAGTAATAATACAACTATAGCTTGTACTTGATCCAAACTAAGATATAATTAATGCTTATTGGAAGGAAAACCAGCCTATTGGGTTTATTTAATGTTTATATGATTTTCTAGTAGAGTTAAGATATGAAGATCCAAATTACAGAAAGATCCATTATCAGGAAAACCCCAGCATTCTGGATAACCATACCTGTATATGTATCTGTCTTTTGTGGGCCTTTCCTATTTATCGCTCTGTCATTCAGATCACTTTCTGGCTTGTATAATCACTGACCCAACAACCAGGTAGCACCCTAAATCCCAGATTGTGTAGCTGTTTAACAAAATTGTTTAATAATTAAAAAAGATACCATCAGTTAATACAAATTATTTTAGAACAACACTGTCTATGTCATACTCAAAGTTGCTTCTATGAGTGTGATCCCCATTAGACACTCCTGTGCTACGATAATATTTTCCTTCAATAATATTATTCTTCAACATGATCTTTGCTCCATAACTTGAAACTTTTTTTCCTTTCTTTAAACACTCTTAGGGAGTTATTTATTAAAGTCTGAATGCCAAAAACTCGAAAAAAATCGAGTTTATTTTTTACCGTAAAATCCGAATTTTTAGTGGGCGAAAAAAACTTGAATTTTTCGGAATTCATTAAACCCCGAGGGTGTTAAAAGTCCGAATAAAAAAGTACTCCAACTCAGACCTCCCGAGTTCATGTAGTAGTCAATGGGAAAAGTCCAGATGATATCCTGATCTGCGCTTGGTTTAATTGCAATAATCTTAAATTTAGTGGTTTTCGGGCAAAAATCTGAAAAAATTGAAGTTTTCTGGCAGTAAATTCATACAATGTGATTTTTTCACAATTTTTTCTAGTTTTTTCCCACACACAGGAAATTTTCAGAAAAATTATTTGATAAATAAGGGGAAGAAACCAGTGCGGATTTGGTCAGAGTAATTTCTAGATCTAGAAAATACTTAATAATAATTCGGATTTTGATGAATAACCTCTTTACTGTTTTATTAGTTTTTCTTGAATTTCCATATACTGGGATATTTCAACAGCATTACATTTTACATAATCCCCAGAAATCTGAGATTACATCATGTTCATTGGCAGATTATACAAACATATTATAAACCAATACTCAAAGTTTTTTTATTTTGTTTAACTAAACCTTCCTCAAATATGGTAACTCTGGCCCTAGACTATGAGATACATTTTTTGTCATATTGTGAAATGCTGTAATCTTGCGGATATTCTCTTCACAGGTATGTGTATAGGTACACAATGTTTCCAGTATTCTCACTGGTGTTGGATCAAGATGTCAAAAGATGCTGAAAACATTCAATTTATGTGCACCATCTTAAAAAGAATTGCCCAGTGATTTTTCAGTTTTTAAGAAGTGAAAGATTGCCTCTCGTTCCTTCCATGCAGTGATAATTTAGACCCGTGGTAATGGATTATAATATATAGAGGCCTGCACTCGGATTCCTAGTGCATCTGGTAGTCGATTATACTCACAAGAAATGAGTAGATAAAGGCATTGGTAGTAATTGGCATTCCAATTCGCTTAAAATCTTCTTATATCCTTAGTGGGTAAATAAAGTGTCATATGTAGAATTGTTTATACAGTTTTAATAAATACTTAAGATTACTCTATTACAAAGTTTTCCGGTAAAATCGCTTTAAAAACAATGCAGCGTCTCCATGTGCTGCTCTGAGTTTTTTAGCGTCTTTCACAGTTCAATGCACTTGTCCTGGTTTTCCAGCTGCCGTTTCCGGCCGACGCGTTTCGCCGACTGGCTTCCTGCAAGAGCGATGACATTGCTTCCGGATAGTCACTTTTTATTACCCACAATGTTTCAAATGGGAAAAAAACTGTATTGCTCCATATCAAATGTAGATTTGCAACTTAGAAACATTCTTTATCAATAGCTGCAAAATCTCATCCCAAATACATTACTTTGTAACATAAAATCTATTATAACAAAAAAGCCCTGAGATTGAAATCAACATTTAAACCATGAGGGGATAGGGGTTTTAACCTATGAATCCACCAACTCACTTTTTGCAGTATATTGGTTACCATGTCCCCTCCAGCTGGTTTTAACCCTTTCTATTCCTAACCATTTGAAGCCCGTTGGATTTTTATTGTGTTTTTCCAAGAAATGTTTTGAAACAGGGTGTTTTACATTTCCTTTGCAAAATGTTATTAAAATGCTCTCCTAGTCTCTCCTTTAACTTTCTATTTGTCTTACCTCCAAATTGGAGACCAACAGATAGATCACATTAATGGTATCACATTTGATGAGCTCCAGAATGTGGAATATTTCCCCAGTTATGAAACTTTTGAAAGTTTTAGTTTTTACACTAAATCTACATGATTCAATGTAACGGTGCACTTGCCCTTTAACTTTTACTCTTCTACTCTTCATTTCTTGAATGAATTTGATATTGGTAAAGTAAAATGTGATGGGACTTTAAGGTAACATTTCTATTCAGAATAATAGTAGCGTCTTTCATTAATGTTACCTGTCTTTGTCTGCAGGGAAGATCCTTGTCTTTTAAAACCTTCCTCATCAGTGTTTTAATCAGCATCTACCAAGGTAGGAGAGAGCCGTGTTTAACTGAAGGATTTCTGTCTCCCGTTATTGTTTTCATTCTAGCTTTGCTTCCGCCAGCTTAAAATGTCATCAACAGTCATATATTGCTTTCTTTTTATCAGGTAAATCGATAGTCCAGCAGTGTGCCTTGCCCGTCTGCAGTGCATTGTGGGTGTGGGAGGTGTCTGTATTGATGCATGTCACTTAAAATCACTGCTGTTTTAATTAAATTCTAATCCACTAATAATATTAGCTTCAGCTTCTCACATTGCACATATTCTTTGCATGTAGAAACATACACCGCTCAGATATACCAGTAACTTTCTTGAGGAACTGAAAAGAGACTTAAATTGAATGAATTTCGAATCCTTCATGCTAATATTGTCAACACTTACGCACATGCCTAAGTACCCAGGTCATAAGAGAAAGCCGTACAAGAATTTCACTGTTGTTACAGATTTCAAGGAATTTATTAGATGACTGGCAGTACTGTAGGACAGAATACTTCCAAATACTTTCTAACAGGGAACCGCTAATTTGTTTTATTTACATAGGGTTATATTTCTTCTGTATAGTTGCTGCCTGTACCCAAAATCAGTATTTATAGGCCCAGCCAGTCTCTTCCAGCTGCAATATATTTGTGGTTAGAACTGCATATGGGGGGGTTAAAATAATACAAAGCTGCAAAAGTTAACATTAGCTCTAGTAACTCATAGCAACCAATCAGATGTTTCCTTTAAACAGATGCATTGAAAGTGATGCTTGCTGATCCGTTGCTGTGGGTTATTATTGCAGATCTTGAGCGTCCAGCAAAGTGACTTTATTTCACCAGTCTGGACATAGAATTGCTACTCTGCCTTGCTTGGCATGAGTATCTGTATTAGTATCATTAATTAATGTGGGGAAATGTAACACAACTCATAAATGGGGCAAAAAACATTAATAAGAATAACCTGTATTTTGCAAAGTCATATTGCATATTACATTCTGCTCATGTAATTGATATAATGGGGCATTGCATTATTGGGAAAACTAATAAATGATCAGAAGGAAAAAAAGGGGCCCATAATCAAATCAGTCTGGGTCCTTGAGGGGCATTCATTTGGCTGAATAATCACATGGCCAGTAAGCATAGTGAAAGGGGCGGGCAGGAGGTCTGCACTAACAGAAGGCACGTGCAGATGATGTCATCAGGGAGGCATCCACTGGCTGCAGGGCTTCTTGGGGACATCTGATTGTTGCCTAGGGGATTAGGGGTAAGTAATTGTGGGTCTAGGGCAAGGAAGCAGCCCTGGAAGGGCTCCGATTGCTACTCCCACAGCAGGCACCTGTTTTTTGATGTGCCTGCTGTTTGGGAGTGTGGGTGCTGCGATCGGGACTGGAGGTTGGGAGATCTGCCTGTGCTCACTGCCTGGCAGGTCCTAGTGAGTGCTAATGCCCCGCAGATGCAGAGAAACACCTCCAATTGCCAAAGAACGTATTACATACGTTTTCGGCAGTTGGAGCATATGCCTGCCAGCACGTATACAATATGAGCTTGGCAGGCAAAGCAGCAGCTACCTGCATTTCTGTGTCCACGCTGTTATTATTATTATTATTATTAACATGTATTTATATAGCGCCAACATATTGCGTAGAATACATACATAGAATATATGGAGTAACAAACATCACAATCAATACAGGTACAAAAAGGTGAGGAAAAAGGTGAGGAAGGCCCTATGCATAGGCATACAGTCTAAAGGGAAGGGAGTAATACACAAGGTGTGGGAGTGGGCAAGATCGAATTAAGTGGGTGAGAAAAGTGGTATTGTATGTGGTGTTGCGTTTGGTAGTTAAGCAGAGTGAGGGTAGGCTTCTCGAAAGAAGTGCGTTTTCAGAGATTTCTTGAAAGCAGAAAGGTTGGGAGAAAGTCGGACAGACCGTGGGAGAGAATTCCAGAGGAGGGGTGCAGCCCTTGCAAAGTCTTGAATGCGAGCATGTGAGGAGGTAATGAGAGAAGAGATGAGTTCAGAGATGTAGGGTGGGGCAGAGTTATGAAGTGCTTTGAAAGTCAGTGTCATTAATTTGAATTTGATTCTGAAAGGTAATGGAAGCCAGTGCAGGGATTGACAGAATGGCGAGGCAGAGGAGGAGCGATTGCTGAGGTGTATGAGCCTCGCAGCAGTGCTCATTATGGACTGGAGAGGTGACAGTCTCTAGAAGGGAAGGCCAATTAAAAGAGAGTTACAGTAGTCTAGACGTGATATGATGAGCGAATGAATAAGAATTTTGGCAGCGTCTTGGGTGATAAATGATCGTATTTTGGATAAGTTCCTTAGGTGGAAGTGAAATGATTTAATAAGTGACTGAATATGAGGAGTGAATGACAGGGCAGAATCTAGGATAACCCCAAGGTACCGGGCCTGGGGAGAGGGGGTGATAGTGGAATTGTTAACTATGATGGATACTTCGGGGATGCTACTGGTGTTAGTTATAGGAAAGAGAACCATTTCAGTTTTACAGAGGTTAGGAGTTCTGGGTTGAGATCAGGAGATGAGAGATAGATCTGAGTATCGTCAGCATAGAGGTGGTAGTGGAAACCATAAGAATTTATTAATTTGCCAAGGGAGGAAGTATAGAGGGAGAATAGTAATGGTCCCAGGACAGAGCCTTGAGGAACTCCAACAGAAAGAGGTAGGGGAGAAGATGATACTCCATTGCTGTTAGTGTTTACATGCTGCATGTTATGTGCCAGCAGCTTTGATGACACGGAGGGGTCAAGGAAAAAAATTTGTGTATGTGCAAATTGTAGGAGCTGCAGGGGAAGTGACGTCGGTGCTTTTAAAATGGCGCCGGCAAACTCATGAAGACAGAGGGAACTTGCCAGGTGCATTACTTCATTATGGATTCGAATTGAGAAGAGAAAATATAGCGTTTCAATAGGCACATGTGTGGTAAAGATTTTAATGACATTACCATTTCAAACCTTTCCTTCTCCTTTATATCTCAGAAATCAGGTCACTATCTTTATTTCACCCACACAGAGAGACTAGCTTCCCAGTCTCCAGTGTCGGACTGGGCCGGCGGGACACCGGGAAAAACCCCGGTGGGCCCCGGGCTCTTGTGGGCCCCGCCGGCCCAGATCCGCTACTTAGTGGGGCGGCGCGACCCCACTTTGTTTGGGGTCGCGGTAGAATAGAATGGCTGCGCATGCGCATAAAAAGGTAGCGCCGCGCGCATGCGCACAAACGCGGCACCGCGCGCATGCACACTAACCCCCTGCAGCACTCCGGAGCGGCAGCAGCGGCTGGAGGGGGGCCCTAGGGCAGTAGCCCCGGTGGGCCCCATGCCTCCCAGTCCGACCCTGCCAGTCTCCCACTATTCCCAAGGCTGCAGCATTCTAACATCCTTCAAAGGTAATTAACTTTATAAAACTTAACACAGCTTATGCAAATACACAACAATCTGATTTTTCAAACAAGGCCTAAAATTGGATGAAGAAACCCCAGTTTAACAAACGAAACACAAATTATTATATTTGGTCATGTTTATTGAAATGATCCAATAACATATCTGCATGTGGCAAAAGTAAGTGAATCGGTATTTACATGCTTTTGCTCAGTATTTGGTGTGACCCCCTTGGTGTGACCCCCTTGTGCAGCAATAAAGGTAACTAAATGTTGCAGAAACTGTTGATCAGTCCTGCACATCGACTCTGAGAAATGTTAGCCCATTCCTCCATATAGAACAGCTTCAGCTCCTGGATGTTGGTGGGTTTCCTCACGTGAACCTCTCTCTACCTTTAGGTCTTTCCACAACATTTCAATTGGATTAAGGTGAGGGACTTTGACTTGTCCATTCCAAAACATTCACTTTATTCTTCTTTAATCATTCTTTGGTAGAATGACTTGTGTGTTTAGGATCATTATCTTGCTGCACGACCCACTGTCTTGACAATTCTCTGGTATAGTTGAGAATTCATTGTTCCATCAATGATGGCAAGCTGTCCAGGCCCAGATGCAGCAAAACAGGCCTTATATCCTTATAAACGATGACTAGTGATGTCATCAGTTATAATCAGTGAGTAGTGATATCATTTTTGTCACATGACTTACTAAAACTTGTGTTTTCCTTGTTGGAAACATGCGGATATTAGAAGTAAGCTTAGAGTTCCATGACTCCTCTGTGACTTATAATATCCTTATATTTTACAATAAGGGGTACTTTATTCACACTATATATATATATATATATATATATATATATATATATATATATATATATATATATATATATATATATATATATATATATATATATATATATATATATATATATAGAGGTGCATTTGGATATGGGATCTGTTATCTGGAATGCTCTGGATAAAGGGTCTTTATGTCATTTTGATCTCCACTACAATTAGGATTGTTTTGCCACCAATATGGATTCATGCATTTTAGTTGGGATTAAGGGATTATTATTACAGAGAGTAAGGGAGATTACTTTGGACAATGGCATTCCAGTATTTAGTAGCTTTCAAAATAATTAGTTTCCAGATCATAGAGCCCATACATATGTGTGTATGTATAAATAAATATATGTGATAGAAAGGAACACACACAATATACAAGGTTGCCTATTTAGCAATGCAGCCGGGTCTCTCTACTGCAGGGCAGCACTCGTTTAACTACTTGACTTCTTAAAGAGACAAAACATTTTGGTTTAAAACCTGTGATGGGATTTTACTCACTTTATGTAAATATATAGATTTGAGCATTTCTCGCTTCTCGATTTGGTACGTACTTCCATTTGTTTTTGTTCAATATACTTTTATTTAAAATAATGTATATCTTTGTTACAAAAAACAATAAAGTCTAATTTCTACCTTGGTTTGATGTGCGTTGCTGTCTGTTTGGAGCACAGCGACCTCCGTTCTGTGAATAAATATATATATATGAATTAGCTTTTTATCCTCCAGTCATATGTCACTGTTATAAAGAGTAAGTGCTGCATGTCCTGGAACTTTTATATTACACTTTGATGCTTTATAACCAGCTCAGAGCTCAGAATGTCCGTTTCGAACTCATCCACCAGATGGAGCTACAACCACTCTGCTTGTTCCACAAGAAACTCTCGGCTTTAGAAACTGACAAAGCAGCAACTCTCATCCCTGTCAGTCATCTTCATACAAATATAAGGAAGGCTACAACACATACTGAATGAATGCTGGGTTTCAAACACTTAAAAGTCGTTTTTTTCTGCTGAGATTTCTATTAAATGTATACAATTAAAGTATTTACTGATGCATTGCAAGGCAATAGAATTATTTAATAGAATAACACTTCGTATCTTTTTCTACTGGAAAAAACGTATATACCTGGCTTTTTAGCTTATCAAGGAAGTATTTACTGCAGAAATCAATTATAATAATAACTATTTTATGGGAGGTTGAAGTTCTAAGAAGATATATGTGCTTCAGCTACATGCTTATGTGTTTGCACTTACAATTAGCACTGACATGTTGCTCAACTCTATCCAGAGATCATACACCAGTCCCTGCCCCAGTGGAGCTTACAATCTATGGGCTCAGTTTTATGAAATTTGACTTGATCAGACACAGAAGCCAGTGGAGGCTGATGGTGGAAGCAGAAAGAGTGGAAGGAAAGTATAGAAAGCACCTGTATATAAAAGAAATTCTTATTATTTCAGCAGGTTAGCATTTCAGGGGAACATAAAATAAGCAAATTATTATTATGTTCCGGAACATGAATATTAAAAAAACTATTTGAATGGTACAGTGGTTAACAGGTAGCCAGGATTTGTACTGAAGTGGGTGCTTTGCTGGTATTCCATTTAATTTATCACTTTTGCACCCCAGTTTTTAAACAGTAATACTGATTCTCAATTAACTGAGATCCATGCAATTTACTTGCTTTCAATGTTAAAACTCCCAGACATGGTTGCCTAATGGGCACCACTGGGATCACCTGACTGTAACTGGGAAGGGTGGGAGCTACCACATGAAGCTGGTTGTTGTACACCTCTCTCAGAATCTTTCAATATAGGAGCAATTAGTGCCGGAGTCATTTCAGTACTCAGCAGAACATATACTGCATCACTAGGATTTTTGTCATTGTTATAAATATTTTCAATGAATACTTGAAATTTTATATAGCGGTAGCAGCAAAAACAATCACAACTGTGTCATAACTAGTGAGGAGCAGAACCTGCAGCCTTGGGAGATTGGTTTCCAAAAGGGCTTTATAATAACCAGTTAAACTTGCCACCACGGGACACAATATCCATTCCAGCCCCCCATGACTCCTCTATCTGACCCACCCTACTTCTATAACTGGGGGCTGGGGTGCAAAGTTACACCACTAACATACAGGACCATATTAATTCAATAACTATGCTGGATTTGTTGCTAAAACATCAACACAATTCACTTTAGAAGTCAAAGACAACTCCATGAAATTGTGTATAAAGGGCCGGATTTAAAGTTGCTGCACCCCCTAGGCCCGACCTTCCTGCAGCCTAAATATCATGTTTGTTTTCCAAAAGCATTAAAGGAATCATTAGTGGTGGACTCCTCATTAGGAATGTCCAACCTGGTGGCAAAGGATCTTAGGGAATGCTGGGAACTGTAGTCTAAAAAGAACTAAACAGTCAATGTACAGCTGATCTTGATACAAGAGCAACATAGTTTTTTGTATTGCTGTTACTGGTGTATGCGTGAGAAAATGGCCTAGAAATAAGAAATTATATAGACTAATGAACATGAAAATATATAAATACCCACTCACCTCTTCTCTCATACATGGAGCAGGAAATGTTTTCTTTGTTCAACTCAACTGGCTTTAGTTTAAAACAAATATCCCATTTGTAAAGCTGAGTAAACTGACTGCTCTGGACTTGAATAAACACGAGGTTTGCACGCCCTGCTTCCTCCAGTGCAGCACATGGTCATCCAACTGCCATTTGCAAATGTCATTGCTTTTGAGACATATATTTGTTTATCCCTTTCTGTCCTGTGCTCCCAAACACAGCTCTAAGTCTGGACACAAAGGAGCAGAAATCTGTTCACATCAGTTGGCTTCTGCTAAATTGTATCAGGAGTCGGAGGCAGAAGTGCAGAGATTTGAAATAGTCAGGCAGATGCTGCAATTATCAGGCCTGGATTTGTGGAAAGGCCCGGGCCTAGGGCTGCAGAATTTTAGGAGGGCTGCAAGATGCGCATTGGTTTGGAAGCACTGGGGATTTGCAGGAGAGTTTTTAAAATAGTTTTTAAAATTTCCTGTGCACCAATCCCCAGTACACTGGACCCGATGCTGAAAATTTGCTCATGTGCGTAAAGGAAGAGGAGGGGACGGGGGAACAGCAGCTGGACTAGGGGCACCTGCTATGTAAATCCGGCCCTGGCAATTATATTGACAAATATTTCTGAAAATAATGTTTAATGAATCTAAGTTGGAACACTGCTTGGAATTTTGGTGTTGATACTTTTTATGGCAATGACAGACTGGGTGTTTTGCTTATAGGTGCTAAGTGCCAGGGTATTAGTAAGTAAGTAAGTAGTAGCTATTAAGTCCAATGTGGAGGTGGGCATTGAAAGTACTGTTTCTATTTTTGCAGATGATACTAAATTGTGCAGAACTATAGGTTCCATGCAGGATGCTGCCACTTTGCAGAGTGATTTGTCTAAATTGGAAAACTGGGCAGCAAACTGGAAAATGAGGTTCAATGTTGATAAATGCAAGGTTATGCCCTTTGGCAAAAATAATATAAATGCAAGTTATACACTAAATGGCAGTGTGTTGGGAGTTTCCTTAAATGAGAAGGATCTAGGGGTCTTTGTAGATAACACGTTGTCTAATTCTGGGCAGTGTCATTCTGTGGCTACTAAAGCAAATAAAGTTCTGTCTTGCATAAAAAAGGGCATTAACTCAAGGGATGAAAACATAATTATGCCTCTTTATAGGTCCCTGGTAAGGCCTCATCTGGAGTATACAGTGCAGTTTTGGACTCCAGTCCTTAAGAGGGATATAAACGAGCTGGAGAGAGTGCAGAGTCGTGCAACTAAATTGGTTAGAGGGATGGAAGACTTAAATTATGAGGGTAGACTGTCAAGGTTGGGGTTGTTTTCTCTGGAAAAAAGGCGCTTGCGAGGGGACATGATTACACTTTACAAGTACATTAGAGGACATTATAGACAAATAGGGGACCTTTTTACTCATAAAGTGGATCACCGTACCAGAGGCCACCCCTTTAGACTAGAAGAAAAGAACTTTCATTTGAAGCAACGTAGGGGGTTCTTCACAGTCAGGACAGTGAGGTTGTGGAATGCACTGCCGGGTGATGTTGTGATGGCTGATTCAGTTAATGACTATAAGAATGGCTTGGATGATTTTTTGGACAGACATAATATCAAAGGCTATTGTGATACTAAGCTCTATAGTTAGTATAGGTATGGGTATATAGAATTTAATTGAGAGGGGTAAGTAGAGAGGGGTTTGTGTATGGATGCTGGGTTTTCATTTGGAGGGGTTGAACTTGATGGACTTTGTCTTTTTTCAACCCAATTTAACTATGTAACTATGTAACTATGTAATAGCTGGAGCAACTCTTAACTGGGAACAACCAGCAAATATTCCAATTTCTCAATCACATTTTACTAAAGTTTTGCTTGACTACAGCATATTCAAACATATTACCAAGGGGCAAAGTATGCTGGGAACTGCAGTCCAGCTACATTGACCAACAAAAGTTTTCTTCATCTCTCCAGGGTCAGTGACCCCAAGAATGCATAAGACTCCACCAATAAGATTGATCTGTATAAGCCTAGCTTCATGTTCTTTAGCCCTGTAAGCAGGTCCGGACTGAGAATTAAAATAGGCCCTGGCATTTCAGGCACAAAGAGGCCCAATCAGCCCACAAAGAGGCCCAAACAGATCCCACCAGCCCACTAAATACTGACTTTCTATGGGATCTTATAGCAGCCCTTCTGGCATTTGCCAGAACCCACAGATTGCCAGTCCGGGCCTGCCTGTAAGTGCAGCTTTTGTAACACAGAACAACTAAACTGCAGTGTGTCCTCCCTTCTAATGTTTGAGTACAGTGTATTACAGCTGCATTTTAATAGTTTGTCATTTTATTATATATATATATATATATATATATATATATATATATATATATATATATATATATATATATATATATATATATATATATATATATATATATATATACCGTTATATAATACACCTGCCTGCATGAACAGGTTCACTTTATAAAACAGATGATCATGGAGATTAAAAGAATATGGAATCTGGCATGAGGCTCATAAATGAAAAAGGGCAGCAGAGGGCGCTGCTAGGCAACAAACCAGAACCAATCTGAAGACAGCAGCTTCTTCATTCTTGGTCCTTCTGGTTTTCAGGCAGCTGAAAGCTTTAACTATTTCAGTGCCAGTTATGCTGAATACAGAGGCAGTTAAATTGCACTACTGATATTAGTGAGATACAAACTCTAGTATATCACTTTCTCCAGGGCTGCAAGTTAGAAAAGAGGGGGTCCTTGGCATTCAAAAAGCAAGGGGCCCCATTAGAGGTGGTGAGATGGATCATGGCTATTCAAACTTCAGGTCTCCATTGAATTACTTTGTACAATACTGTGTAAAACCGGGTATATTCATATGTGATGCTTGGGTTTGACCATGAAACTGTGCACGTTTGGCAAAAAGTAAGAAATATGTAAAAATGTAAAAAGGAATATAAAATAGTTGTAGCTGCTAGTCAGTCTGCTCCTCTACAGTTACATGGACCCCCCCCAGCCGCTCTCTTACCTTCGGCCTCAGAAGGGGGATGGAGGCGGAGAGTGGGCAGGTAGTGGGCAGGAAGTGGGCAGACGGGGGCGTTGCAGACGGAAAGGATGGTTGGGAATTATACAGCCTGGACCATCCAAAGATTTTTTTGCAGGGGAGACCCAGCACACTGTAGTTACTCCACTGCTGTTAGTGATGTGTTTTGTAACCAAACTGATAGGGAAATACATGTACAGTATTTTGCATAATGAAGACGATGAAAATTCAAGGCAACTTACATTTATTAATGTTTTTAATGGTTTTAAATGTAATCAGTGTTTGTTTATTTATTTATGTTCTATGCAGGCCCAGACTGGCAATATGTTGATTTTGGCAATGCCAGAGGGCCTACTGTAAGATTCCCAGCATCGGGTTGGGTGTCCAGGGCCACCATCTTAAGGGCCCACCACCCTCACCCCTTTATGAACTACCCTCCACGCACACATTCACAGAGCCCAGAGATTGTGGCAAGCAGGAAGGGGAGATGGCAACAGTCCTGGATTGCAAATTCCTGCCCAACTATGTACCTTCTCCTACTGGTCCTGCAGGAATCGATAAGCACAGGGGTGGACCAGCAGTGTGGTGTGGGGAGGGAAGAAGGCAGCTGTGTTCGTTCAAGAGATCCCATAAGAGCCAAGGCCCACCAGGTTTTTTCCCCCGGTGCCCTGGTGGCCCACTCTGACCCTTAAGATGCCATAGAAACTATTTATTGGTTGGAGGGCAGGGGGCTGTTTTGACAGGAAACATTTTTCCTCCAGGTCTGTTAATTGACTGGTATCTGCTACATTGTTTTAGGAGTCAAAGCCAGAAGTGCAGAGACTATAAACATATAGTGTTTCAGTAGCTATTGCATTTACAAATCTACATGTATGCAAAACCCAGCTAGAATACAGTTAGATTCATCAGTTTTGTACATAATGTACCCTCCATTCCATTTGTTGTTTTATGCCATGTCATGGGGGGCTACAAGCCATGACTGTGCTTCAGTATATGCAGAACTGCAATTGCAGAGCCTCCATGATGACTATTTTACCATGGCAAAATGCCCAGTTTTAGGCAGTACTTTTCTTCTATAATTCTCTATTTTTGAAAGAGAGATTACCCCTATAAATTGTAAAAGAAGACTTTTTTAAATCTACATAAACATAAACATCCTCTTTGTGTCATGAATAAAAAGAGAATCCTGGGTATTGCACATTGCAGAGAACTGGGGAGTCTCTGCATCCGATGAAGGTTCCTGAAATCAGAGGAGAAACAGCTACAGAAATTCCCCTTATGCATGAAGAACACCTTAAATATAAAAACATGACTTACATGGCTGTAGCAAAGTGGGGATACACTCACCCTAGTGTCACTCAAACCCAGTGCACATTTAGAGGCTTATTGATCAGAATTTGTGAGGTTTTTTTTTTTACAATTCACATATAACTAAACTATAACTATAACTAAATAAGCAAATGTTTGCTTATTTATTAAGAAGAATCTAAATATAAAATGCGCCGCTGGAGAAAAATTGTGTGCTGATCCTAAATCAGCAATTCTGAACCTGCCAGTTGGGACCATAAATAGGTCTCTATGTTGTTCCGAGTGGGTCTCGATGTTCTCAATGAATACAATAACATTCCTTCCTACTGTAGAAAACAGACAAGAGGCGTAGAACTACTTGAAAACCAATGTTTGGGTGGCAAAGCTGATTCTCTACCACAGTTATGAAATAGACCATAAACCTGGAAGGGTGCAACACCAAATCACACCAATAATAATAATGATAAGAAGCAATGACACAGATGGGGATAAGTCCCAAGAACAATACCAGTGCCATTAATCAGAGAAACAGCCTATACCATGGCACCCTAAGCCTTTCATGCTTAAGCAGGCGTTTCGTGCTGCAGAAATTACTTTCTCAATTATTCTTTCTTTCTCTCACTATTTGCTCCCCAGGCAGGTTCTTTATGTATTTTTCACTGCAAACAGCACAAATGCCCTGTTCTGGTTCCGGCCCCACTTCATTCTGACATCAGTGTTGCTGTCACTGCAGCTGCAAAGTTAGGTCACATTGCAAATGAAGGCAACGAATGTAAACACAGCAGGGATTTCATAGTAAACACAAAAATATACTGTTTCTGCCCATCGTGTTTAACTTGCGGTAACATCGTCCTCCTATGCAGAAGGCTCAGTGAAGGATGTTGTGTGCTAAAGTAAGCTCCTTTTTCTTCTCTACTCTTCATGCTTAACCAGTTTCAATAAACTGACATTGTCGACTCTGGTAACCCTTATGCTTGAGTTGGGTGACAAAGTGGGTGTGTTACTGGGGAGAGATCATTTGTGGGGGCAGCAAGAGATGCCATATAACAGGGGTCTCCAGCCTTTTTCACCTGTGAGCCACATTCAAATAAGAAAAAAGTTAGGGAGCAACACAAGCATGAAAAAGTTCCTGGGGATGCCAAATAAAGGCTGTGATTGGCTATTTGGTAGACCCTATGTGGACTGTAAGCCTATAGGAGGCTCTGTTTGGCAGCTCATCTGCCACTGAGAGCAACATCCAAGGGGTTTGTGAGCAACATGTTGCTAAGGAGCCACTGGTTGGGGATAACTGCCCTATATGATGAAAGTAGAGACTTGTTGGTGTGTGTGTGTCTTTGATGCAAAATGTGTGAGCTAATAATACAATATGCAGCATGTTCATGGGTTGACTTATAGCAATATGAAAATGTCACGCAAAGAAGTCTATGGATCACCTGGGCAAACCGAGGGCCATAGAAAAGGGCCACATTTGTTCCAAGCGCATAATTGTTTTCTCCCTTTGCACAAATGCATATGTTCCCCTTAGTGATAGGCGAATCTGATCCGTTTCGCCAAATATTTGCAGAACAGCGAACAATTTGCCAAATGTATTGAAGTCTATGGCAGACAATTTTTTTTAGGTTATACAATCATTCTTTTCTATGAGCATATTTTTGATGTGAATCCTTTCGCTCATCACTTGTTTCTCCTTATTCCTGTAATTCTATGGTACTTCACATATACAGGCTTTATATTTTCATATCAGTAAGAATGTAATAAAGTCGGTAAAGGGAAAATTATTCACAACATGAACATAGTTCCCTTTGAGCAAAGTTAATATAGCTTTTGTGAAACCAGAAACTGTATAGCGACCACTTCCGACAATGGAAGAAAGATTGTGAATTCTATCGGTTGTGCCAGCGTGCAGGGTATGTAATAAAACTTACAGGGATTCTGTCATGGGAAAACATCTTTTTTTACAAAATGCATCATTTAACAGCAGAATTCTGCATTGAATCATTTTTTTCTTAAAAGAGCAAATGTTTTTTTATTTAATTTAGAAAATTGACGCAGGGCTAGATATGTTGTTAGTTTCCCAGGTGCCTTCAGTTATGTGACATGTGCTCTGATAAACTTCAATTACTCTTTATTTCTGCACTGAAAGTTGGAGTGATATCACCCTCTCCCTTCCCCACCTAGTGATAGATATGAGAATAGCACTAAATAGTTAAACACCCAAGCCCCACCACAGCTCCTCCAGTTACATTGAGAAGGAGAAATAATAACTTATCTGAAAGCAGTTCCATTCTGAAGTGCTGGCTCTTTCCGAAAGCACATAATGAGGCACAGTGACCTGGGATGGCTGCCTACACACCAGTATTACAGCTAAAATATATTAATTGGTTCAAGAAAAAATGTTAACATGTTAGAGTGTTTAAATTACACCATAAAAATCACAACATAATCCCTTTAAAAGTGCAAAACGAGCAAGGCAATAGCAGTCTAATGCAGAATATTACATTGCAAAGATCTATACTAATTTGTGCAAATGTGTTTCTCTTTGCCGCCTTTATTACATTCCCCCATTGTCTCTTCCATGTCTGTCTTTTCTTCCATTCTTTCTGTAAGTTTATTTCTCTGTGTCCTCTGCCTTTCTGTTGGTCTTGGCTGGTGTCATAGTTTTACTCCCTGGTTTAATTATATATTAACTTTCAGTACAGGCTTCCTGTAATGTAAAAATGCATATAAACCACTGGGGTTTTAGTTCCATAATGTCACTTTATAATATATTATAGTTGTCAGCTACTTTCAAGGTATCCCATATTTAACTAGTCCTATGTGTACCTTTTAAGTCTAATGGACTGACCTTCAGCTGCTTTCACTCCCCATATAGGAATACAACTCCCTCTGCTGTTTATCACGCTGTAACATTTAACCCTTTATGTGCTGGACGTCATAGAATCTGACCCCAGTACAACAGGAACATGTCAGTGAAGCTGATTCTACATTTTTGACTTTCTTATTCCTTGATGTATGCCTTACTGCACATTTTCCCCATCAAACTAGACATGATCCCTTATTTTCAAACAAAAACCCAGATGAACAATACTTGGATGTCCCTATATAGAAAATAACAACCTTACAAGTAGACAGCATATGTTGCACACATACCTCATACATATTTACATATCTCATTGTAAACTGCAAATAAATTCCAGATGATGCTTATACAAATCCAGCTCATTCTACACAATTTAATTGTAACCCTAGTTTTCAAACACTGTTACTCCCCAATAATTAGATGTTAAAATTTCCGGTCTATAATTGTGACCACAAACACTATAATAAGTATCAGGGCACCTGCCTACTCAAAATTTTATTCCAAACCAAGGGTATTAATATGAAGTTGCTCCTCCCTTTGCTGCTATACTGTATAATAATATAGGCAAGGCTTACCACTATGTATTGTTGGTGGGTTTTGCTTCCATTTAGGTACAAGAGCACTGATATCAGTATTCAAATCTATCTCACAGGTGTCCAGTTGGGTTGCGTTCAGGCCTCTGTGCAGAATGGTGAGGTTCTTCCACTCCCATTTTAGCAAACTCGTTGTGTACAGATCTCTCTGTGCATGGGGCAGGTATTATGTTGAAACAGGAACAGGCCTTCATCAAACTAATGGCACAGAGTAGGAAAATGTAATTATATGATAAAGCCTTAAGATTTGTCCTCACTGGAACTAGAGGTGCAGCAAGGGTTCTTACTGTGTCCACAACACCCAGGCTCATCCCTCAGACCGCCAGATGGTCATGTGCAATTCATCACTCCAAAAAATGGCTTCCACTGCTCCAATGGTGACTATCTTAAAGGGATTCTGTCATAGGAAAACATATTTTTTCCCCAAAATGCCAATTGATACTAATTAATTCTGCTCTAGCAGAATCATGCACTGAAATCCATTTTGCAAATGAGAAAACATGCTTTTTTATATCCAGTATATTTAAGTTTGAAATCTGATATGGGGCTAAATGTGTTATTTTCCCAGGTGCCCTCCTATGCTCTGATAAACTTCAGCCACTCATAACTGCTACACTGCAGGTTGTGCAGTGTAGCACAACCTGCTGCAGCTTATCAACAGAACAACGGGAAGGTAACAGAATAACAGCTCCCTGGTAGCTATAATAATAGCACTCCATATTAAAAATCCAAGTCCCACTGTGACTCCTCCAATTACACTGAGTATGAGAAACAATATCTGAAAGCAGCTCCATTGGGCACTGCTGGCTCTTTCTGAGAGCACATGACCAGGCAAAAATAGATGGCTACCTATACACCAATATTACAGCTAAAAAAAACAGGTAATTCTAATAAGGTTAAATAGCTTTTCTAGAACCTCTAAGTCACGGCCCTTACATGCATTTGTTGTCTTTTTCATTCCTTTTTTAAACTTCAGACAACCCACATAGGCTGGTACTTTACCAGGCATAAAGCTGCACATAAGCAACAAGGGGATGAACCGGGCCATGTTAAGTGGGGCCCAGTAGAAACACTATTGTTGTTACAATAATATCAGATTATACCAGATGCTTGTTTTAACTGCAGTTATAAAGAATGAACACAGTATATTAAAGAAGATTCAGTGAGAATGTGTAGCACTATGAAATGTTAGGCTCAGCAGAGCCATCTTTTCTGTATGGAATCTTTTACCTTTGAAAAATAAAATACTTATGCAGGAAACATAAAAAAAATGATATCCTGAGCTTTGTTGGCAGTTCCAGTTCTCCAGTCAATACAAGATTAGTTTAAATCTCACAATTAAACATTACCCCAGCCAGACAACCTTTTATGTAATAAGATTCCTCCTCATCTGTATGGTTTTTGCTCATGGTATATTTGGTAAATTTCCACTAGAAACACATTACTTCTGTAAATAATGTTTAGCTGTGAATCTGGCTATACTTGGGAGAGTTGTACTTGGAGCATCTGAAAAAAGATAACTGAAGAGCCTTATTTTCAAACAGAACTAGTTTGGTTTATTAGTGCATATCATAAATAATACAAATTTAAATATGTATCTTTATAAAGCTTGTAAGTAAAAATGCATAATATAAAAACACTTACTATAAGAAACATCTAGGGGGCAGATTCACTAAGGGTCGAATTTCGAAGTAAAAAATACTTCGAAATTCGACCCTCGAATTGAAATCCTTCGACTTCGAATATCGAAGTCGAAGGATTTAGCGCTAATCCTGCGATCGATCGATCGAAGGATTTTTCGTTCGATCGAACGATTAAATCCTTCGAATCGAACGATTCGAACGATTTTAATCCAACGATCGAAGGAAAATCCTTCGATCAAAAAAAGGTTAGCAAACCTATGGGGACCTTCCCCATAGGCTAACATTGACTTTGGTAGGTTTTATCTGCCGAAGTAGGGGGTCGAAGTTTTTTTTAAAGGGAAAGTACTTCGACTATCGAATGGTCGAATAGTCAAACGATTTTTACTTCGATTCGTTCGATTTCGTTCGAATTCGAACGAATTTAACCAATTCGATGGTCGAAGTACCCAAAAAATACTTCGAAATTCGAATTTTTTTCATTCGAATCCTTCACTCGAGCTTAGTGAATCGGCCCCCTAGACTGTGTTGGAATGGAATCACTATGTGTGCAGGCCACATCTGTATTACAGGTATGGGACCTGTTATCCAGAATGCTCGGGGCCTGTGGTTTTCCGGATAATCGATCTTTCTATAATTCGGATCTTAAGTCTTCTAGAAAATCACCTAAGCATTAAATAAACACAATAGGCTGGTTTTGCTTCCAATGCGAATTAATTATATCATTGTTTGGGTTAAGTACAAGGTACAGTTTTATTATTACAGAGAAAAAGGAAATGATTTTTAAATATTTGGATAAAGTGAAGTCTATGGGAGATGGCCTTTCCATAATTAAGAGCTTTCAGAATAACGGATCGCATACCTGTACTACATTAAGTCAGATCCTAGTCATGTCAAACACAAATAGGATTGAATTGTTGAAATAGGAGTATTTAATACAGAGATTTTGCTAAAAATGGATTCCACACATTGTCCTCCTCTTCCCCAGTGCCCTGTCCTCCCTCCTTTCCCTATATTCAAGCCTCCCCATTCAATGAATATTGATTTAATACACGTATAGGATAACTATACTTTGAATATACCAAATAATGAGTTTCTAAAGAAAAGACTTGCATGAATGATTCAGTTTTGTCATACCCAGCTAGTGATTGGTCAAGCCAACAGTATGAAATCCCAGAAGGACCATTTTCTCAGGACAGTATAGTTTTAGCTTTAATTTAATTGCAGACCTTTACAGAAAATTAGCTCACCCATAGGCTGGTACTGACACGTTTCTATAATTGATAGGGTCACCATATGCTCACCATATTCAGGCAACTTAAACATAGTCAGAATGGTAAAAGAGGTACGTACCACTGGAAGTCACTTTAAAGCAATAGTAATATTAGTAATAGTAACATGGTCCAAAGTAGAGTAATATTTCAGTATCACTTTAAAGCCCATTTAGAGATAACATTGGTTGCAGAACTTTTATTGCTATTGGCTATAAAAACTGCCATAAAAATAAGAGTCACTTAAGAATATTCCATTATGAGTGCTCTACATAAATAACAAGAAACGTGCTGCACCATGATGTGTGTGTGATATATGACCATACACAGATGTACAGCTAGCAAATATAATTAATTCTAGCGACAAAAGTCAAAAGTGAAATTGCAATGAAAAAAGAGAGGGAAAAAACATAGGCAATGGGACATGCATGCATGCTCTTTAAACATTATTCTACATGTGGCTTTATCGTGCACCCATTCGTGAGTTTATTTCATAACAGGTATAGATCTTGCATATACTGTAGAATTTTCTAGGTGTGCTATATTTTCGTATAATAAAATATGTACATAAAATGTTCTTGGCATTAGCAAGAGTGGTGCTGAATCATCTAGAATTTAACATAAAAAGGATTATGTTTTCATTTTTTCTATGCTCCCTGAAGGCATAACACATTTTGCTTTTCTGGCGCACAGTTAACAAGGCTGAAATATCCCTATACAAGATAGTACAACAAAGGGAAGTAATGCAGAATATAAAGATTTTTGTGGCTTTCCAAGTCATTTTCACCAGTGTGGGGATGACTAGCTCAGCTATACTCATCCTGCCAGTTATTCATGAAAATAATCCCTTCCCATATGGTCTGCTATGTCTATGATATGCCATTTATGTCTGCTGTAAGTTAAAAAATGCAATATTTTCCGCAAACAGCTCAATGGTAAGAACTGGAACACTAGCCGCAAGTTCCCCCTTGACGATATGAAAGCTTTCGGTAAAGAGTGTCATGTACAGTAATGGATTCTCTGTGTGCAACCGTAGCCAAATTACATATTAAAGAATTTTTTTCAAGCCTATAGCCTTGATGCTTATCAAGAATAAAAATAAGAAAGAGCAGGATTCATTCGCGTGACTCTATAGCATAGAAAAGCCCATGTAACATATTTAGAAGCACCTTCTGTCTATATTTCACTTGGCATGAATATCTTGATCAAAATCACCAAGAGCAAATACTGACTATAGAACAACTAGGGGGTTATTTATAAAAATTCTTTTGATTATTTCAATAAAAATAGTCAGACCAAACTAGAATCCACAATTTTTTATTATTTAAAAAGCTTGATTTTCAGGGCAAAAACGCGATAAAATAAAGCAAAAACAAATATTGTATGATTTTTTCGTGCTTTTTCCCGAAATGCCAGGTTTTTTTCGGATATTTGCCCAAAAAGGTCAAATTTTCAGGCTAATTTCAACACAAACTACAGAAACTTCAAAATAGCATAAGGACCTCTGCTATTGAGTTATATACAACCAGGGCCGCCATTAGAAATAACAGGCCCCTCCCACTCCAACCCCCAAGCCCCACCCCAGATCCCACACAAGTTATAAAAAGCTATTAATGGTCAGGGCCCCCCTATAAGTTAAAAAAAACTGTGGCTCAGGGCCCCCCATAATAGTTTATTTTTTTTAAATTGGTGGTCAGGGCCCCCCTACAAGCTAAAAAATAAATAATTGGTGACCAGGGCCCCCTATAAGTTAAAAAAAACATTTGTGCCAGGACCCCCCCATAAAAGTTTTTTTAAAAAAAACTTTGGTGCCAGGGCCCCCCTTACAAGTTAAAAAAAAATGGGGCCCCAGAGAATATTTTTTAAAAAAACATTAGCATCAGGGCACCCCTTTAAAAGTAAAAAAAAATGGGGTCCCAGAGAATATTTAAAAAAAAAAAACATTGGTGGCAGGGGCCTATAGTGTTAAAATAATATATTAGTGGCCAGGGGATTCAAAAAAAAAACCACACATTGGTGTTCAGTAGCATTGAACTTGTGACTTCGGGTCTTTTCGCCGATTTAGGACTTCAATTTCAGCTGTTTTTGTGACTTCGGTCTTTTCGCCGATTCAGGACTTCAATTTCGGCTGTTTTCATGACTTTGGGTTTTTTCGTCGCTTTGGGACTTCGGCTGTTCAGCTTTTCGTCGATTCGGGACTTTGGAAGTGCGGCACAGCTTCGGCACTGCTCTTTCGAAAGGTGCAGCACAGCCGGGCGCCCCTGTGCCCCCCTGATGCCAGCCCTGTATACAACCTTGGCAGGTCTGAGATGGCGGATTTTCAGGTTTGGATTTTTTGCTGCATCAAACTTTAATAAATCTGGAAAAATTTTAGTTAAAAAAAAATAAAAATTTGAGTTAAAAAAAACTTGAATAATTTGAGCTTTTCACCAAAAAGCCAGACTAGAGTTAATAAATAACCCCCTTAGTATTTTTATTCACAATATCTCTTCTACTATTGTGAAATTTCACATTCTCACTTAGCTGTTAGGCAAACTTTATGTTCTACACTCTAACCTTCCCTTGGCATAATGTTTCTTTCCAAAAAACACATGGTTTTCTTGCTCCCCTTTCCTAGTCTTAGTGATATACCTGGGATCTTAATTCAAACACATTTGATTCCATAACACCATAATACTGAGACAGTTATGTCAATCCATTGGCTGGTGTTACATTGTTTCAAAAGCCAGAGCCACCAGGGCAAATAGAAAGGGACAGACAAACACTGCTTTAATAGCAATAATAATAACTTTATTGTTTAGAATTTTTATGTTTTCTTTTGTTAGGCAAAAAAATATTTTCGGGGTTGACGTCCTTTAAACGACATCATGTCTTTTATTCTTAAGATAAAGAGTTATGTGATGGGCTATAAATTACAACTTTGTCTTATTTTCAATGAATTCTAGATGGGTGAACCATCTAATCAAGTATAGAGATATAAATCTGTAATTAAATCTCGCTGGAATAAATATTTTAATTATTTTATGACTATATGTAAAGTGGGAGGATTTTTTTTAGATAAAGAGAAAACAGTTTTTTTTAAGCAGTGGTGTTTATATTAATCTTACAAGGCTGTTTAATCAGTGCAGTAAAACTCTTCAACTCTGTGTGTAAAACTTTATTTTAGCGAAATCACTTATGCAGACCGAAGATACTGTTTTGAACAGAGTAATAGTTTTTATGAAATGTAAAAATGACAAATAGCTATTGTGTACCTTAGTGTGTATTCCCTGGTAAAAGGAAAAAAGGAACTTTTAAAAGGAAATAAATACTGGTTTCATTGTCTGGAATTTGCTCCTCTTTTATCTGTCGCTCTTCAGTATTTGACAACTTCTTCGTATCTTGAGTTTAGTCTAGTCCTCTACTCTGGAAACCCTTACCCTAACTACAAGTAATAATGTACAGAAGAACAGCTCTCTAGTCGTATGTAACCTATTTCCATGAAGCACATCCTAACAGCTTTATTTAATTAAGATGTCTCCTCAACCCACAGTGTTTTAATTATGGATATGTCAAAATGGGGCACTGAGGGTGCAGTTCAAGCAGGGGTGAAATTGATGTTGTCATGTCTGTGTTTCTAGCTATCTTAGCTTATTTAGAAGAAGATCTTCTTGTGATGTCCTTTTTTCCCCTATCTCCTGTTTTTCAAGATCCAGCAGAGGCTTGTTCCCCCACATTCCAGTCTCTACTCTCCAGAGCTGTGCAGAGATGTTTTACATGCAAATTGCAACGGATCATTAAAAAATTAAAATGTGCCCCCTCCAAGAATACGTATCTGTCTTTGGGGAACTTTAGAATATATTGTTACTGTATAGCGGGACCTGAAACTGTACATTCAGCTTTAGAATCAAGTGTGTATAAAATTATAGTAAACATTGCTGTTACAGACAGAATCATGTCCCATTACGAGGCTTTATTGCTTTAATAACATACAGAAGTAAAGTACAGAATTCATCTTTTCAGAGCATTTTTCATCTCATCCAAAGTGCTTAGATTAGTGATCACTAATACTATCAATATAACCTATCTGGACATATCATGATAAGTTATAATTAGATTCCAAATAGGTGTGCTTTTCTAAATAAATTGTAAGATAAGCTCCAGGCCATCAGTAAGAGCTAATCTATGGCTCTCCCATATTATCTAATGGTGTTCTCTCCATTATGGCTAAGGGTAGTCAACACTACGGTTATGATTTGCTGGGGCAGCAACTCAGACTCATTGGGGTATTGTACAGATAAATTATACATATGAATATACTTATGTGAAAAAAGCACAATGTATTTTAATATAAGGAGAAGGAAAGGCGTTTCACACTTGGGGGTGCCAAATGTTAGGCACCCTCAAATGAATGTATTTGCTAAGCTGAAACCCCGGGCCGGTGCTCCTATCAGCAGAAAGCTGCAAGGGCCCGGGTTTATTCCAGCGAGCACCACGGAGTGATCCTCTTCCGGCTTCTTATTGCGGCTGCGCAATCGCATTAGAGTGAAAAGCCGAAATTTAACTAAAAAGTCAGCTTTTTCATTCTACTGTGCATGCATTCCGTGGTGCTCGCTGGAATCGCCGGTGCAGTTTTCTGCTTATAGGAACACCGGCCCAGGGTTTCAGGTAAGTAAATGCATTCACTTGGGGGTGCCTAACATTTGGCACCCCAAGGGGTATATTTATCAAAGAGTGAAGTTAATAGTGAAGTTCCGCCATTAGAGTGAAATTCCGCCACTTCCCATTCATTTCTATGGGGTTTTTAAAGGCGTATTTATCAAAGGGTGAAATTTCACTTTAACCCATTGATAAATACGCCTTTCAAAATCCCATAGAAATGAATGGAGAGCTGCGGAATTTCACTCTAGTGGCCGAAATTCACTCTTTGATAAATTTACCCCCAAGTGTGAAATGACTTTCCTTCTCCTTTAAAAGGATGTAAGGAATGCGAAAGACAAGAAGTCAAAGAAATAAAAACACAAGGATCCTTATTTACTAGGAGTGGATTGTTCTTTCCCATAATTCCAAAAAAAAAAACTTTTATCCATGCTGGCATGAAAAGCTTTTAACAATCATTAATTCCCCCTTGGGGTAATTTCAAAGCAAAGCTAACTAATTTCTGTTTTTAATAATCCACACAATTCATATCCTGACAATTGACACATTGATCTACTGATAAATTTGCCAACTGATTAAGTATATTTCCTTACTGCCAGAAAAACATTAGTAGAAGACAGAAATGTGTGAATACCTTTTAAAATTAGAACTGCTGGGAATCCTTCAGGATTCCCCAGGTTAAATTTGAATAAATCTTGCCTCCAGTGTGGAGATGCCATATGTGACTCAGATTCAGCTTCCATATACAATATGGTCTTTTTGCTACCTATTTCCTTCAAACTGATAATTAGACTGGAGTTTCTGCTTTAATAGCCATTTCAAGGGGAAATTGTGTCCAAGGTGTACAGAGCAAGTTATTTGCTAGTTTACCCTAGAGTAATTAACCTGTTTACTAGGTGCCAACAGGACACTGGGGAGATTTATGACAAGGAACAAGTCAATATCCTGAAAGCTCTTTCTACAGCAGGAATAGAGATCGCAGCCAAACATGTTTATGTCACATTTCAGCAAAGAATATTCTCTACACCTCTAGATGGGCGTGAGTTTCTATAGTGTAAATACATGGCTTGACACTGAAATAGTAATATTTAGGCCTAAATGTTTCTATGACTTTGTATACTTTGCTAAATCAAATATAAACTGCTTCCCTTTTTCTCAAGGGAATATCACCGTAATTTGGAATTACCCTGCAGTTTATTCACTCCATATTTCTGAGCTGGCATGGTCTCTAAGATAGGTAAGAAAGGATACCCTGCTTTTCTTTAGTTTTTTTTAAATGTTACACTCTAAAATACATAGAAAAATTAAATGGGAATTTTGTTGCTATCTTTGAGTGCTGCCGTTCTGCAGTGTGTTTGTGTGGTGCCCAGTAATGGACAGAATTTTCTTGCCACAGGAGACTCCAGACTTCCCACATACACTATATAATCGCCAGCTGGACGCTGGTTGCAGAAGCACAGTGAGTCACTACTGAATACTGAATCATCAAGGCAATATCAGCATACAGTGAAGGATATGGAGCTGCTGATGCTGATCATTCTGGGAATTAACTTATGTTTCGATTTAATAATGTATCTACTCGATCCTGTTATCCGTAGGGCTAATGAAAGGAAAAGCAACCCCAACATCCTTGAACAATGACATCCTTGAATACTTTGCATCAAAAGCTCTGTTATATTCACATATTGGTCAAATCTGATGGTTTTCTAGGGCAGCACATTGAACCTTAGTAAGCACAAGCTGGGCACACTCCATTGCTAGCCAGGGCACCAGTAGCATCAGCAAAGGAGGACAAGCCAAATATAGACAAACAAAACATTTACAACACTATCAGTTTACATGTTTTGAGATCTGCCCTGTGCCAAACTGCTACAGCAGCCCTATTGTAAATATATTGTAAAGTGTAAATCATTAGTTTAGTCTGATCCCTAACCAGTATCTAATACACATACCTTAGCTTGTACCATCTGTGCATTTTTCCATTATGCTGCAGCTTGTCAAAAGGGACTCAAACAATTCTCCCAGAACCCTAAATACTAAGAAAATCCACATTATGTTCTTGGGGTTGGGGTATGCATCATATATATCACCATGTAGTATTTCTGTAGCACAGCCGCTTTCAACTTCAGCAGAAAAGATGATGGGGAGCTTTTATGGGTTATCTTCTAGAGGCACGGATCTTCACTGCTAAAGGCCTGTGGTCTCCCTGGTCTGGTCCAGAATCTCAAACCATATTGAATAGCATTTCCACCCGACTACTTAGTAAAGTTTAAGTTCTCCTTTAAGTGCTTGTGTGGTGTAAGGACACAATTTATGGAACCTTAGAGCCTTAAAAGTAAATAATCTTTTCTGTTTTTATAACAATATTCATCTATGCAGAAATTCAATATAACCTTTTCTGAGTGAAGTGAAAATAATGGACTGCTGCAAATTTCAGAATAGCAATAGCGCCATCTAGAGAGCCATATTTCTACATTGGGCAAAAATAGGTAGAAATATTATTTCAGGCTGCTATTAAAATCTAATACATGTACTGCAGTTATTGGGATAAATAGTTGGATGGGGTTCTGGTGTAAAAAAAAATCCCAAACTTTGATTTAAAAATAACGAACATTACACAGAGGCAAAAAGCATTTTCCATGCGTGACTTGTTTTTTTTCTTGCTTTATGAGAGTTTACAAAACTATTCACTAGGGATGCACTGAATCCACTATTTCGGATTTGGCCGAAGCCCTGAATCCTTCGCGAAAGATTTGGCCGAATACCGAACCAGAATCCTAATTTGCATATGCAAATTAAGGGTGGGAAGGGTAAAACATTTTTTACTTCCTTGTCTTGTGACAAAAAGTCACGCGATTTCCCTTCTCGTCACTAATTTGCGTATGCAAATTAGAATTCGGATTCGGTTCGGCTGGGTAGAAGGATTCCTGGATTCGGTGCATCCCTACTATTCACAAAGATGCCACAAATGGCACTTAAGTAACCAGAGAATGTTATATTCTTGGTTTAAAAGAGTTTAAAAGTCCACCTTTTTAATATGTTATAGGCGGAGCTATTTTAACGTCAAATTATCTTGTTTTTAAATTTTTGTTGATAGAGTTTTATTCTCATAGCATTCTTATCTAGAATGGTTGGGACCTGTGGGATGCTTGGGACCTGGGAGTTTCTTTCAAGAACTTGAATCTCTATACTCCAATAAAATAAATGCAAACATTGAAACTGTATTGTTTTGCCTTTCTTTTACAACTTAGTTTGGATCAAGTACAAGGTACAGTTTCATTAGTACAGATAAAAAGCAAACCATTTTGAAAAACTAGAATTATTTGCTTTATATGGACTCTAAGGGATATTGTATTCCCATAATTCAGAGCTTTCTGGATAATGGGTCTCCAGGCATAACTTGGCTTATCTAGCATGGTTTAAATTGTCCTTTTAGAAATTCAGATGTATGATGGTATCTTATCATGTTCCGGTGTATTGGAAAGATAAAGGTAAACAATAGTAAGTGTGATATTGCACAGTGGTACCACACATATATAATACAGTATTGTATATATAATACAGAATTTTTTTAGGTAAACTTATAAAAAGTCACATAGACCCCATTGTAGCTAAAATTCTTTGTAACAGAGTACTTGACCCATACTGGTCAGAGATCCTCTTGATTGACAAGAGAAAGCTTAACAAAGTAAAGGGAGAAAAACGGCATAATCCTTTTAATAATGTTATAAATCATTTATAAAACCATATTAAATTCTCAAAAAGTGGATAGATTTGCTGAAATAAAGTTCCCCAGCACTAATAAGACATGCATAAAAATGAAATCGATATATTTTACAAAAGAACGGATTGGAATAAAAGTATAACTTTCCTGTTGTCGTTTATAGAAGGATTTATATTGTGTTCATTTGTTCAAATTTAGACTGGAAACAGATTTGCCATACTCTGTGCCCATTTTGTCACCAAGCAGAGAAAGACATGTGAGTGTGGGATATTTGATTATGGGCTTTGCTGGGGCTACTTTCAAATACTGGGATCACTAGTGCGGTTCATTTATCAACACTGGGCAAATTTGCCCATGTGCAGTTACCTATAGCAACCAATCAGTGATTAGTTTTTTAAAGCCAGCTGCAAGTAGAACAATGAATGCAGCAATTTGATTGGTTGCCATGGGTTACTGCTCATGGGCAAATTTGCCCAGTGTTGATAAATGACCCCCACTGTGTTTTACCAAGCTGTGTCACATATTGAGGGGATCAATGTGTCATGTAATGTTGGAGTCACAGTGTAATGATATTCTGAGGCTGCCATGTTATTTATTGCTAGGGTCAGTGTCATGAAATGCTGGTGTTACACAATGGAAAATACCTCAAAGTACATGTTAGTCTGATATTGGTGTGAATACAAACACGGGGGGCCTGTGACACCCCCTGTGTCAATGCATACAATGCAGCTTTAACATCTTTTACCCCTGTTTATACTATATTGATACTTCTACTGTATCAGGAAATGATGGGTTCACTGTGTCATATATTGTTGGGCCACTGTATTATGAAAAACTGGAGGCTTATTCACTGACATATTTTGGGACTACTGCTTCTTGTAATGCTGTGAGATACTTGAGAGTGGAAGTTCTATCCTGTAGGTCTTGGGTTTACTGTCATGAAGCCATTTAATGCTGTTTTATTTATAAAGTGCCAACATTTGCTGCAAGATTGTACAGTGAATGCGTGTATACCTTGAACATGCACATTACAAAAAGAAAAATCAATTAAGTATACAAGAGGTGCCCCACCCAAAAAACACTTACAATCTCAAATGAATTTACTATGCAGACAGGCAAAAGCAAATAAGGAAACATATTTAAGTAGATGAGTGGATTCAAAAGTGGGAGTGGCCTGTTTCATTTGTTCGTTATTTTAAAAAGTGGGTGGTCTAACAAGTTTGTGTGGCTAAAGTTGGCAGGAAGCTTTTTAAGAAAAAGACTGACTTGGTTTCACCCTTTATGTCATCCAGTAATTATGGTTTATCTCAAGTTTGTAAAAGTGTTGCCTAGTCACTACCTATTTAAGACAGCTGACTCTCACTTGCACCACCATCACAACTCTGCGGGATTGTAGTAAACGCTTAGAAACAAATAAACAGAAAGTTCCTCTCAGGAACATTTCTTTATGAGCCACCAGCACAATGTTCCCAACAATACTTGCCGCACACAATCCTCCCCATGTATCTTAACCAGAACTTGGAGTCCCAGGTCATTAAGTTACATTCCACAGCTGCCTACCTTTCCTGCCTCCTCTTTGAGTCAGGGACACTGTACATAATAAACTTTCGGAACCATGGTTCACGTTATGTTGAGGTACTAGGCTTTATCTACTCTAGTCCCTTCTCCTCTGGGTTCTTTATCTGTGCAAGTTACTGCCAGGACACTGGTCCTTCTTTCTCTACTTGCTTTTTATAAAAAACGTTTAAATATATTTCATAACGTGACATATGTTTTGGAGAAAGTGGGTTTAGTCATGGTTTCAAAAACCTCTAAACCCACAAAAATGAGACTGTTGATAAATAGGCCTCTACATTTTTTTTTTCAGGAACAAATACTAACATTTCAGGGATGGCTTACCAAGATAGTAATTGATTGACACAGTGTATTTGTTCATGGCAACAGAGGGGTAATTTAGGAATTTCTCAGGTGTATGTGGAGGAGCACTGAATTCAGAGACCACTTGCATCCAGGGAATACCGTCACTTAGTACCTCATTATTCTGATACTGATGGCAGGCAGGGTTAAGTAAAATATAACATGGTCCTTCCACTCGTTTTTTTAATTTGCCCCCTGCTCCACTGACAGTAAATGAGCCCTCAGATATTTGCTTATATCTTTTACAGGCTTAATATACACATTTAAACATAAGTGTCATGAAAACACAAGACGCCCACTGGAGCGTTGTGTCAGTGCAAATAAGTCTTACATTTAGTTAAAGTTACAAGGCAAGTGCGTAGGCGGAGGGTGATTGTTGTGCTTTGGGAAGTTACTTAATCCATTCCTTGCCAGGATGTTTTGATTTTACCTCTCTGCTTATGTCCTGTAAATACAGTGCATGTCATAGAAGAGTGATAGCTAACTCCCTAGAATTTAATGTGGCAGGTAGAGGAGTAAAAGCTGTTCTAGTTTTTATAACCCTCTGTTTGTACCCCAGTAATAAATAAACAAAATGCCAACGAATGTCTTTGCCTCTCACTAGTGGCAAGATGGGTGTGTGTAGTGCTTATTCCTACTGCATAATAGACTGCTGCTTTAAGAACAGTGACAACAATGGGGAAATTGGGAATCTAATAATCTACCATGCAAGGACCAGACATGAAGTAGCTTCATTTACTTTCCCTTAACTTCTATTATTGTCAGAAAACACCCACTTAATGGCTTTGCATTTCTAAGGATATTGGGAGTTGTAGTCCAACACCAGCTTGTGGCTGCAGAATGAACCCTGTAAGTAGTTGACATTCATGGTTTGGGTAGGATCTAGGACACTAAGCGGCACATTTACTAAAGAGTGAATTTTCTCTTCACCTTACTTCACCAGTCTTCATTCTGTAGCGAAGATCTTCCCACTACTATTGTATGGGGAAATATACTGGCAAATTTCTCAGAGAATTTTCCCCAGGAAAAAATTCACCACATTCTCTTAAAAAAGAGTTCTGACTTCATGTTCCCCTGACTTGATATGCATGATCTACTTTTTTTCTTACTGTTTCCCGGCTGGTGTGGAAATGGGCAATGGGGAATTAAAACAAATCCCAAGAGTAAATAAAAGGGGTACCTGGGTGCTGGACCTGAAGCACATAACCCAGGAACAGTTAATCATAGCAGTAGACACGTACTAAACTTTAGATTTTTATCCGTCAAAGTGCAGGTCCTTGTCCTGCCACTAGGGGATTGGCTTGGCTGCAAATTTCTTCCTCCAGCCTAGCCAATTCTGTTGAAGCAGTACTGGGACTTCTATCTTGAGGGGGAAAACAGAAAGTAAAGCTATTTTTTTTCTTTTAATTTTTTCCTTCTCTTGATTCTTTATTATCAGCCAGGTTTGAAAAGGCCTAGCCTTCCCTAGACTTAATAAAAATCCACCCATGGGCAAGTGCCAAGGAATGTTTAGGAATAAAAATGTACAAAAATTGAAATTCACTAGATACAGTATTAAATGTGTATATTGTTTTGTGGGAAATCGTCAAGAGTGAGACAATCTACATTCATCTGTTCAGATGTGTAATCTGTTGAGACTCCTTACTTATTCCAATCAGCAGACACGCCCACTAAACGGTTCTAATTTGTTTTCATCATTTTACTTCATAGATTCCAACCACTTTGTACCAAATCTGTCCCTGTTCTGTCTCCGCTGGTCACAATCTATCCCTAGTTGCTGTATATCCCCGGGGGGGAGGAGAACTATGACAGGTTTAAAAGGTTTTGTGGCACAAGATGTCTGCAGAAGGTGTGGCTGAATAAACTTAACAATGAGTTTTTTGAATGTAACGATGAGTTTTTAACAAACAACAGAGTTGATTTAGACATCTTCTCTGTACATGCTGGTTCTGCTTTTAACCATGCAGACAAATCCTCATGAGAAACCATAGAATTTCCTAAACAGGTACTTACCATGTATTAACATGTATGTAAAATATTCTACATAATAGGGCAAACAAATGAATGTATAAAAGTAGGAAAAAAGAAAACCTAGTGTGATGTCATAACTACATTAAAGCCTATAGTTTCAGTCCAATTAGAGGTGCAAATGTCAGCCAGAATCCAGATGCAACCAAAAGCTTTTACACCTCTTAGTTCTCTTGCACTTGCATCCAGGGTGAAAGTAAATACAGTTTCTTACTGCATTTCTAAGATGCACTGATAGGTCTGTATTTAAGAAGTAAGTGGAATATCCAGGTGAATTGAAATGGCCAGCTTTTAAGGGGATCTAAACCCAAAAAATTAATTCATTACTTCTCCAATATACAATAATTTTAGTTTAGAGATTAGTAGTTTTAAACTGCTAATGCCAGGCTTTTGGCTCAGCAGTCAATGATTCAGCAACTCCTTAGGTTAAATGACTATACAGGAACTGCACTGATGACCTTAAAGAGCAACCACTAAAAACAGAAAATTAATATGAATCAGAATAATGCTCAGAGGCCCACTCTGAGTAAGTTTAGATCAATTCATTTTCTGAGATCATGACTAAATGGAAGTTGTGTGCTTGTGGGGTTTCTGTGATCCTCAAGAAATTCACACTCCTCCCTCGTCTTGTAGAACAGACCAGAAATCAAACTTAGAATCAATTGCCCAATATAAACATAAAGAAAAGGTGAGTTTTCGAAATCTCTTCCTGGTACCCTTTGTGTGATTCATGTTATTGCATAACTTGGCTAGTTGTCCTTTGCAGGGTCTTCTGTACCCATGTTCAAATAATGTGGCTTGGCTGTACCATACTTTCTTTAAAACTACATTTCAAATTAAGCCTAGGAAATAATAGGTTTATCAACCTAACCAGATGGCAATAATCCAAATTAAAACTTACATATAAGCACAATTTACAGAAAGTGTTACTGAAAGCTGGCTTGTGTATTATCCTTGCATTTCATGTAAAATACTTGCATTGAGCGATGAGTTATAGTATATTATTCTATAAGATGGGCTATAATTATATGGGGAGTAAGGCACCCCTGTTGTAAAATATAAGGATATAAGTCAGCAAGGATTTCAGTCACTATATAATGGCATGTGGCAAATGGCCAAACACTTTTATACAGGTTGTAGAATTCCAAAGTACCTTTTACCCATTGTCTTTATTGAAGTTTACATAGCAAGATATACAAAATCAAAAAACAATAAATCAAAATGTACAAACAATTCTTATGGTCTGCTTTCTTGTCATTGGATAAAGCATATAAGGTGAGGGGTGGGAAAAGCAGGGGAGAAAAATATGGAAGCACAGTTCACAAGGATATAATTTACAGGATATCCATTCTTGTGCATAGTATAGTCCTACAACATCAAATATCTGGACACTCTTCCCCCTACATAAAGCAGGAAGTCAGCAAAGAGCCAGAGGGAAAAGTATGTTCTTAGGACAAGACATTAAATGCTTCTGCATTTGCAGGTTTGTTCAGCAGCCAACCTCATGGTGGAGTATTAGAAATTGTATCTATGTTGCTGACTTTATGAATAAAGAAGTTTGGTTTTTTTTTAGATTCATGGGGACGACTGGAAGATATCTAGAATCAACTCTACCTCCAAGCACAGGCCACTCAAACATACATGATCATCCTATCATTAATTATTAATTTTAATTGATGAAAAATTCTGTCTCTGCATTCATATCAGTGCCTGTCCCAGTGGAGTTTACCTTAAGTCCCTTTGCATAATCTAATGGTAGTTTCAACAGGAGACAGTTAGCATTCCTGTTTTAAGTGTGAAGGATAAAACCCAATTACAAACAAACCTCTTTTGCCGGCAGTGTCCCAGTTGAAATTCAGCCCAGCACTACAAGGCAGCTAAATGCAATACTTACCCATTGCACCACCATGCTTTCATTGTCTGGGGGCAGGGGTCTGTTATGTCTGTTATTTCATACATGCTGAAATATTTTTTTGATAAATTATCAACATGCTTTGAACTTGTTATTAATGGCAACCATATTTTCGATTCAATGAGAATCGAATAATAACTGACTACAATGAAAGGACCTTTAATGTCTCATCTACATAGTGCTGAGTATAGGGTTGGTACAAAAGTGAAGAAAATTGAATTTGTAAAATACTGCTTACCAATAATTGAATTCTCCTCTCAAGTCTCTCTGGGCTAAAGTTAAGTGAATCATTTTACAACCTAATAGCACATATCCTGTTTCTATGCTCTCTTGGTGTTCAGATTTTAATACTATATGCAGCATACACACATACATCCCTTCTTCTGACAAATAGTATGCAGAGGCCCCATATCAGGTAAAACTCCAATGAAAAGGGTCATGCAATAATTATTTTAAAAGGACACTGCAATGAATGCAAAAGATCATTGTTAAAGACCATTCCATTTTTTCTGTCAATTCTGCAGAAAAATTGGTCAGAAATCAGCCAAATTTAAAAATCCCTGCAAAGGTCTCTGTTATGATCCAATCATGGAATCCAGGCCCGGACTGGCAATCTATAGGGGCTGCTATAAGGTGCCATAGAAAGTCAGTATTTAGTGGGCTGGTGGTGGCTGTTTGGGCCTCTGTGTGGGCTGAATGGGCCTCTGTTTACCTAAAATGCCAGGGCCTATTTTAATTCTCAGTCCAGCATATAGGTGGCCAAATTGGGCAATTGAATAATTTTCATTTGTGTTGTTATTAGTCCTTTAGACTTGGGACTTTTTATTTCAAAGGAAAACCGGCGCTCACAGCACGAGGTCAGATCCACGGAAAACAGAGAAAAAGAAATAAAAAGAGAAAAGAGAGATTTCCGCCAATATGGTGTAGTATTTTCCAAATGTGTACACACACCTTTATGTGATTATCATATATATTAAATAAATAAGTAAATAAATAAAAATGTCCCTTGTATCCACTCCAACGTATTATCCCAGACTTTAGCTCATACGAATTTGTATAGAGGGGTACTCACGAACGTTTAAGAAATACTGTGCAGAAAATTCGCCGGCGTCTTTTCCCACTGCGTGTAAACCTCAGGCGCTTAACTTTGGCGTATTAGCCTTGACGCGTTTCGTCCTCCGACTTTTTCAAGCCTTTTGAAAAAGTCGGAGGACGAAATGCGTCAAGGCTAATACGCCACAGTTAAGCGCCTGAGGTTTACACGCGGTGGGAAAAGACGCAGGAGAATTTTCGCACTGAAAATCCAACAACTTGTAGACGGGGACGCTGAAGTGGTGACTGTGGGAGACAAAAATATTTTATGCGATTTTATTACTGGAACATTGTGAGTGCAATTTTTAACATTTGTTTATTAAAGATGTTTTACAAGTTTACACATAGTCAGTGAATTTCCATAGTGGGAGGAAGCTTTGGAGTCTCATGTAAAATCCGCTGTTGATGTCTACGCCTCTTTTCTGCACAATATTTCTTAAACGTTCGTGAGTACCCCTCTATACAAATTCGTATGAGCTAAAGTCTGGGATAATACGTTGGAGTGGATACAAGGGACATTTTTATTCATTTATTTACTTATTTATTTAATATATATGCTAATCACATAAAGGTGTGTGTACACATTTGGAAAATACTACACCATATTGGCGGAAATCTCTTTTTATTTCTTTTTCTCTGTTTTCCGTGGATCTGACCTCGTGCTGTGAGCGCCGGTTTTCCTTTGAAATTTGAATCCTTGCTTTAAGTCTGAGGGAGAACAGACAGACAACATACCGGCAGAGGAAGTGGACAACCAGCATCCTTGATATCCTTTTTGTTGGGACTTTTTATGCCCTCCCCTCCACCGAGGCACAATATTCATGAACACAGAACTATCAATGCACCCTCATTTTCTGTGAATCAGTCATACATTTAACTCAAAGTTAGGGGGAGTTAGGGGCGTGGTCCGGCGTGGATGAAAATTCACTTCTCTACAGGTTGAAGCAAAAGTACAGCTAAAAGAAATTGAATACAAATTGTGTGTAACATGTGGTCGCTGTATGCCTAAAATACACTATAGGCCGCAAACAGGTGGTAAGGACAGGGTTGGCTGCACCCATTTGCCCTGTGGTTTTCACCTTGTACTGCTCTACTTTATCCTGTGCTTGGTAGAGACCTCAGGCACAATGAGAGAAGAAGTGCTTGCTGAATGATCACAAAGGGGTGCACTCTTCCCCAGTTTTATTGTAAATTACCCCTTTTGTTAAAGGGCTTGTTTGCCTCTGAGTTAATTTTTAGTATGATGTAAATAATGATATAATGAGACAGTTTGCAATTGGATTTTTTTGTTATTTGTGAACATTTTGTGAACATTTCATTTTGCGTTTTTTTGTGGAGTTATTTAGCTTTCTCAGACCACTTAAAGGTATATCTGCCTGGTGATGATGCTTACTGCTTGACTACAATGCCTATGGGAGTCACATTCCTCAGCTGTATCACCCTTTGCCTGTCTCAGGACTGCTAACATTACTTGCATATACCTCCTCTAACTGTAAGTAAACCTAGGGATATTTGTCTTGTGCAAATAAACAGTCATTCTTTTGTTTCACCATAAGAACCTCCTGGCGTACATTATTCCTATTTTTATTGCACAGTAGCCTGACAGTTGTAGTTACACTACACCATTCCTGAAATCTTCCTCTTAGCGAAGGCCCTAGCTTGAAGTGTTTCAGTCACATGTAACCCATAATCCTATCACTAGCTTGACATTAACTACTTTTTGGTCTGACTAGCCAAATTAGCATTACAGGTCCAAATTACTCTGATAAAACAATGAGTAACAAAAAGTAACTATAACAATAGATTTGTAGCCATTTGTTTTTTGTATAGTTTCAGTGACCCCATTTGAAAGCTGTAAAGAGTCAGAAGAATGCATATAATTAGAAAACTATAAATTATGAAGACCGATTGAAAAGTTGGTTAGAATTGGCCATTCTACAGCATACTAAAAGTTAACTTAATGGGGCACCACCCCTTTAACTGTCACTTAATAATAATATGAGTCAGAGTTTGAAGTTAACTGACATATCATTTTAATATTATTATCCTTATTTACAGGGTCGGACGGGGAGCCCGGGGCCTACCGAGGCTCTGCTTCAGGGCCCCCCTGCTGCGCGTGTGCCGATGTGTCATCGCATGCACGCGCAGTTTGCCGTGACCGGCAGACAGGAAGAGGCGTGTGCACATGAGTGAAATTGCGCTTAAGCGCACTGTTTTTGCTGCAAGCGGCAAATGGGGGAAGATGTATGGAAGAGATGAATAGGCACAGGGTGCGGAACTGGCCCTTCAGAGAACAACGGGCCCATCTGGGTTTTTTCCTGGTGTCCCGCCGGCTCAGTCTGACCCTGCTTATTTATTATATAGCCCTTTTAAGATTCAATGAAAAAAATATTTGCTTTAATTTCAAATTTACAAATGAGACATTTCTGAAAGATTTTCTTGCATGATCCTGCTTTATACACTCATTTTTGCTTATAAAATATTGTGTCACATTTTAAGTTAATTTGATTAACACTGTGTGTGGGTAGGACACAGAAAGAAATTATTTTGCATTGTACATTAAATACACAGTCACATATGATTTTGTCAGTTTCTATAAATAAGTTTGTTTTTAGCCCTATTTAACTGTGTTAGTCACTGGCCTTCCTTAAAATAAAATGAGAGGAGTTGTTGCTCCTAGCCGTTGTAAACAAACCCAGTAAGATTGTAAAAGGAGGGAAAAAGTGACAGGAGAAGCAGCCAAGAATTCAGCTGTCAGAAGTGGGGGAGGGTGTGATGATCCTCATGGCTATTCGGAAAGAGACAGATTGAAAAAGCAAAACAGAGTTAGAGGAGCTCCAAAGCAAAGAGGATCCTGAAGGAGAGACTGTAGCAGGTGTGAGGCCTAAGGAAGCTGATTCTGTAGGTACGGCTACATAATTTCATGACTTTTGGAGATAATTAATAGTAGTGACTGCCCTAAACCCCTCACGTAGTAGGGCATGTGAGTGATAGCAGATATAATCGGGCACACTGATAGCAGTACAACAAGAATAGGTATATAACATATCATATCAATGTTGATATAGGAGATGAAAGCACCCTTAAAGGAGAACTAAAGGTTAAACTCAAGTATATTTCTATCATAAGTCTGCTGGACTCACAACCTACATAGCATAGCGAATGCTTTCTCCTGGTGTCTAGAAGAAGGAACACCGCTCTGCAGAGAATGTAGCGTTGGACTCGGGTGACGTCACTCATTTTCAAGACAGCTTCCTCCCTGCTGCCCGAGGCAACCTTGAGACACGTTGGGCTCAATTCTTGTTTAATGTGCATGTCTCAGAGGCGCAGCCTTTCTCCTTTTTTCGCTCATACGCATTACTGATGTAGAGGCGAATCCTTTAGTAAGATGGCCGCCGCATTGTACATAAGCAGCGCAGAACATCAACCATTATTTTCTGCTTTTGTATTTGCAATGGTGAGCAGAAAATATAGCGATCAAGGTCATCAATGTGAGTACTTTAGAAGGAGGTAGAGCATGAATTTTGCCATTCCTTGTCCTTTAATGCATATGAAATCTATAATTGATCTGTACAATGCATCATATTTGTATATAAATAATACATTATATAAATAATAGGCCTTGCAAAGTGTTTCCCAACATTATTAAAAATGGTCCTTGCAATGTAATACTGTATATTAGAGTGTAATATAAATACCAATTTTCAGGTAATAAAATGTATGGTTACCAGTTCACCAACCTGATATTTTTGCCACAACATTGCAGCCCTATGCAAGGACCACCCATTGCAAATATTCAGGTTTAATTTTTGTAAGAGAAAGTTCATCATTACACAGTGAATGTTTTCATTTGGAAATCCTCTAAGTTCTAGACCTCTAGATACAAGGAAAAGCTGATAAGCCAAAAATCCCTCTGAGAAATTGGAGAGGGAACTCACTTTTTCCCCAGCATGGAAACTGCTGTTTGCGTTCAGGCGGGGATAACCATGAGCAGTTCTCCCAGGAGAGGAGACTATAGCTCTTTTATGGAACTATGTATATCTCTCCCTCGGTTTTTTTTGTTTTTTAAAACAGACATCACATGATTTTTGACTTGCTGCATTACTTTTTCAACCAGATTGAACCTAACAATAATTTTAATATTCATTTTATATATATTTTAGCTGTATATGTATCATTTTTAGATACACAAATACATTAACAGAAATGATGCCTTTCTAGAGATGAGATTTTCTTGAAGTGGTAACATGGTCTGTCTCTCAAATCTGTAGATCCTGTAAAATCATTCCTGGAACCACAATGGAGACTGTGAACATAATCCACAGATCAGAGGAAAAGAGACTGCATTGAGAATGAGAATATAAAATAAAAGGGGTGAACAAATTGCAGATTTTTCCATTGAAGTCATGAAAAGCGTGTTTTAGACTTTAATCACAGAGCTCAAGCATGGCCATAGCTAGAGGGTGGGTCTCAAACATATAATGCTTTTGTCATCCTTTACAGCAAATATGTCAGTGAAGATTGTATGTAATTAGAACCTGCAATGACTACTAATTACAAAACAATAAAAGATATTTTAAACAGACAATCTACACTTTTTGCTTTCACTTTTCATGCATGTTAGGGGAATGATAAGAAGATAAATATCACTGAAGAAGTCCATATTCGAGTTTTATAATAATCAATGCAGATCTTCTCTCATTAAAACCATGTTGGTTACTATGTATAATGAACTATCACCATGGTAGACAAAACCACGTACCCATTTTAGTAACAGAAAATTTCCCAGAATTAAACAGGAGTACATAAATGGAAATACTGATGGGATTTTAAAACGTTCTGATAGATAACTGCCCAATTTCCATAAGATATCAATCTGACAGGTCTTCAGGAGGACTCTATGCATGAGCCAATAAGCTGTTGCTGGCTCGGTCTGGAGGGGTCTAGCAATAATGTAAATCACTGGTGGTATCTTCACTGTCCTTGAAAAAGAATTCTGATATCAGCCCTAAACATCAAAGATCATGAAGACCAACATATTAAAGGGCATCATAGTCATTCAAATTTACATACTGTCACCATGCATTTGTTTAAAAGGTTAGTTTTAAAGAAATTTCCTTTTCAGAAGTGCGGGTAGATACTTTTAATAGCAAAAAGGCATATTATCTGTTTACCATGTTTTTTGTTTTACCATTGTTTTGTGATGGAGATAATAGGGATCAAATGTCATTCCTGTCTCTCTGCAACTTGAATTCTATACCATACAAATTTTTTTTCTACTACCCTAGTAGTAGTTACATTTCAGTCTCTTGCTTATATTTTTTGTCTTTCTCCTACCAGTTTAACGATTCTCAAACTGAACACCAGTTAGAGTGAATGGACTCACAAAAATAGTCTCTCCCAAAATGGGTCGGGTCTTCAACCAAAAAAGTCTAAAAACAACAGAACTAGTCTACCCCTAGTTTAAATGTATTATGTTACATTTATATTTTTCATTCACCCAAGTCATTGTGGGAAAGAACATGCAATGTTATCATGCTGACATGGTACACAATCCACCAATTTTTTTTATTTGTGATACTACTCCTTAAATGTGCAGAAAAGACAATCTGAGTTGTCTGCTCGAGATAAATTTAAAGACATTTATCTAAGTAGGAATTATATTTGTCCCCAGAATTACACCTGGCTAGCCTGACAGCCTGCTCAGAAATAGGATGAAAGAAAAATACATATATTAATAATATTTCAGGTTTACCCAATATGGATGAGGACGCAGAGGGCAGTAGAAGAGAAGGCAGGGGACAAAACTTGCAGACTGTGTAGAAAAGTGCCTGGGAGCTGGCATAGTGCCATGGTGCTCCAGGCAACGGCATTAAACAGGAGGAAACAGACTGGGGATTCCGTCATTTCAACGGAGAGAGAAGGAAAGGCATTGAGAGCAGACAGGAAAGCAAGTCAAACTGCAAAAAAGCAAATCCTTTCTCCCTGACATTGCCTCATCAAATGAAAACAAATAAGGCTAGGTGCACTAATGACATGGAATAGTCACATTACTAAACACATTCTTTACAACCCATGGAGGCTGACAGGGGCTGAGTTATGCTGTCTGGGCACTGTGTCACTGCTGTTCAAACACAGGATATAAGAGAGGGGTCTGACAGGCCAGAGGTCCTTGTATTCCAATGACTGATTAGTTCCCCCTTGCTATCTACTCATTACCTACACCAATTTATCCTTAATAAACAGCATAAACAACACCATCAAAGAACAGTTATGTTTTGCATTGCTCCTAAATAAATACTGGTCTGGAGAGATATAGTATAATCATATACTATTCCGTTATTGACATCAAACAAAAACATTCAGACTCCAGTCCAGGTCACTTAGCCTAACAATAGAGCACTCATGATAGCATATAATAAAGTCAACACCTTGATGCACCCAATTTTAGTTTCCGAAACCCCACAGTACCACAACAGGCTCAGTTAGAGTAACTGATTTTAATAAACAAAGAAAAATAAATTACAACTTTTCGATCACATCATTGTGATCTTCATTGTCGTGTTTTTTTCCCTGAGGAGGATCACGATCTGTCCCCCAACCCTGATCCTATGTCAGTATGATTAGTTCACCTGCAGCAAGCTAGCCCTTCAGGTAGAAGATACAGCATTATGCACTTAATAATATCATGAGAAAGATAACATATATAGGAACAGTGGAACATTACTGAGTGATAATTAAGTATCAGCTTAAAAGCAGAATCAGGAACTGCCTACATCCCCAAAAGTACAAGATATTTTGCTTTTATTGGGTTCATTTTGAAACTGCATGCTGCTGTTGTGCAATGGATTTATGTATTTTTTTAGACACTAGACCTCTAAACCGCCCTAAAGCGCACATTCTTTTTCTCCGAAATATGCACCTACAGCCTGCCAAGGGCGACACCAAAGTGGAAACAAATGATTGAATAAGCATTTCACTTTACAGAATTTTTTTAACCTTTGGCATCATCTTTTCTCTTGCCTAATTGGGGGACACAGGCACCGTGGGGATGAAGATCCTGCAGCTGGAGATGGACACTATGTTGCAAAATAAGACTCCTCCTCCTGCTCTGGGCTTCATCCCCTGCCTCCTCCTACAAACCTCAGTTTCTTTTAGTGTCCTCAGAAGGAGACGACACGCTTTTTCACTTCTTGTGGCTGGAGCACTGATCAGGGCCTCAGGCCTAAGGTCACGCCACACACACAGAGGCCACTGATTCACTCAAGCGCCTCTCCAGCTGCACACTATATGCCCTTTAGCCTTCCCGCTCTTCGGAGGTCTGCAGGCTGGCTCCTCACCCCCCTACGCTGCTTTCCCGCTCTACGGAGGTCTGCATCAGCGGTATGCATCCACCCGGGTGTATAACAGTATAATAGCTCACATATATATATATATATATTTCACAACTGTGTATATATATATATATATTTATATGTGTGTCTCTTATTCCTAGGGGAAGTAATCCACAGGGCACAACTCAGCTGGCAGCCTTCTATTGGTGAGTACCTTATTTTATTTTACTCCCTTGCACCCTCTCTGCTGTCTGCGCCCCTTTTTTGTAACGCTCTTTATCTGGCTCTACTGCCGATTTTCGGTGGAACGCATGCGTTTCACCATCCCCTCCCGCCCTTCTCTCTATTTCCTCTCTGAGTCCGGGATGTGCGCCCTTTTGCTGGTGGAACGCATTTGCGTTCCATCACATCATTCCCCTCACTTCCGCTTCCGCCCAGCTCCCTTCCCGCCAGGCGCGCCCTGCCACACGCCGACGCTGCTGTCTCCTACGGATCCTCTCTGCACAGGTACTGTTTTAATTCTCACGGCGATCCATAGCCACTGGCTCACTCTATTCCCTGTCGCACTCTCTCTCTTCTCCTCACAGCCTACTTGCGCGCTTCCCTCCTGCGCTTCTGCTTCTGCCATTCTATGCTGGGCTCTGACTATATACCCACATACATATGCATGGTAATACTTATATATATACATATATATATATATACTTCTATAACACTTCTATGCCTCTGAACAGGCTATGTGGATGCTTGGGTGATTTTTGCATTCTGTTGCTACATGCTGGCTAATACTTCCAGAGTAGATGGACCCACTGGGCCCCCATTCATACTTCTGATATTTTTCTCCACAGACCACACTTGCCTGGAGAATTCCCACAGCCATACCTCTGTCTAACGGAGGCCGATTCCCCTGCCTCATATTTATATAAAAATTATATAAAAAAAAAAAGGGTTTTTTTCAGGATTTTAATCGGGATTTTTTCCTATACTCCTAACTGTTTCCCACGAAGGAGCAATATGGCTAACAAGGCAGAAGAGCCCAGGACCACTAAGTCCTCAGCTCAACCTCACCCGCAGGTCTCTTTTTTAGCCTGCTCAAATTGTAAAACTAAATTTTCTTCAGCCTCGGCTGACTCATTGTGTGGGGCCTGCAGAAAATCCGATCTACCACCTCTACCTCAGGCTAGTACTTCGGACCCTGATATACTTAGGGCTCTCTCCCTCTCACTCGCAGGCATCCAACATCTGGCCCGCATTCCCAAGACCTTAGACAGGGTTCGTGAGCATTTATCCCAACCTTCCCATTCTCAACAACGACTAGGGAAGTCTAAGCGCCATGTCCCTTCTCCTCCGGACTCCCCGGGGGAGATTCTTTCTCCATCCGACGAAGAGGGTCAAGTCCTATCTGCCGAGGACTCAGATCAGGACCACCCTGATCCCGACATAGACACTCCCAGAACGCAAGGGGAAGTGGAAGGCCTTATTCAAGCAGTTCTCAACACGCTTAACATTGAGGAAGCTTCTCCCCCGCCTGAACCGGCAAAGAACATCTTTAAGCGACACAAGAAGAGCTCATGCCTGTTCCCTGCATACGATCAGCTCGACGAAATTATCAAGTCGCAATGGAAAAACCCTGATCACAGAGTGCAACTTTCCAAAATATTCACCCAAACCTACCCTTTTCCTAAGGAATGCATTGATCTCTGGTCTTCACCTCCAGCGGTTGATCCCCCCGTCTCCAGATTGTCAAGGAATACCACCATTCCTGTCGCCAACGCAGCAGCTTTCAAAGACCCTATAGACAAGCGCCTAGAGGGTTTCTGCAAATCCTCATTCACAGCTTCCGGCTCGGCCTTCCGACCCATCTTTGCTATCGCTTGGGTGGCTAAGGCCATGGAGATCTGGGTGGAACAGGCGGCACAACTCATAGGATCCGAAGATCCAACTACTGACAACATCCTTTCCCAAATTGCTGACGCTACGACCTACATCGGAGACGCAGCACTTGACGCAGCACGGATGGTGGCCCAAGCTTCAGCCCACTCCGTAGCCGGAGATATTTGTGGCTAAAGTCGTGGTCCGCTGACCTAACGTCCAAACGCTCTCTAGTCAGCATTCCCTTTCAAGGCAAGCTCCTCTTCGGAGCCGAACTGGATAAGATCATTTCTCAGGCGACCGGAGGAAAGAGTACTCTACTCCCTCAAACCAGACCCAAGAGACCCCCCTTCAAGAGGAGGCCCTTTTTTCGACGCTTCCGACAAGGACAAAGGTCAAAAACGCAAGTCGATAAGTCCACTTCCAACTTTTGCTCACGCTTCCAGGGCAAACAAAGACAGCCCTGGTCTTCCTCCAAAACTACCTCCAAGCCCTCTCAAGATAAACCCCACAACGCATGAAGGTGTGCCCCCTCCCGAAGGGATACCCTTAGGAGGCCGACTCAAATCCTTTCGAGAGGTTTGGCACAGCAAGATTCGGGATCAGTGGGTCCTTCGAGTGGTTTCACATGGACTATTGATAGACTTCTCTCACACCCCTCCCCACAGATTCTTCATTTCCAGACTGCCGGCCAAGGCCTCCGACAGAACCAAATTCCTGTCCGTCATACACGACCTGGCAGCGGAGGGCACCATTCAACCCGTCCCACCGCACTCCATGGGAAGAGGCTACTATTCCCACCTCTTCATGGTTCCCAAAAAAGACGGATCACTCAGACCTGTCCTAGATCTGAAGGATCTCAACCCGTTCGTCAAACGGTGCCACTTCAAAATGGAATCAATACCATCAGTTCTTGCCTCTATGGAAGAAAACGAGTTCATGACTGTCATAGACATCAAGGACGCATACCTTCACATACCTATTCACCCAGCTCATCACAGCTTCCTCTGATTCTTCGTGAACGGAAATCATTGGCAGTTCGTGGCTCTGCCATTCGGCCTATCGTCAGCTCCACGCACCTTCACAAAGGTCATGGCGGCAGCATTGGAGGAACTCCGACTAAAGGGCATCACCGTTATCCCCTATTTGGACGACCTACTCGTCAAGGGGCAGTCAGCAGCCTTGGCTCATCAGCACACTTCTCAAGTTCTCCAGACCCTGACATCACTGGGCTGGACGATCAACTTCAACAAATCGAACCTTCACCCGACTCAATCCATACAGTACCTCGGCCTGATACTGGACTTCAGGCAAGGGAGAGCATTTCTACCGCAGGACAAGGCCCGGACCCTCCAAACCCGGATCCGATCTCTCATGGGTCCCAACAGGGTTCCCCTCCGGTCAGCCATGCAGACTTTGGGCATGATGGTTGCATCCTTCCCGGCCATCCCGTATGCACAATCCCACACCAGACTCCTTCAACACACCATCCTTCTGCACCAACGCAGGGATCGAGTCAACCTAGATCGCAAGATATCCATTCCAAGTCGGGTTCTCCTCTCCCTACATTGGTGGCTCCAACCACGTCGGACGACGGGGGGAAAACCCTTCCCCCCACATCACTGGAAGATTCTCACCACAGATGCCAGTCTCAGAGGGTGGGGAGGAGTCACAGGCCAAACCACAGTACAGGGTCTCTGGTCTACAGAGGAACAGAGGCTACCTATCAACCTCCTAGAGCTCAGGGCGATACGCTATTCCCTGGAACACACGGCGATGATACTCCGGGGTCACCCTGTGCGAATCCAGTCAGACAACGTGACGGCTGTAGCTTACATAAATCATCAAGGCGGCACCAGAAGCCTTGCGGCCCTCAGGGAAGCCCAAGCAATACTAGCGTGGGCAGAGAGCAACGTTCCCGCCTTCTCCGTGGTTCACATACCCGGTGTGGACAATTGGCTAGCGGACTACCTGAGCAGGGAAACCATCGATCACGGGGAATGGTGCCTTCACCGCGACGTGTTCCAACTCATCGTGGCAAGGTGGGGCCTGCCCGACATAGACCTCATGGCATCCAGGACCAACAGGCAAGTCCCGGCCTTTGTCTCCAGGAGCCTCGACCCCCTGGCTCACGCGGTGGATGCCTTAGTGATTCCGTGGCGCTTCTCCAAGGCTTACATCTTCCCGCCGCTGGCTCTTCTACCGAAGGTGATCAAAAAGGTGAAAAGAGAAGGAACTCAGACCATCCTGGTGGCTCCCTTCTGGCCACGCAGGGCCTGGTTTGCCGATCTCGTCGCCATGGCAGCCGACGACCCCTTCCATCTTCCTCAACGGGCAGACCTCCTCACTCAGGGTCCAGTTGTCCACCCGAATTCTCATCTCTGGGCTTTAACGGCGTGGCTCTTGAGGCCTTGATTCTACGAGATTCGGGGGCACCTCCGGATGCGATCCCCACCATGCTGAGAGCTCGCAAACCTGTCTCCGCAAAGATCTACCACCGTGTCTGGAGGACCTTCATATCATGGTGCGAGCACAGAACCCTTAACCCTCAGGAGGCACGTGTCAAGGAGGTCCTCTCCTTTTTGCAGGATGGACTTTCGAAGGGGTTGGCCCTCAGCTCACTCAAGGTGCAGGTTTCGGCCCTGTCTATTCTCCTTCAGTGCAAATTAGCCCTTAATCCAAAAATCCAGACTTTTCTACAAGGTGCTACTCGTATCATCCCACCGTATCGTTGCCCTGTGCCCCCGTGGGACCTCAACTTGGTGCTCTCGGCATTGCAGGAGGAACCCTTTGAACCTCTTGACCAGCTTCCTCTGTCCACCCTTACGGAGAAAGTGTTGTTCATTTTGGCGATCACATCAGCTAGGAGAGTTTCTGAACTTGCGGCGCTGTCTTGCAAATCGCCATTCACAGTTGTTCACATGGACAAGGTTGTCCTTCGACCCACTCCGGACTTTTTACCTAAGGTGGTCTCTGAATTCCACTTGAACCAGGACATTGTGGTGCCTTCCTTGTGTCCGAATCCCAAAGGACCGATCGAGCACAAGCTCCACACTCTGGATGTTGTTCGAGCTGTTTCCTTCTATCTGAAAGCCACGGAGACAGTTCGCCGGACAGACGCACTGTTCATTCTCCCCGACGGCCCCAAACGGGGCACCAAGGCCGCCAAGACAACCTTAGCCAAATGGATCAGATCCATTATTTCCAGAGCATACATGGCCGGGGGAAGAATCCTCCGCTACCGGTTAAGGCTCACTCTACTCGCTCTCTTAGCACTTCGTGGGCTTTCTGTCACCAAGCTTCGGCGGAGCAGATCTGTAAAGCGGCCACATGGGCATCCCTCCATACTTTCACTCGCTTCTACAGGCTCCACACGCATGCTTCAGCCGACGCTGCCTTTGGGAGGAAAGTGCTCAGCGCTGTGGTTAGCTAGGCTGCTACTATACAGTGTCCCACCCTTTTGGGAGCTTTGGGACGTCCCCACGGTGCCTGTGTCCCCCAATTAGGCAAGAGAAAGAGAGATTTTTGTACTTACCGTTAAATCTTTTTCTCTTGTCCTATATTGGGGGACACAGGCCTTCCCTCCCTATTTTGACACTGTTTTTTCACAATTCTGTGACGTTTTTTCTATTGTGTTCATAGTTCTCAATTTTCGGGTATTCAGTTCAGAGGGTGTTCTTTTTCAATTTCTCTTCTGTTTTGGGCTGTTTTGCTCCTTCTTCGGTTGAAACTGAGGTTTGTAGGAGGAGGCAGGGGATGAAGCCCAGAGCAGGAGGAGGAGTCTTATTTTGCAACATAGTGTCCATCTCCAGCTGCAGGATCTTCATCCCCACGGTGCCTGTGTCCCCCAATATAGGACAAGAGAAAAATATTTAACGGTAAGTACAAAAATCTCTCTTTTAAATTATGTTTTCAGCATAGTTACATATGGAAATGGTATGTTGATACATAATTGCTTGTTTGGCGCATTGCTGATTTTTCCACTCAAAGCAGTCATCTTTAGCCTTGAGTTGAGCTATCTGTTATTTAGGTACCATCACTACTATGTGGAGTCAGTGTGAATGTGGAGTCAAGTGAATTAGTGCATCCAACAGTATAGGACACAAGGGGAAACTTGCAGGTGCCTGTTTAGACATATATCATAGTCAGTTTTATTATTAGTAGTAGTAGTATAGGAATAATTATTATAAGGAATCCAATGGTGAGAGGGAGGGACAAGAGCACACAAGGGGGACACATTTGTAAGATTATGTGTTCTTTGGGAGGCTTGCCACCTAGCAACACTTGCTGGGATGGCAGGCCTCCTGAGGAAATCCCTAAGTAGTGCCTGGAAACTAAAGAAATTCCCCGGCACTGCACACAGATGAAGAAGGAGTCGTCTGGTGCAGTTACTGCAGAATATTTTCTACTCAGATTTTTTTTTCAGCAGGGAACATGCAGTAGTAGTTCATTAGTGGTTACTGACTCTCTGACCACTTTTTTTCAGACCTCCTCCATATTCCAGAGCAGGGGTCCCCAACCTTTTTCACCCATGAGCAACATCCAGATGTAAAAAGAGTTGGGGAGCAACGCAAGCATGAAAAATGTTCCTGGGTGGTGCCAAATAAGGGATGTGATTGGCTTTTGGTAGCCCCTATGTGGACTGGCAGCCTACAGGAGTTTCTGTTTGGCAGTACACCTGGTTTTTATGCAACTAAATCCAAGCAAAGAATTGAAAAATAAGCACCTGCTTGCAGGCCACTGGGAACAACATCCAAAGGGTTGGGGAGCAACATGTTGCTCACGAGCTACTGGTTGGGGATCACTGTTCCAGAGAAAGGGGTCTCTGTCACTTAGAAGGATGTTTTCTTGCTCAGCCACAGAAGAAATAAAGCAAAATTCCTCACATCTCCATGTCATGCTATTCCTCGGAGTAAATTCTTCACCTAGACAAGATAGACCTCACAAATATAAACTACCTTATAAAAGGCATTTATCCCTTTTGTGGTCTGCCGTCAACTAAATTACCTAGGACCAATCCTAGCAAAAAAGGCTTGTAAGAGAGACTGTTGCTGAGCTTTACCAGCTACATCTGAGGTTGCTGATTTTTTGTTTAACGGAAGCCAAAATCCAAAGGCAGAGAGTTACAACAAACCACGTTTGGTCCAGCACAATCTTCCAGTTAGATCTCCAGAGTCCAGAAAACTGGTCCTTTAGAGGTTTCAACCATAAAGAATGTACTCCTCAATTGAGTCACTCAGTTCTCTTGCACCAGCACCATGCAGTATAGATGAGTATAGATTATGTTTTCTAAGTGTAAGTTTCTAAGGCTAATAAAAATATAGTTCACATACAAAGTCGACCCTAAGTCGACTTGAGTATAGATGATGTTTTCTAAGTGTAAGTTTCTAAGGCTGACAAAAATATAGTTCACATCCAAAGTTGACCCTAAGTTATACGCCAAAGTAAGCTGGCATTGAGGTTTTCATATGCTCTCTGCAACACAATGTCCTCTTAGACAAACTTTTGGCATTACAAAGGAGTCAAAAGAACATGTTGTCTTTTCAGGGAAATTACAGAAACAATTTATTAACTTGCAAGCAATAAGAAAATAAGTAAGCATAATTTAAAGAAAAAATACAATCAACACATTGTGACTCTTTAAACCTTGAATGCATCACACCATAATTTATATAATCATGCCAAAGACTGGTTAGTTATGCACTTGGGGTGGCACATGGGATCAAATAGACAAGCTTTACTTTTGGTCCAGCCAGGGTTATCTGGTGATGACTCATTAAAATGAGTTTTACAAAATTGTGTTCTAAATGTTTTTCACTAATGATAGGTAAAGTTTAAGGTGTGTGCAGTATTAAATGTATCCTAATGAAACTATTTAACAACAATGTCTAATCCTGCATCACTTAAATGCACAACAGATAAGCAAGTAGCTCATAAACGTTAAGTGCTGAGGAGACTTATACAGAGTCTTATAGAGCAGGTGAGGCATCACAGAATATTCAGTCTAAAAGCAAGAGATTAGAAATTAGAGTACATCATTAGTAGAGTAGTCTGGGTGCCATGACTACTAAACAAAGACATTTATAAAAAAAAAAATGACACAATACCTATAAAAAGATCTAAATAAAAACAACCAGTAAAAGGGGTACCCTCTTCTTAATTCCAGTATACCGAACACATACAGAATAAAGCATTTACCTACCACACAAAAAAAACACTCATAGGTATCCTTTTTGAAGAAACTGGAGTAAATACTCACTGCCAGATATGCACCGTATATACACTTTGAATGAAAGATTTTTTCTTACTGCTATTTACATCATTGAGTGGATGCACATTAGAATAAAATAGGAGTACAGTTGTTTATCTGCACTTTTGCTCCTAGATGCTGTTGAAGATTCTGAGAGTTGGTTTTCTCTGCTGGGCACCATGGGTCATTTTAATATTTTCTAAAAGGCTAAAGCTAATGGTACAGGGCATTTTAGACCAGTAGAGTACTCATAGGGAAACACAGTGATAATAACATCTGTGTTCTCTGGCAATTACTTCTCATTCATCTCAATGGAAAACATGTCTGTGTCAGACCCTTCACTACATACTGCAGGAAGGGAATACTTGGCAATGTTCCCTTACACACTGACACACATTACAGATCTGTAAACAACATTTTCTGTGAGTTCCAGACTTTGTTGTGTGCACTGGCACAACATCGTGTGTGTGTTAAGACACCAGCAAACAGCTTAGTGCGAACATTGGCCCACGTCTGTGTAGACTTTCTGAGGGTTACAAGAGATGGTCTTGATGGACAAGGCATACTTTATAAGAGCTAAAGTTATTTTAAACATGACAGACCACAATGTATATGTGTATGATACTTTGCAAATAAGCAAAGAGTTAAGAGAAGATCATTTTCTTCTTGCTGATCAGTTGGACATGAGATTTTATATTTTTAATACACTGAAAAAAAAATCTGTTTACTGTTTCGAGGCAAATGACTGCACTCAACTAGAAATAACTTCCACTTGATCAAAATACTCACTTTACAAACAACTAATTATTTTGTTTTAAAGGGGAACTATCATGAAAATTAGAATTTAAAATGAGCGTCATCTTATTCAAGGGGTTGTTCACCTTCCAACACTTTTTTTCATTTTATTTGGTTTCAGATTGTTCACCAGATTTCCAATTTCTTTCCACTTTGTATTTTTTACCATTTTTTCTAATACTGAAGTATAAAGCTTAATTTTACCATTCTTCTGTCTTTCTAAAGCAGGAGGGGGGGGTCCGCAACTCTGTAAACTGTACTAAATTGATACATTTAATTGATCATTTTTATCTTTGGCCCTGCTGGGCAGAATCCCTGAGTTTCATTAAAGGCACTTTTAATAGATACAATAGTTGCTAATATACCAAATATACTGCTGAAAAAATGTATCACTGAAATGTAGCAAATTGTAACAGTTCAGAATCTGCACTTGGATTACTGAGCTGCCAGAATGAAACAACAGAGAAATAGTCTATTCAATTCTTGAAAACCGCTAAAAAATAAAAGATGGAGAGTAATTGAAAGAAGTCTTTACATCTGGTGAACAATTTAAAAACAAATGAACTACAAAAAGTGGTTGTAAGGTGATCAACCCCTTTAAAATAAGAAATGTATTTTTTAAAAATATTACCACATACTTTTTCTGAAGCAATCAAGTTATTTTTCAGTATCTTACTTTCAGGAATCTGCCTCCTTTCATTCAGGAGTCAGATTTTGAATGAGAGTGACGTGTTTTTACAAAGACAACTAGTAATGAGCGAATCTGGTACCTTTTGCTACACTGAAAAATAGCAAACCCACAGAAAAAAACTAAGATTTTAAGTGACCCACAATTCAAGTATCAAAAATAGTGAATCCTACCAGTTAGTGGCCCTCATTCACAAACCAATCAAAAAGTCACAAACAGAGCACGTCAGCTGCAAGCCTAAATCATCCACGTCATTTCAGTTATTAAATGGAGTCAGTGACCCTGGCAATCAAATAACTGCTGCTCTTTGAGGGTACAATTTTATTGTTATAGTTACTTTTTATTATTTATTGCTATTCATAATCCATTTCAAACCACTGCTTTGCTGTTAATATGAATAAGACTAGAAACCAGATAACAGATAAAATAAAAAACGAACGAGCTGCTGAACAAAAAGTTTAGTGAAAAACCACAAAAAAATGAAGACCAATTGCAGATTGTCTTAGAATATCCCTAACTATGCCATACTAAAAGTTAATTCAAAGCTGAGCTACCCCTTTAAAATGCCAATTTTCAGCATGTTCTCTTTATTTTTGTAATCAGAAGTGTACTTACATACAATAGGATTTGTCAGCCATCTTTATAGGTCCCTGGTAAGACTCCACCTTGAGTATTCAGTGCAGTTTTGGGCTCCAGTCCAGTTTTTCTCACAAGGACTTCAGAAAAACAAAGCACTACATACAGTATGTTTTACCACTAGTGACTGACATTATCGCCGGTGGGGGATCTTTTAGAGGAGGCCTTCAGAAGTAATTTATTGTAAGTGACTAATCTCCTTGTGTGCCATTGCCCTAAGAAGGATATGAATGATCTGGAGCGAGTACAGAAACTTCTTGACTGGTAAAAGTAAATTATGAGGGTAGACTGTCAAGGTTGGGGTTGTTTTCTCTGCAGAAAAGGTGTTTGCAAGGGAGCATAATGACTCTTTACAAGTAGATTACATTAAAGGACCTTTCTAATAGATATATTTCCTTTAGAAAAAAATCAATGCACCAGATGCCACCACTGTGTAGACTTAAATGAAAACTAAAGCGTAACTAAAGAAGTAGCAAGACATGTTGTCAGGGGTGCTTCGCCAATGAGGCAAGTTGAGGCTGTTGCCTCAGGCAGCAGCGCCACACTAGGTACCAGGGGCAGCCAAAATGCTGCTCCTGGTACTTTAAGAGCGAATTTCCAGGGGAGGGGGGGCAGCAGCAACTGCTGCTGCCTCAGGCGGCGGAGGGGCCAGGATCGCCCCTGCATGTTGTGCATTACGTTTTGGGCTTCTGCACCAGCCCAAGGCAACCACAGCCCTTTAGCAGTAAAGATCAGTGTCTCTGAAGATGCCCCAATAACTCCCCATCACTTAACATGCTCTGTGCTCTAGTCAGTTACTGAGCTTAGTGACTGACTCAAAATATACAGTCCACATAGTATATAAATGTTACAATATAAGGCTGATAAGTAATTAATACAGATAATTACTACATTGCAGGACAAAGCTTAGCTTCTTGGCAGCTGCTGAGAGCCCACTGAGAATGTCGCAGACAAGTCTGAAGTCCTGGATAGGGATGTAGCGAACTGCCGATTTGGTGTTCGCGAACGCCGTTGGCGAACACCGGCAAAAAATGCGAACGTTCGCGAACAGTTCGCGAACTTCGAACACCCGCTAAAATCGTTCGATTCGAACGATTTTAATCGTTCGATCGAAGGATTTTCATTCGAATCGAACGATCGAAGCCATTCGATCGAATGCTTTTCATTCGATCGAATGCTTACAATCGTTCGAACGAATGGAAATCGTTCGATTTTTAGTGGTCGAAGGAATTCGAATGGTCGAATGGTCGAACGATCGAACGCGAACTCAAAATGCGAACGTTCCCAAACGTTCGCGAACATTCGGCGGACGCGAACGGTCGAAGTTCGAGCGAACTAGTTCGCGGGCGAACAGTTCGCTACATCCCTAGTCCTGGATCATTGCTGCTATTGAAAAGCTGAAACTTTAGGCTGGTGCAACAAGTTCAGTATATAAAATATGTAATTTTATTGTTGGGCTCTACTGACAAACAAATAGAAAAGTGCACCACCCCCAGCATCACTCTCAGCTGGTGCTTTGAAAATCCCCTTTTAAGGACGGTGGTTAGTCTCAATAGTTGATGACTAACACAATAAAATTATGAACCCTGAACCCCCTAAAAAAACAAATAAAGTATCATCTAAAAAAGTGCCTCACAAATCGCACTTGGTAGAATTATACCCAATCAATCATTTTTTTATTGTTAAAGGGGTTGTTCACCTTTGAGATAACTTTTAGTAGGATGTAGAGATTGATATGTTGAGATAATTTGCAATTGGTTTTCATTTTTTATTATTTGTGGTTTTTGAGTTGTAACTTTTTATTCAACAGCTCTCCAGTTTAAAATTCCAGCACTCTGGTTGCTAGGGTCCAAATTCCCCTAGCAACCATGCATTGATTTGAAAAAGAGACTGGAATATGAATAGGAGAGGCCTGAATAGAAAGACGAGTAATAAAAATTAGCAATAACAATACATTTGTAGCCTTACAGAGCATTTGTTTTTTAGAAGGGGTCAGCGATGCCCATTTGAAATCTGCAAAGAGTCAGCAGAAAAAGGCAAATAACTATAAAACTATACAAAATAAATCATGAAAACCAATTGAAAACATACTATATAGTTAACTTACTAAAAGTTACTTTAAAGGTGAACCACCCCTTTAACTTGAAGTCTCCCGTTTCATTTATTAAAGCGATACTGACACATTCCTATATAAATCATAGGAACGTGTCAGTATCAAGTTAATGCTCCATCCGGGATAGTTCCCATCAAAGCCCCCCGCAAAGCCGCCCCACAAACCTGCGTTCACCCGACCCTCCAACACTGCTGAATGATCTTCTGAACCGTTTCGGTGACGCTGCGCTGGGGCGGCATGATCCTTCCATAGGCTGATTACTAATGAAAACAGGAATTCAGCTGGTGGGCAAAATGTCAATGACACCTGCTGTGAAAACGTTAACATGCAGTTTTGTACCTATATCAGGCATTGTGCACAGTGACAGGTGTATGCCATTCGTGTCACTAAATACATGGAGTGGCATCTGAACTATTGCTGTTTTCTCTGCAAACCTATTGTATTATAAGCTTTAGACTTTCTACACCAGTGTGCCAATCTTTTTTAAAAGACAGATTAAGAAAAAGGACAACAAATGATGGTTCAGATACCAAAATCCAATTTTGTTGTTTTCTATGAAAATGAGAGGATCAAATATTGGTTACACATCAGGTGTCTGGTGCTCACGCTTGGATTCGTTTTGTCAATGTTTTCCTTGTAAAGTATGGCAACATCTCTTTACATTGAATAAAAATAATATAGTGATCTTTTGTGGGTCACATGTTAATATATAATTTTGCCAATTGAGCGGGCCCTTTGGGGTGTAGAATGAGTCATTTGCTCCTGAGCCTCACTTCATCCACAATAAGACTAGCATTTAAAACTGCTAAAATATGCCATGTATGTATGTATAACTTTATTTGAAAAGCACTGTTAAGGAGCCGGAGCGCTGTACAGTGCATACAAGTTAAATATATATAAAAGTATACACGGGGAAGACAAAAAACAATAAATATTTACAGAATCCTATCAGGACAAAGAGCTTAAGTGCTATGTGGTAAGAAACATAGTGGGAAGGAGGTCCCTGCCCTGTAGAGCTTACAGTCATCAAGACTTAAAACCGTTAGGTAATTCTGTGGCAATAAAATATTCCCTTTATGGCTAGGCCTGATTGATATAATGAAGATAATGTAAATAGCTGTATGGTAAAGCTAGAAAAAAAGCATTCTAGCATAAAACCTCTGAAATGTAAGCACTGCTCCCCCAGGGTCTAAGCTTACAGTGGCAGAATAATACTTAAGAAACTAATCTGGAGCATATTTCCAAAGGAAAATAAAAACAATGAAATTGAGCTTCCTGTAAAGTTCACAAAGTGCAAATAATTTTATAACCACAAACTGACATCTTGTTTCACTAGGGACATAGTATAGGGACATAGGTATAGTAGTCAAGTTCTTAAAACTAAAGCATAATAAAACATGTCAGGCTTACAGAAATAGCTGGCCTTTGCTTTACTAACACTGTATTTATGAATCATGCAGCAGAAGTCTTCAGGATATATATATATATATAACAACTGTAGAAAGATCCGCACTCACAGGTCTTATAAAGAAAAATAAATAATTTATTAGTTACACAGGACTGACGTTTCGGTCTCCCCAAGGCCTTTCTCAAAGTGCCAGATAATTCACAGTCATGATATATATAAATATATTCAAATTTATCATAGCCATACATTTTGGGCACAGGTATAAAACATGTTTTAGTAAAACTTAGTATGGGTAATAAAAGATGCAACTCAGACAATATATAATGCAAATGAAGTACCAAATGCTCAGACTGTTGTACAACAAGGCAGACATTCAGGAAATGTTTTGTCTGACCTGGAAAGGCTGTCACCCTAAAAGTTACCATATTTCTTGCCTTGATGCACAGCTGTGCATTAGTGATAGCTTGTTTGATTTGCATTATAGATGTCTTAGGGCATCATTATATAAGAATTGGTATCCTCTATAAATGATAATAATAATAATTTTGAGTTGTGTTATGTGGTTTACAACCTGTTTTGTCAGTCTCTATTGGAAATGGTGTATCAGCCTAGACAGTGTCCACAACATTACATCAGGAATGGATGTCAGTGTCTGGCAGGTTCTGTGGATTTATGGGCGCACGCCTGCACAAATCTTTAGATAACCATGTGTGTGTCAGATCCTTAGCATGTAATCACTCCCAGGAACCGAGACTATGCATAACCAAAAAGTCTTTCTTAGTGACTGGTATGTATAGTACTGTGACTTCTATTAAATGTATGATTTCTGGTAAATTAGCTTTTAACGGCTGTAATAGTTACACTGCAATCACTTTAATACCCTTGCTTAAGGAAGAGGATAAAGTAACCCCTTCTCAAATATCCCTTATTATAGAAAGAAGAGACTATGAGCAGCTTACTGACATCTGAAAAAAGCATTATTATTTATTATACAGAATAAATCATAAGCATCAAGCATAGAAAGCAGGGTCGGGCCGCGCCGCACAGGCGCCCAAGGCAAGCCGGCGGACGCGGCGCCGGCTTAGCCCAAGTACGCATGCGCAAGGTGGCGCTCGCGTGCGCAATCGCAAGAAGAGCGGTAGTTTTTACTTCTTTTGCACTTCTGCGCATGCGCGAATGTGTGCATGCGCAAATTGCAGAGAGATACATTCGCGCGCATGTGAAGGAGCGCAAGAAGCCGTAAAAACTACAAAGAGTCGGGCACCGGACTGGGGGTACGCGACAGAGGAGGTGCGTGCCTGGCGCCCCCCGGCTTTGCACCCTAGGCACGTGCCTACTCTGCCTACCCCTAGTACCGGCCCTGATAGAAAGGCTAGATTGGACTTTGCTAAAAAAAAAATTTAAGCATCTAAAAAAGCCAGCACAGTTCTGGAAAAACATTCTTTGGACAGATGAAACCAAGATCAACCTCTACCAGACTGATGGCAAGAAAAAAGTATGGAGAAGGTGTGGAACAGCTCATGATCCAAAGCATACCCCATCATCTGTAAAACATGGCGGAGGCAAAGTGATGGCTTGAGTGTGCATGGCTGCCAGTGGCACTGGGACACTAGTGTTTATTAATGATGTGACACAGGACAGAAGCAGCCAAATTAATTCTGAGGTGTTCAGAGAAATACTGTCTGCTCAAATCCAGTTAAATGCAGTCAAATTGATTGGGAGGCGTTTTTCATAATACAGATGGACAATGACCCAAAACATACAGCCAAAGCAACCCAGGAGTTTATTAAAGCAAAGAAGTGGAATATTCTTGAATGGTCAAGTCAGTCACTAATCTGAACCCACTTGAGCATGCATTTCACTTGTTGAAGACTAAAATTCAGACAGAAAGGCCCACAAACAAACAGCAACTGAAAGCTGCTGGCGTAAAGGCCTGGCAGAGCATTAAAAAGGAGGAAACCCGGAATATGGTGATGTCCATGAGTTCAACACTTCAGGCTGTCATTGCCAGCAAAGGGTTTTCATCCAAGTATTAGAAATGAACATTTTATTTTCAGTTATTTAATTTGTCCAATTACTTTTCAGCCCCTGAAATGAAGTGATTGTGTTAAAAAAGGCTTTAGTTCCTCACATTTTTATGCAATGTATTTGTTCAATCCACTGAATTAAAGCTGAAAGTCTGCAGTTCAACTGCATCTGAGTTGTTTCATTTAAAATTCATTGTCATAATGTACAGAACCAAAATTAGAAAAAAAGTTGTCTCTGTCCAGATGTTTATGGACCTAACTGTGTATGAAATCTGACACTTTAATATGACAGGAAAAGATTGTACTAGTTGTTTTTAAAAACATTACAATTAATTCTAAAAAATGGGGTATTGCTTTAAGTGTAAGTGTAAGTTTTACTATTTGGGTTATAGGTTATTTTGTTATATAAAACACAGGGATGCCATGAGATATGTTTAGTTTATAATAATTATAATTTATTTCAAAACTTTCACTCCAAGAAAGCAGGTAACAATTCAGAATAAGTGACAGTGGTGAGCAGAGTGAGGGACACTAACAAGATATGAACAGAAGACTGACAAATTTCAGCGCCTGAAATGAAATCCACTAAATCTGTAAGTAATTTAGCAGAATGGGATTTTCCTTTCTCTATCCTGCCAGTTTCTCTTCTTATCCAAATTTCCACAGCGGGGGAAGCCTATGACTTACCTAATGACTTTAACATGCAGGATTTATTTATATATATATTTAGATATATTTTCCATTAGAGGTGCCTAGCTTCTAACTGTAGATATTGAATAACAGGGAAGTGGCTCTCTCATTTAGTTAATTGCGAGGTGAACATACATCAAGGTGCCTTTGGAATCTGTGAGATTCAAAAATAATGCATTTTGTTCTTGAAGAAACAAACCTTTTTTTATTCAAATTAAATTTGGGTTTTGTGAATTTGGCTGTGACTAGTACTTGTAATGGGCACCACATCCAATCCTTTGGGCTTTACTAAGGATGCATGATCCACTGCTTTGACCTTTTAAAGGAACAGTAACAACAAAAAATTAAAGTGTATTAAAGTAAAAAATATAATGTAGTGTTGCCTTGTACTGATAAATATTGCAGAAATACTGCTTTTTATATAAAGAAGCTGCTGAGTAGCAATGGGGGCAGCCATTCAAAGGAGAAAAGGCTCAGGTTACACAGCAGATAGTAGATAAGCTCTGTAGAACATAATGGTGTTATCTGTTATCCACAATTTAACCTGTGCCATGTAGCCTTTTTTCAATTTCCGCCATTGCTACACCGCAGCTTGTTTATATGAAGTATAGTAGTATTTATGAAGTAAACAGATCAGTTTTACCAGTGCATGGTAACAGTACATGATATTTTCAGTACTTTAAAACACTTTCATATTTTGGCGTTACTGTTCCTTTAAGTTGAAATTCCTTCTTGCACTGGAATACGTTGGATTTAATCCTTACATTCCCATCAGTTTTTAGGGCTGAATGGTAGTAAGTTATAATAAATATAAAATATAACATTCTCTTTAAGAACCCAGTCTGTTGGACTAATGTTGAATATAAGGTGTGTGATGCCCCTTTAACTTGCAAGGCCAACGTTTGGCAATGACACTAGCATCACCAATAATCATTTATAGCACTGCTGACACTGCACAAAAACAAAACACTGTGAGATATGTACGTGTGCATCCCAGTGCCACTCCTTGCATGGGTGCCGGCTCATTCTTTAAGCCCTACACACTGACATCACACAGCACTTCTCTGATATGCCTGACATGGTCAGTTTTTAAGGATTCAGAGATACATTTCTTGCAAAAGACTCATCCTGGAGTAGTTTCAAAAGAATCAACATGTTAACCTTCTGCTAAAGCCTAAAATCCTGGTCCATTAAATATGCCTAATTAAATATCGCTGGGCCCATTCCAGGACATTTTATCTGAAAATTTACCACCACCAGCATAAATGGGAATTCATAAAGAAACTGTGCCAAAATAGATGCAATTGCCCTGTTGTTTGATTAGGCATAAGAAAAAAAAAACTTAACAAAAGTTACCACTGATATTGGACCAAGGCAGACTTTTGCTTACTGTATATAAACCCATGCTGCTTAGCATAGATAAGAGGTTATCAGTTAACTACTGAAGCTGATTAAAATACTGGGCAAACATAAAATATTTTGTGGCCCACATATGATGTCACTTAATGCATAGCTCCTGCCTGTCCATTTTAAGCCCTACTATACAGGCAATTTGAATATATATATATATATATATATATATATATATATATATATATATATATATATATATATATATATATATATAGTATAATTACACCTAATAATTACACAGCCCTGGCAGGGGTGCAATAAAATACATGCATCAAATAAATAAAATGGGGCTAAAGCACAATGTGCACTGAAGAGCTGGCACTCTACTTATGTGCTTATCTGAGCATGGGTATTTTTAGAGCTCTGAATCTAGAGAAAAAGGCACTCTGACAGATAAACTCATTGCAGCTCAACTCCACTCACTGGCACTTGGGATATATGTGTAGCTACACAGCTGCCCATGAAATCCTTGAAGTTTCCTATTCACAAGACTCAAAGGGGGAAATGAAGGTGCCTTGTGACAGGTCACCCGCCCATTAGCCTACTCTTGTGTAGCAAAGACACAGTCGCAGCAGACAGTCTCATGCAGCTTCCAACGGGCAGAAGAGCAGTAGCAGGTCCAGAGACGTCACAGTCCTATGGGCGGGGGAGGTGCAGAAAGAAGGGAAGGGGAGGGGAAGGACGGAGGGAGGAAGGTAGAATGTGTGACAGTGTGTGTGTGTGTGTGAGAAGGGGGGGGTGTTTTCCAGCTTTAAAAAGGCAGCAGGTCTGCGTCAGAGAGAGACTCTGAGACTACTTAACTCCCAGCTTAACACAAACAACTAGAAATTAGAAAGAGGAAAAGAGAAGTCACACACTCCCTAAAGCCCTCACTCATTCACTGCCCATGTGCGAGCACAGCCAGACACACTATCCCATACACCGACACACACTATCCTATACACTGACACACACTATCCCATACTCTGACACACACATGCGCCCGTGCTCCTGTCAGACGGCTGCACCACCAGCATCACTACTACTCAGTGCCTAACCCCTCTCTCTGTCACACACACATCTCATTTAAAAGGAGGCTGCACATCTACTGCTGACAAAGTGCAGTGCTCTACTGCGGGACAGCGCATTCCAAACTTCACTTACCAGCGCAGAGCAAAAAGTAGCCTAGTGTGTTGTAACATAGTTGCAGTGACTGTAGCCACACTCACATCTCCTTCCCTCTCACACCTCAGCCCACTGCTACACACAGCCAGCAAATAAACGGCTCGGATCGCCGAGTGAATGCCACGCACTAGAGTAGCAGCGGCTGCAGTTGCCTCCAGTCTTCCCCTCGGTCCGCTCTATCCAGCCTGCGTCACGGACACTAGTGTGGATTTCCAGCCCTTCTTCCCATTCATCATGAAGTCAGCGGAGGAAGGTACTGTGTCCCCTGGATCCCCAGGGTGTCAGGGGTTCTGTGGGTGCATGTGGGCGCTAACTGATCCGTGCAACTGCTGGGAAAAGTTGCCTGGAAGTTACATTTAACGCTTGATATGTATTATGTATCTTATATGAATGTACACTTTGTTAATACTGAGAGCCTGTACTTAGTATGTTAAGGTATATGCAGAGTTCCTAATATGTGTATGAGTGCATGGCACCCATTCATAAGTTCCCCGGTAAATGCGCAAAAGTTTCCTAGGGAGTTGAGCGAATCAATTGTCTTGTAACAAACACAGGGGTGACATTCATGGTGATGCCCGTGGCCAGTGACCTTCCAGCTGGTGGGACTGGGATGCCACTGGTAGTAGCAGTAGTATTTTATTCTGTTACTATTAAGCTGGCATTACAAGAGTTAAACTGATAGCTGTCCTATTGTTGCTTGCCTCTCTGGAGTGCTGGTCCACTTTTGAATATATATATATGTATATATGTTTGTGTGTCCAGTTTAATTTTCTTCATCTCACATGTAGCTGCCATGCTGCATGTTTGTTTATTTTACATTATCTAAATTAGATGATTAGTGAGAAACAGGTACAAATCAGAGCACAAAGCACAGAATCATTGCAGGTTTGCACAGAGATTTCTCTTGGTTTTCTTAATCTCTATTTTCTCTCTTTTTGCGCCAGGAAATGTGCCCTGATTAGTGTAGCTTATCACACAATGACACACACACAATAGTTTTTTTTTTTCCCTTTGGTTGGCATTATGTGTGGGAAACTTGGCACGATGAGTTATGTTTATGCCAAGTTGCTCTTGAACTACAATTCCCAGCATGCTCTGCCAATCGAGATTGTACTTAGTGAACAGTTACAGGCTGATCTGTTTTTCCTAAAGGATCCCTTGGTGCTAGGGAAGTTCCCAGAGTCTGGCTGATACATTAAACTTTAGATGCTGATTATATTTAGCACAGAGCTGGCCTTTCAGACATGATACCGGCCAGTAGCAGCAGTAGAGTAAATCATGATGAAACAGTAAATGGCACTGTTTGGGCGCACCCATAATTAAAACCATTCGCAAAACCTTTAAGTCCAAAATAAATTGGAGAACTGCGGCCAATTATGGAATTCCATCATTTTTTTTTCAGGTTAAATACTTAGCTCGCCTATCATTGTCAGGAGAAGCGTTTGAAGCTGGTTATTTGGCTTTTGTACACGTGTCAGAGAGAAGAGAAATGCAAGTTCTCAATGCTGGTGGGGTGTAACGGCAGAGGCAACTAGAAGGAGAAATGTCTCCTGGAAGACAGTGGGGTGGGGGAATGTGTCCAATTGGCACTGTGCAAAGTCGCCAGAATTCAAATTAAAAAAATAAATTCAACATATGGCACCTGCTCAATTGTCTCCTGGACCCACCTAGTCATTCTGCATTGTATGCATTGTGATTATTAATACTTTAGCATCCTGAAGAATCTCAGAGACAGGCTGAAGGATGGCAGCTATAGTATATAGCCACATGGTATTGCTGACCACTTATCTGTACTGCTTTTTCTTTTAGTAGTTTTGTTTTGTTTTTTTTTTTGCTTGGGTGCCGCGGGACTTGTCAAATCAAAGTGGTGCTAAAGATTTGAGTTGATTTAAATTAAACTGTAAACGGTGGCTTTACTAAAAAATGTACCTGGTACCCCCACGTAGCACTAAAATCTGGTTAGGGTTGGAATCAGCGAGCTTAGCGCAGAGCTCAGTAGTTCGGAGATGCGGCAAGCTTGCTGAAATGTTGTGAGGTGCAGCCCAAGTCCCACAGCATCTTGTGCACCTTGAATTTCCAGAGCTAAAGCACACATTGATGCCCAGTGCTGTTAAACTTCAACGTATGCAGTGTTACAACGTTTAGATACCAAAAGCTTGCACTTTAGCTTGCTAAACCACCAAATGCCTTACTTTAGATGCTAAGGTGCTCCATGAGCCCCATCCCGCCTAAAATATCAATAAAAGCAGATCCTACACAGTATTTTACCAGATTAGTGCACTTATGTTGGTTAACAGCACTGGGTGCTATACTATCCATTTACATTATCTATCATCTATTTACAAAGCCACCTAATGGTAATCCACACGCAGCAGCCAAATGGCAGAGCGCTCTGTATAACATAACGCGCTATGGTATCAAGATACCAGCGATCCCTGGAAATTGCATTTCCTACGCTAGAGATGAGGGCCAACATTGCATCGCTGCGTTCTGGCTTATGTGTACAATAAACAATGTCCAACTGCTCCATTTACTAAAACGAACATCCCTCCGGCCCATAAGGATGGGCAGCATGGTTTGTAGAAACTCAGTAACTACCTAGAAAGCAAATGTTATGGGCATTTTTTTGTAATTTACCTTAAGCCTATCCTCCTACTTTAAATCCTTTCAGTTGTAATCTAGGGAAATCTGAGAATTTTAGCCCAGACATCAAACCAGACATCAGCAATGCCCCACCTGAACAACTATCTTGCCCTTCATTACAAGATAGGAAACGCATATTCGGCTTTAGTCACGTGTTTAATTCTCTAAGGGGATCTCAAACCAAAAACAAAACTGTGCCTAAGCAAAGAAAATATAATTCAAAGCAACTTTCCAGTATACACGCATTTAACATTATCCGTGCGGCGGTGGTTCACATAAGATACATTTTTTCATATGTTCTAGAATTCAAAGCAACTTTTCAGTTCGTCTGCATTGTTTGTTTGTTTTTTTTTATAGTTTTTTAGATTAATCGACTTCTTCTTCTGACTTTTTCACCGACCCTTCTAAAAACAAATGCTCAAAAGCTACACATGTTTTGTTACTGATACTTATTTCAGCCCTCTCCTATTCATATTCCAGTATCTTTTTTTTAAATCAGTGCATGGTTGCTAGGTTAATTTGGACCATAGCAGCTGCAAACTTGAGAGCTGCTGAATAAAAAGCTAAATAACTCAACAACCACAAATAAAAAAAATGTCTCAGAATATCACTCTACAAACTACATTTTACTAAAATTAATTAATTCAAAGGTGAACAACCCTTTTCAGTTATCAGGCGTTTTCTTTCTGCTCCTTTCTTTTTTGGGCCCTGGTAAGCTCTGACTCCTGAAACAATGTAGCAGAAAGCCAGAACTGTCTTAGCTGGCAACATTGTTTAAAAGGGACAGACAAATACTGGTTGCAATTGCAGTTATATGTTTAATTTTTAAAATACTCAAACTAGATGTGTTGCTTAGAACTATATTTTCTTTAATTGTTTCATTTCGTATTGCCATTCCTTACTTTTTGGCCCTGTTTGGGGAGATGTGTATGATCTGCAGGGGGGGGGATCCTACGCAGTAATAACTGTGTTTAATACCAGTGGAGGGTCACTGTAATTTCCCTTTTGCATATTAAAATGAAAGTATTAATGTGCCAGGGATAGGGGCTGCCTTGTTAGCCAGGACACAGGAGTGCCAAAGCAGGAGGCAGGGGGAATGAAAGCATGCATTATCTCTTGTAAGAAACTTCAGAACGTGGCTTTCTATATTTCTGCGGTTTATTAGAGTGGGCCAATATACACCACATTTACTGGGAAGTTTAGAGAACTGTTACTGTTGATATTTAGATGAAAAGGGGTTATGATGCAGGGAGCATGAAAGTAGGCCGGCTAGCTCCTCTAATTTCCCAGGGAAGCACAGGCAGATCTTTAGCTCGGGAATGATCATTTGTGGCTTTATAGTAGGCATTGCACACCCCGCCACCCACTGACAGTCAGAGCAGACAGTTGCAATAACACAGCAACTACTACTTCTCTGGTCAAACGTTGCAAGAATGTAATTGGCACTGCATTTAGCCTGTGCATTGGGTGCATAACTAAAGGTTTGAATGGAAATACACAGAACAGTGCGCTTATAAGAAGTAATGTGCAGAAGTAGGAGCAATAGGCTTGTTTGTGCTGCTCCAGCTAGCGGACCACGTTAGTGTATGATTATGATGTGTGTCGGCTGTGTGAATAGGAGTTAGCACTAGTGGGTGCTGCAACGAAACACAAACACTTGCTGGGGACACATCAACACATCCCTGTGTCAGTCTGAGGCTCTTCTTATGACAATTGGATTTATTTGCTGGCGACGAGTCGCGTGTTTGGCACTGCCCCAGTCACTTTAATGATGTATATGGAGCAGGTAAAGCAGTGACAGGCGGGCGGGGGAGCGCCCCATTTACTGACTCATTCACACTGCAGGACACAGGGACCTTTTGGCACCTGATAACCTCGTTATAAACTGTGTGAGAATCCTGCGGAGACAGGGCAGCCTTGAGAGAGGAGAGATTAGGCCCCGGGGCTGAGGAGAGGGAATTAGCCTGATCCTTCTCCTTCAGGGGAGCCAGCAGTGTGTTTATACAAACCCGGAAGCGAGCGCACACAGGAATGGGGTCTGTCAGCCCGGCCTTTATCCCTCCGCCAAAAGCTGCTGTATCAATGTGCCCATCCCATGCCCACAGAAAGCACAGGGCAGGGCTCTTGCATCATCATCATCATCACCGAAAGAGATGAAACCATGCTTGCTTTTACATATTAGGATGATGTCAGAGAGATGTCTAGAGCCGGGTGCTGCTCAAGTCCTGGGCCAGAGGTTGCCAGCAGGGCAAGTGACCGTTAGAGGCCGGGGAGTGCGGGATTAAGAGAGTGGCAGACACCCGATAGGTGAGAAGAAGGGGGAGGGTGTAGCGGCTGCTGCTGGCACTGCCAGTCACAGGAGCGGAGACGCAGCAAGACCTCCAGTGGGGCAGCTTTGAAGTTGACTTTATTTAAACAGAGGAGGAAGCCTCAGTAATGACAGGGCAGGGGGAGGGGCCGGAGCTTGAGCTTTAGCAGCAGCAACAGGTCCCTGAGATGAGGCGGAGCTGCGGGACACAGTCTGACACACACAGCGGCACGGGGGGGGACGAGCGAGTCTCAGGCATGAGCGCCCCAAGAGAAGAGCCCGAGCTGGACTTCGACTATCTGTTCGAGTATGAGTACAACAAGGGCGAGCACCTGGGCGGGGACAGAGGTGAGTTCGGTGGGACTGTGTGTGAGGCAGCAGCAGCCTTCCGCCAACTTGTGCCGCTATCCCGTCTATGTCATTCCTGTAGTGAGTGGAGCGCTAATAAGAGCGATGCGCGCACATATTTCCTGCTCTGTGCGTTCCACATCCTGTTCCACGCGCTTTAACCATAACATAAACACTTGCTCATGTGCGACCTGATATCTCCTCTCAGCTCCCAGCATTCCATGCAGCGCCCGGTGGGATGTTGTTTTGTAGTTTTTTAACTGCTTACAGATCACTAGCTGTCAATGGGATCTTTTACTTATTTGTTTTTCACTTGTCGTGGCTCTCCACTTTCTAATAAGCGTCAGTTTCCTCTGCCACCGGCTCCATTATGGCGGCGAAAGTTGTAGTTTGACAACAACAGCTGGAGAGCCTGAGATGTGTGAGTTAGTGTTACTGCTACAGTATGTGCAGGGCATTGTCATGGGGGAGGAACGTCACGTCTCACTTACACTGGAGACTTCTCTCTAAGGACCTATAGGCGTGCACTTCTCTTCTCCCGGGGACACAATAATAACCCTTTAGCTTCCAGCCTGCCCACGAGTCAGCCTTATACAATATTCATTTTCAGCTTTACTGTGAACTTTGCATTTTGCTGTTGTTTTTTTTTGTGGTGATTGGGGAGTGGGTTATAATATTAAGCAAGAAGCAAACATACTTTGCTAGATTAGGCAGCAGTAAACCATATAGCTACAGGATCAAGAAATAGAGGGTTCTTTATGCATAGACACTGCACATTTAATAACCTAAAATAAATATATACCTGACAAACATATAGAACAATATTCAAGCACTCCTATCAAAGTATAGAGCAGCATTTCTCAACCACAGGACTTTGCACCGATGGAGACTTCCAATATTATAAAGTAAGGAACTCAGGGTGTACATTAAGGGGATCATACCTTCATATATATGAGAGGGGCAATTGGTAACATTCAGGTCCGGACTGAGAATGAAAATGCCCTGGCATTTCAGGGACACAGAGACCCAAACAGCCCCCACCAGCCCACTAAATACTGACTTTCTATGGGACCGTATAGCAGCCCCTCTGACATTTGCCAGAACCCACAGATTGCCAGGCCTGGTAACATTATATAGAATACACCCTTTACCTTTAAAGTGACATCCAAGATGTAGCGTAGGAGAGGCTTTTAAGTATAAAGAGTACAAACAGCCATGGGGGCAGTGTCGGACTGGGACAACAGGGGCCCACCCAAAAATCTTAGACCAGGGGCCCACCGGGAGTTTTCCTGGTATCCCGGTGGGCCAGTCCGACACTGCATGGGGGCCTACTAAAGTACAGTTATAAAACGTAGGCATTTTTCCTCAGGTTTTGATGGTTCTAAATAAATTTTGTTTTCTGACCCACTTCCCTCAGGACTCTTTGCAGACTAAGGAGATAGGGAACAGGTGATGCTGAAGTCTAAACAACTTGTTATAGTGTATCCTGGCAGTAGCAAGTTTGTGCCAACTCAAGGACACATGGAAATGGTAGCAATTGGTACTCACCTGCACATACACACAGTTACAACTTTGTGTAGGTTTGGAATAGCTAATTTAGTTATTGTAGCTGTCATAACATCACGAAAAGTTAAAAGGTTTGTTGATGAGTTGGTTTATTGGTCAACAAGGTTTAATCTGAAATCTGCCTTCCAAACATGGTGCCAATATAAATTAAAAGAGCACAGAAAGCTGTGAAATAGAAGTCCTGTTTTGTATGTAAATGACTTTCCCCTCTATTTTTGTATAGCCACGAGTGACATTTGACCCCACACCCATTTGTTGTTAAGTAAATAGTTATATTCTGAATAGCTTGCCAGCTATGTGAACTACCAATTGAGCTCTGGAGCTCAACATTGCCCTGCAAATGATTTCTATATCATATATTAAAGCCTTTTAATAGAACAAACCTTTTTCTAAGTTCAACTAGGCTTAATTCATATCATAAAACGTAAGTAACCCAAAGTAACGCTATAGCAGTCCCAAATATCTCACATTACATTATCATAAGTTCAAGTCACTATAAGAGTGTCTCCAAAACCAAGCTTTTGCTTATATATATTTGCCACATGAAGACTACTACATTTTGAGTGACTTTTTCCTGGATTGCCATGCAGTGTGACATTTGGACAGATTTAGTTTTATGAGAATAGATTACAGTGGATTTAATGAGATAAACATAGTCATAAATGCACTTCCACTGAGTGATCCCAGTTGGCCTATAGGCTTGATGATCAAGTCAGTGGCAAATGGTCATAAACCTGCAGGATAGTTACTTATATATCCCTCATTTCAAATTGTGCATGGCCAGCTTATAGCGTGTATTTTAGTTGAGACCTTTAGATATATTCTTTATGACTGATCCATAAGGGCAATAGCACAGAGATCATTTGATTGCCATGTTTGTCCTTTAGTGATCAAAATAGAATGCCCTGTGCTGGGGACTGATACTTATGCTGCCCTATTGCACTCTGCTTTGTCTCTGTTCACATGTATTCAGTTAATGTAAAGCTGTGCAGAAGTTTATTACTATTATCTAGTTATTTGCTGATTCTGTGTAGTCACTAGATTATGTAGATACATTTTATGGGATTGCAGGTAAAAACACCTGGTTATAGGGATATGTTCACAGTAAAATAATTTAGGTTACACAACCAACATGAATTAAGAAAAGTTTCCATGCAATGCGGTTCGGATCACTTAGCACTGTGCTGTTTTTACTACTAACGTCAATCTTGAAATAGAAATAGCTGCAGTGGAAAGTTGCAAAGATGTCTGTGAGGAAGAACAGGCAGACAGTGAATGTCTTTTGTTCTCTCATTTTATGAGATATATGTGATTTAGGCATGCATACATATGGAAGGGTTACAGAAGAAACCACAGGTAAGAACTAGAATTATCCGACTGTCGGATGAAAACGCTGTATTGCGTTTTCATCCGACAGTCGGAAAAATCTAGTTCTTACCTGTGGTTTCTTCTTCACTTCCTGTATCTTCAGAACATCCGACACGTCGCATGCGTTTCGTCGCATGGCGACATGTCGGCTCAAGCCGCAGCACGGAGTTCCTCCCTTAGACTGTAAGCATCACTGGTGCAGGGGTTAAATTTAATGTTGTATAGTCTCTAAATAGTTGCAGAATACGTCAGCACTATATAATTATATAGTAGTAATTATAAGTATTACACACACACAGCAATACAATGATAAAGAAAATGAAAGAAGCATTTTTACAAGTGTTTTACTGATATATAAATTAGTAAAAGTGAATGTTTTGTGGATATAGGGTATATTTTCTTGTTAAAGGACAAGAAAAGGCAAATTCATGTACCAATAAATCTGATCCCGTACCCACTCCTCTTTCAACCAGTGAATTATTTAATTGCCAAGTTTTTTTCTGGGCTGTGCTCCTTCTAGTAAAAAAAATCTCCAGCTCAAAGATAAAAGTAGTACTGTTTGGCATGTTTCTTACCTTTCCCAGCATCCCAGCAGAGTGGCACTATTTTTTTGTAGCTGAAATAATTCAGCTGAAAATGGAAGGAGCAGATACCACCAATCTACCACAGCTTTCTTCTAATTGCCGGTAGACCTCTGTCAGGATATGGCAATGAACAAATACTTTCAGTAAGATATAAAGAGTAAGTGTTTTTCTAGTTAATTTTCAAACTACAAATACTGACACATCTTAGGGTCATACTCAGATTCAGGTAGATGAGTAGCCTGGCGACAAATCTCTTCTTCGGGGCAACTAATCTCCCCAAAGTGCCTCCCCCTAACTAGAATGTAAATCGCCGGCGGGATGGCATTCGGATCAATTCGTTTTCCATAGTCGCCCGAAGTTGCCTCAGGAGGAAACGTGTGCCCTGACCCTCACTTCAAAGTTGGTCTTTCTTGAGTTTACTTTATCATTTAAACCCCTCATTACTTTCTGAATTGCTAATAAGATACTTTCTTATCTTGTATTTAGCATTTGAATCATTGTTGCAATTCTGCTGCTGATAACTGGATGCTGATTTAGGTTACCAAATGGCATGTAACTTAGTAGTTGTTCCACAGTGGGATGCTGCCATCTGCCATTAACACCCCTGGCAGGCTGAGGACCGCATGTACTGAATGGAAGGAACTCCTGGCGCACAAGACTTGAAATGCATTTTAACAAAGCTAGAACTCTAATTATAGTCTATTTACAGGGCATCCACATTATGGCCTTCTTATCTATTTGTAAAATTATAATACGAATACTGCTTGAAGCCAGGAAGTGCAATATATGCTGTATATGTAAAAATACAAAAAACATATGATTTCAAAGGAACACTTTAAAACAAAGTTAGAAGATGGATTGTCTCAATATTCTGATTTTCACATCGACCAGTTCTGTTGCTCTTACACTTTGGTTCCATAAAGATGACTTTAGAAATTACTGGGACATCAAAAAGAAAGTACACCTGCATATTAAGATTATTTAGTATCTTATTGGCTATTCTAAGCAGTTTTTCAATTTTCTTCATAGTCATTGTTATGGTTTTTGGAATATCAACATGTGACTGAAAATGCTATATGGTTATCAGTGGTGGTGCTGCCCCCAAGACCACAAAACATATCCACTTTGAAGGTTTAATTTTTTTCTTCATTTTATGTGCTTATCTTTTTTTTCAGGCCCTCTATTATCAGAATCTGACATTTTGACCCCAGCAACTGTATAGCAGCTGAAATATTTCATAACCTTTAAAAAATGAAGGATAATTGCAAATTGGCTTAGAATACTGCTGTCTACATCATACTGAAAGTTACATGTACTGTCCCATTTGGGCTGCTCTCCTTTAAAAACCTCCATTTAATAATTTTTTTTCAAATTCTGCTATGGCTTATTATATTTTTATTTTCTAGTTGCATATGAGATACTTTATTTAGACATGTGGTCTTTTAGACTTAACGTTTTTACTTTCAGGCAGTCTGATTAATCACACTGTTTGTTTCTGAAAGACACTTCAAGTCAGTAATACGAATGACTTAGGGATTGATGGAGCAAAGTAAAAAATAGTTACAGTCTAAGAAATAAAAGACTTTAGAATTCATGCTGCCACACATAGGAAGGGCCTGGGCAGTCGCTATCATTGCCTTTGCTTGCACATTAATCATATTGTGCAAAGGAATGGAAAGTGTCCTATGATGCTCCATAAAAGGAGCAAATGGTACAAGAATGCAGAGCACAGCTGCTGTGTTAGTGCTAAGTGTGGTGAAAACTCATAGGTACATGGATAATACTTGCCTTTGGCATTGATAAATAAGCCCTCATCTGTACTTTACATTGCATGTATATTACATCTGTACTTTACATTGCATGTATATTACATTTGTACTTTACATTGCATGTATATTACATATGTACCTCCTCCATTAAAGACAAAGAGATGCATTTAACTGTCTTATAATCTAAATATTTTTGGTGCACAAAAATCTTATCATATATGTTATAATGCACATCTGATCCTTTAACCCTTGAACATATTAAATATGCATAATTTATAATATATATTTTTTATAGAGAGGCACCAAATCCTTAAAATGACATGACTTCTTCTCATGAAAATCTTCCTTATCCTAATTTGCAATTAGGGTTTGGATTTGATACGGGATTCGGTCAAATCTTTCATGAATGATTAGGGTTTTGGTGCATTACTAACTTTTAGCTTAAATTCCTGTGTAGTATTTTGGTTCCATATACTAAAAAAATAAAAATGACGTTTCTGTAAGGGGGACAGCCAGTTTAGGAACCGACTATTTAAAATAGCAACTGGATCTGTACTTCCTAATTCAACTTTTTTTTACTGTAACTATCGTTGAGATTGAGCACTGCGTATCTTGACAGCGCTATATAAATAAATGATGATGATTGAGGCTTGCATTCTGGCTGTCTTTGTTGACAGTAGTTTGCTATAAGAGACTATTAGAAATAAATGAACGTTTATTAAGAAATTACAATGATGACATCACCAAGCTTTTAAAGAGATAAAAAGATGGTGTAACTTTAGGTCAGCACACCTTATAATGTGTGTGGGCAGTCAGTGCAAGTCCATGTATGTTATACTATACCTTATAAATCTTTTATCTCTCCATATTAAAAGCAAATATTAAGGTTAGAGGATTATTGAGTTGTGCAAACAGAAATATTTCTTAGAAGCACAGGTGCACAGTAGTAAAATAGTTGCTGCACAGCATACTCTACCTGCTTAGCTACTAGAGGTAAATATTAGGAAACCATCTCCATTTTCAGCTGGTTGCCTCTTTAACATATGAGCCAAACTCTAGCTAATGTTTCTGTTCACAAGCTATGCAGATAACCATGCAAAATTGAGAGACAATCAAATCTACGTTAATTTGCTTTAAACAACCAATAGAACAATTTATTCATTTTGGAAAATTCTGGGTAGTTCATTTATTGAAATGTTTATTTGGAACGTTATTGTTCATGTCTCAATTTCTCCATCTGGAACATTTTGATACATAACCATTAATTTGTCACATCTGTCACATAAAGAAAAATCAAAAGCCAGTACTTTTTCATATATCCAATTACAGTAATTCAATAAATTTAGTGCAGTGCCATTGTGTGAAACAATGCATCCATCCCGGCAGCAGGCCAGTTCCCAGCAGAATTTGACAACATTTGTATACTTTTGTTTCAGCTAATTTGACGCTTTCATAAAAAATAATGCATACAAGCACGTATTTCTAGATCTGTAGTTATGTTCCATTCTGGCTGCCACTAGTAGCACGTTTAAACTTTTGTGGCTGTATACTGAATATCCAGCCATTGGTGCAGCCACAGCAAAACTCATAAGCATGATTACTTAAAGAAAGAGTGTACTGTGAATGCTTGCTGAGCGTTCAAGTAGTTCTGAGGGCTACAGGTAGGAAATGAGCAGTAACCCATAGCAACCATTAAGTTAATTAAACAGGTGACCAGGAAAACTGCCTGTTAATTGGTTGCTATAGATTACTGTTGCTGGGCAAACTTAGGGCCTTTAATTACATAACCCCCTATGTGTCTACAGAAAGCAGAATAAATAATGTTACCTCACTACAGTTACAACATTTAGTAGCATAGTCACAGTGCCTCCCAACATTGAATGGCACGGTAACAGAACTGGTGACCACATTTGAAAACCACCATCTTTTATATTTTTAAGCCAAGATACATTTGTAAACAATGGTATTTAGTAATATAACAGGACTTGGCAAATCCTTTATTACATTATCTCTTTAAGACGTAGTCCAGACTAGATTTTTGGATAATGTGCACAATCATATTTGTTTTCATTAGTCTTTAAACCATTTAACTTTTTGTTCTACAGCTATCCATCTTGAAATATCTAAGATCTTCTGTTTGCAAGGGTACCAGCTATCGTACCAACCAGGCAGTTGTTTGGAAGCCAGAACTTCTATATAACAATAAACAAGACAAAGTAACAATGGCAAAGAAAAAGTAGCCTTACATAAAAAGTTTTTGCTGGAGTCAGTGACTGCTACAACCCATTAGCATTTTAAACTGCAAGTTGGAGAGAGACAATAGGAAACTGTATAATTATGAGAAACTGGAGTGTTTTGCTGTCATCTCCCCACACGCAGCACCATCTTGTCTATTTAGAAGGCTGGTATTAATTGCATTTTGCTTGGCTTTAGGGAGTCAATCTTTTGAGGCTGCTGGCCTCAAGGTTAGAAAGTTAGGACCGAGGAGGAAGCAAGTCTTGGGGAACAGGTAGGATTGGCAAGAACGGCACAAAGGCTTAAGTAATGATTGTGGTCAAAGTCCAGTCACAGGTCAGGGCAGGCAGCATACAAGAATAGAATATAAATAATATAGGTTGTTTTGTGGTGTAATCTGACTGCACATGAACTGGCATTGGTCTCCTGTTGTGGCTGCTATGATATAAATGCTTTAGTGTAGAGATGCAATTGTCCCTGGCAGGGACACCAGGGCACAGTTTTTTTATAGAATTGAATGCCAGCTGATCATGGACATTGACTTTCTGACAGAATTTAACAGATCCAAACATGGTTGCTGGCAATATAACTCTGCAGCCCTGCATTTTAGATTCATTTTAGATTCAGGTGTTGGGAAGATGGGAACCTTTTTAGAGTTTGGTGATGCAGTTGGGAAATGGTTGGCCTGTGCATGGGTCATTTTATATAAAAACAAGTTTACTCCTTTAATCTAAAAGTATCCATAAACACTATATAAACCTTTAGGATACAGTCAAACCCCATAGTGCTATGGTACATGGGTTGGAACACAGTGGCAGGCAAAATGTCACCACTTCTGATAGCATTGCATGCAAAGAGCCATATTGGATGCAAGATCAGCCAGTCATCACACTATGTGTGTATTCAATATGACACTCTTCATGTAGGACTGGAAAAGGCTGACTGGACTGTTTTTTCTTTCAATGTTTTCCACCAGCAATGGCAGGCAAACCCCATAGCCGTATATATTACTATTATGCTGATTAACCCAAAATATTTGCTTTTCTGGTTCTGTCTTATTGGAAGCCATTTACTACTTAATGAAAAAGTATCTTAAATGTAATGTTGAAATTCATCTGACCATTCTTCAAGGATATGCAACAGCACTCATTTCACATTCTTTGAAATTCTGCATTGTCTGATGCACTGACACGTCGTAAAATCAGGCTTGTTAATAGCACTTTATGGCTGCAGTTGTGCAGTAACATCATGAATCTCACCACAATAATCCAGATATGGTAGCAATTTTCCATCAGTACTACAATGTTATTCACTTGCATTGATTTCATCTGGCATCTGGCTGAGGTTAAAATATATCCTTTTTATTATGTGCCTTTTTTTGCATCATTAAGCACACATAAATAAATGGTATCTCTATACTGTTTATTTTTATCCTTGTGCTGCTCACAGATACAAGCACATATTTTGGCATATGACATACTTTGCCACTTGCAGAATCATATTACTTTTATTGTAAAAGTTAAAATGAAAAGATAGGCTTGTCATTTTATTTCTGTTTTTACTAACATCTGTTGTAATAATTTTTTTTTCAGAGCACTTTAACTATGCATCCTCCAATTTAAGTGCCAGTCTGTCGCTGGGTGTGACGAATTCTTCATTATCAAACCCATGCCATGGCCTTCAGTCATCAAATCCAGTCATTTCCATTATTCCATCTTCAAGTCATCTGTCTGGATATGGAGGGAACCTAGACAGTGAGGCCACTGGATATTATCTATCTCCTAGCATAAGACCCTTTGGACCCCCAGCATTAGAAAGCCCCAGAATTGAGATCACATCATGCTTAGCAATGCATCCTAACCATAACCCGTTTTTTAATGAACCAGATGTTGAGGAAGCCATACCACAAGCAAAGAGAACACATTCTACAGCAACTCTGAACTTGCCAAACGTTGACACTTACCGAGATCCATCTTGCTTAAGTCCTGCAAGCAGTTTGTCTTCCAGAAGCTGTAATTCTGAAGCTTCTTCTTTTGAATCAAATTACTCTTATCCATTTACTTCCCCGCAGACCTCTCCGTGGCAGTCACCATGTGTTTCTCCCAAAACCACTGATCCTGAAGAAGGATACCAGAGGGGCATGGTAACCTGCACTTTGCTTAGCTCACCTAGGCATTCTCCATCTACATCACCCAGGACAAGCATTTCAGAGGAAAACTGGTTAAATGCCCCAAATTCACGCCCTTCTTCACCATGCATCAAAAGAAAATACAGCCTAAATGGTCGTCAGACATCTTACTCACCACACCACTCACCAACTCCATCTCCCCATAATTCCCCACGTGTTAGTGTAACCGATGAAACATGGTTGGGAAATACTCATCAATATACCAGTTCTGCTATAGTTGCAGCAATCAATGCCCTTACAACTGACCCAACAGACATGAATGATGGCATTCCAATAAAATCTAGAAAAACAGCAGCAGATCATACACCCAACATGTCTCTTAAGACAGAGCCTGTTTGTGATGACCATAGCACAATGTCATCAACTAATGACTTATCACCAGATGACTATTCTGGATTTCATCACATAAGGAAAGGAAATTTCTGTGATCAATATTTATCTGTTCCACAGCAATCCTATCAGTGGGCCAAACCAAAGAATATATCTCCAACATCCTATTTGAGGTAAGATAATTACATAACAACTTAAGACATTACATTTCTTTCATATGTAGCCATAAAATTGCTTTGTTGTATTCCAGAAAAAGAACAGTTTGCTTATTTATTCTTTGTGTGAGAGATCTTTAGAGCATATTAAATGTATAGATACATGTAAGTTCGCATTCATCTTAAAAACAACCCTCTCTTGCTGTCTTCTATACACTTATCTTTACATTCTCCCATTGTAGGCAGAAGTGTTTTAGATCATAACTTCTTCTGGGTGGTTTGGAGCTTTACAGGTTTGGGAATAACAAGAATTAGGCAATTACAGCTTGCAGTTTTTATATTATGTTGTAACATACAGACAGGCCAGCATAAGAAAAAGAACACAGGCCCCACATTTTTGCCAATTTATATACCTTGCCCTCTCATTTTAGTGAACATTTAAGGTCTATATTGCTGTCTTACTGCTGGTAACCTTGATATCTGCTTGTTAATTGGTTATAGGGTAGGTTGTTTAGTGTATATTAGATCAGTGCTGCCTAACTTTGTGTGTAGTGGGTGTTAACATAATAACTGTGATTCCATACAAGGATATATATCTATCAAGTTTCAAGGCATACTGGTGGCCAGAATTCTTTATAGGGCCACTGGGCTGCAGATTTATAAAATAACAGATTATTGGGTGCCTTGATCTGTTTAATGCTTGAACCATTTCCCACGACCAATGATAAACAGAGATTAACAGAACCTTGGTATTGATCTCTGTCTATTGATTCTTAAAATAAAACAGTTGCAGTTTGATATGTTGCTGAAGGATTTATTAGAACATTGTTGTAATGTGTCTTTAAAAAGGGGTGCTCACTTTGTCATTCTGAACTTAATATGAAAATTAATTTAGTAATCGTTTCATTTCTGAATGTGTTATACCGTGGTTATAGTCTTTGCCTGTTAGTAAAGAAGAAATACATGCTTGGCAGGAAAATGGTTCAAAGGATGATATATTATATATATATATATATATATATATATATCAAAGAGTAAAGTTAGAGATCTCCACAGTCCACTAGAGTGAAATTCAACCACTCAATTAATTTCTATGGCATTTTGAAAGGCATATTTATCAAAGGGTGAACTTTCACTTTCACCCAATGATAAATACACTTTTAAAAATGCCATAGAAATGAATGGAGAGTGGCGGAATTTCACTCTAGCGGACTGTGGAGATCTCTAACTTCACTCTTTGATGAATATACCCCACTAGGAGAACCCTACTGGTGGCACTCAATTTGAAACTAATTTTGCATTTCCTGAGTTCATAAAGTGTTACAGTATTTTAAAATTAAATGTTTGTTTCTACCATATTCTTTTTGCATTTTTCTATTTTATACCTGTGTCGTTTCCTTGCAGCAGTTGTTGGCGCTCTATAAATACATTATATAATGTTAATAATAAAAGGCTTATCCTGGTATTAACAAAATTGTTATGATAATATAACTCTTTATGCACCGTATATAGTAGGATCCAATTGTAGACTTAACACTTTTGGGTTACATGTAACCCTCTAAGAAGAACATCTTAAAAATAATATTGCTTTTCAGGTAAAAACATCACTAACTGCACTCATTTTGTAATTAAGGACTGTAGTGTTTTAGAAATAGAGGTCAGTTGGGAAAAAAAGGTTTAATCACTTGAAAGGCATGTTGAATTGCGTACGAGTAAGTGCAAGTGGAAACGCAACAAAAAAATTAGAGATAGTCTGGGAAGTCATGTTTTCGTTAGTGAATAATGTTGTTCACTATTTTACAAAGATACTGAGGGCAATTTATCAATAAAATGCTGAGGCATTACGCCCTTGAGAGACATAAGTGATAGGGCTGAGGCCACAAAGAATGTTTTTTTTTTTGGAGGCTGAGAGAAGCAGATCCCTCCCATACGCACCTCAATAAAAGTGACAAGTACAGCTTCTGCCTCTGCTTGGCTACACGAAGCGGAACTCAGCAAGGATCAGCCTGAAAATGCCTGCTTTCGGAAGCTGTACTTGTCAGTGCAGTGAGGTGTGTAAGGGAGCGAATACGCTTCTCTCAGCCTGCAAAATACACGCAGACTGAGAACAGTGTAGCCAACGATCCATGTGCCCTCAGTCTACGGTTCAGACCACTAGCATTAGTTCCACTTAATGGATCAATTATACATTTGATTCATGACATCACTTGTAGCGCCAATTTTTTTTCTCTGAACTTTATCCTTTAGAGCTAATTAATAAATGAGGGTTACTTACCAATACAGAAAATACAACATTTATTTAGTAGTTAGTTTTTGTTGATATGTGGAAAATATTTCTAGTGCATAAAACCATAAAGACAATATGACAACAAATAGAATGCAGAAAAAGAAAATGTGCTGCAATTAGTACAATGTTACAATATTCAAAATTTAGAACTTACAATGAAGTAATATATAAAAGAAACTAACATGAACTATTTAAAACTAACTAAGCCAGTGGATGCAAACACATTCATAAAAGAAAAGAAAGTAAGAAAAAAGCCCATTGTCCTCGGGAATGTCAGATACCCAACCTGCAATCTTTTTACAATTGAAGGAACTGAGATATTTGGCTTTTAGTGTTGGAGTCACAGATCTCAAAGTAAGGAGACCATACAAGTCTAAATGACTCTTTGGAATTATTTCCCTTTGTCTTTACTAATAAAGCTTCCTGCCAACTAAGCTGGTTCATATAAGAAATTATGTCTGACAATGAGGGGGGCTCTTTTTGTATCCAAAAATTAAATAAAGCCTTCCTGGAGATAATTTAATTTTTATTTTCAGACTAATGTTCAGAAAACTGTTAACTTCCCTCCAAAACATACTAATCTTTGGACAAGTCTATAGATAGTGGAAAAGGGACATTGGTCTCATCACACTTGGGACAATATGATACAGGACTAGAAAAGGTACTTTTAGAGAAAAAATTTCCCATAGCCTAAGTGACCTGGTAATTTTGAATAAAATCTACAGTGTAAATATGGAGGGGACTAAAAATAACTAAAGGAAATCACAGTGCATATATACAAAATTTTCCTCTACTCTTTATTCCAGCATCGAATTTATTATAGTTTAAAAACTCTTGTTAAATCTGCCTCTAAAAGATAATAATATTGCTTGATCCAGCGATTTACTTGCTACTCTGACAGCTGATTGTATATTCAGTTATTTATAATAATAAGATTATTACTGCCCTTATCTCTAGTAAATAATCTAGTTTTAAACATTATTTAAGTATTAATTCTTTATTTGTACCATGGAGCAATGTGTTTTAAAAAAAAAATTATTTCCTTAATGCTGAATGTTACAGTCACTTTTTCTGCCTGACTCTTCTGACTCATACTGTGTTGTAAAAATTTCTAGAATCACAGGGTGGGAAAGAGTAGTCACATGAATATTGGAAATATACTACTTTAAAGGCCTCTTTAGCAAAAAAACACAAAAGATTGTATCTTTGGTTTTAAATATTAGATTTTTTATGCACAAACTGTAATTTTGCCAACTGTTACATTTATACTGAAAATCAGTATGAGATGTTCGACCTAGAAAATTAAAATGTGTTGCAACACATTGCACTAGAATTGCTGGATAGCCAGCTTACAAGGTTAGCAGGATGACAGAATGAAAAGAGAGGAATCCTCAACTGACCTTTTCCCTTGTGCTATACTCTACTGCAGTGCTGTCCAACTTCTGTGGTACCGAGGGCCAGAATTATTCTAGCCTACATAGTGGAGGGCCGATAATGTAAGCCAGTGCTGACCACTCCCTGTTTTTAAACCACATCCACATTAAACCACATCCATGTTTAAAAATGATTTGTGCTCACTGCAGGGATATCATTTATAACTCAAATATGAAACAAGTTTAGTAAGTCATATTAAGACATACCCTTAAATCCATATGCCTCCTCCCCTATGGATAACAAAACATCCCCCCAGCACATGATCAAACACTTTAGGGGCCCCTAACAAATGCAGACACACACAGGCAGAGTATGGCACACCCAAAGAGAACAGGGCAGACATAGTATGGTAGACACAGGGAGCATAGCGTGGGCAGAGTATGGCACACACAGGGAGTGTAGGGCAGGCAGAGTATGGCACACACAGGATGCGTAGGATGGGCAGAGTATGGCACACACAGGGAGCATGGGGCAGACAGAGTATGGCACACACAGGTAGCAGGGGACAGACAGAGTATGGCACACAGGCAGAGTAGGACAAGCAAAGTATAGCACACACAGGGAGCATAGGGAAGGCAGTGTATGGCACAAACAGGGAGCATGGGGCAGACAGAGTATGTCAGACACAGGGAGCATAGGGAAGGCATAGTATGGCACACACAGGCAGAACAGAGCAGAAGACTGGGGAGCCTATTAGGACCACTCTAAAATGTACTACATACAGTGACACAGTGCTGGTGCCCCATTAGCATTGTATACAGTGTAAACAGGTGAACAATGTGGGCAATTTCAGTCTGGGTCTCAGGTGTGAACAGTACAGGGTTTCAGGGGAATGAACAATAAAGTGCTACAAGTGTGAACAATGCAGAGGGGATTACGTGTGAACAATACAGGGGATTATAGTCTGAATTTGAGGTTTAAACAATGCAGGGACCAGTTAATCTCTGTAATGATACCATTTAAAGTTTACACAAGGTAAGCAGACACAGCAGGTAGACTTTTATATGGGGGGCCACACAAGGGTGGGTTGCGGGCCGCCAATTGGACAGCTCTGCTCTACTGTATTCTACAGAAGTCCTTTTGCTACTCATCTATTTTGTCCTTTGAAACAGAGATGCAGAATCAATGCGGAAACAGCAATTTTTCAGAACTGAATGGGACTTTGCCAGCAATATACTGAAGGGCACATTCCTTAGTCAGAAGTCCTAAAGACTCTTGGCACATGGGAATCCTAGGCCATGAAGGTACTGCATTATACCTGTACTGAGAAGCCAGTTTAATTTATTTTATTTTTTTTTAAAAAAATACACATTTCTGCCAAAAAACGCTGCACCTGTTGGAAGCTAATTCACCTGCCAATATGTTTGGGAAGTTTGGAAGCAAGCTGAATATGCAGAAATAACCCACATAAGCATGGAGAGAATATACTAATTTATTGCAGATTATTTCCTGGCTGGGATCAAAGCAAGAGAGCAATATTAATCACAGCACAATCATACTGCTTGTCTTTATCACATTAACTTGTACCATATGTGATGTAAATTGAGTATTTAATAGGATCTTCTGCAAAATGGAGGCATAGGTTTCATAAGTGTATATAGCTCTTTATAGAATAAATAATTTGTGTCTTTTCTTGGGCGGCCAGGTGAAAAAACAAAGCCTGTGAGTGCTCTGGCATAGCCTAGCTATGATGTGACTATTATGTTAAAGTTAAGAGAATTTGTAAGGAAAAAAACACAGCTTCAACTTTCTCTTTTGACAGCGACAACAGACACCTAACAAAATAAAAGTGTTAAATGAGAGGGCCTGGGAAGTCATTACAAGAGTCATGTAAACCTATACCAACCACTTGTAGTCCCTGGACTGAAGGTCAGGAAATTACCTTGAGTCTCTCTTGCTTTCATATGCATCAGTCTATTTAGGTCTTAGGGATTCTTCTCAATGTGTGTGTGTGTATATATAAATATATATATATATATATACAAAGACTTTGAGAAAGGCTAGGGACTTAGCTGAAACGTTAGTTTTTTCTGTTAAAATAAAAACCTTTTTTTCTCCATAAGTCCTGTGTGTCCTAGCTTCTTATACTAATACATAGCTCTGCACCCAGGCACCTTATACCTGTAGAATTAAAGCTAGACTGTTCAGCTATATACCGGGAACTGTAGTTTAGGACAGCTTAATGTTACCAAGATTGAAGAGATTCTATAATTACATTTTGCTTCACTTACTTGTGTTTTGTTACATCTTGTGAAATATTGCTGTGACATTTCTGGTGGTTGTTCTCCTCTAAAATTCTGGCAAATGGTTAAAATAGGACTTTGCTTTAATAATTTAAAGAAAAACTATGCTTGGCCTGTGCCACATGGCTATCTGCAGTAACAATTCCTACCGTTATTGCCAGAAAGCTACCTCTGCTCCCTAGGCTATAGTAGAACAGCATTGCAGGCTGACATTTGTATAACTGTATGCTAGACCTACCAGATTTCCTTGCATCAAATTCTGGCACAGAGTGGTGTAGTTCCACAAATCCTTTGCTGCTTATAACTTTTATTTAGAAGAAATGGATAACAGCTCTGGTATTCAGTTTAAATGCAGAAACATGGCGAGAGAGAGACACACACACACAATATCATAGAAACAGGAAAAGTATAGAACAGGAAGTGACCCAGGACCAATAGTAATCACTCGCAACACACACATTCACAGGAAGTGACATAGTATTCTGTATAACATACTAACACATAACATAAATCTGTAATAAATATTCAACCGAGCCTCATTGGAGACATTTGGGGGCCGATTCACTAACTTCAAGTGAAGGATTCAAAGGTAAGATTGGGCTACTTCGACCATCGAATGGGCTACTTCGACCATCGAATGGGCTACTTCGACCTTCGACTATGACTACGACTTTGAATCGAAGGATTCGAACTAAAAATCGTTCGACTATTCGACCATTCGATAGTCGAAGTACTGTCTCTTTAAAAAAAACTTCAACCCCCGAAGTCAATGTTAGGGGAAGGTCCCCATAGGCTTGGCTAACTTTTTTTGATCGAAGGATATTCCTTCGATCGTTGGATTAAAATCCTTCGAATCGTTCGATTCGAAGGATTTTAATCCAACGATCGAAGGAATATCCTTCGACTATCCAATGGTCGAATAGTCGAACGATTTTTCAAAGGATTTCGAATAGTCGTTCGATTCGAAGGATTTTATCGTTCGATCGAAGGAATTATCCTTTGATCGTTTGATCGAACTATCTGCGCTAAATCCTTCGACTTCGATATTCGAAGTCGAAGGATTTTAATTCCTAGTCGAATATCGAGGGTTAATTAACCCTCGATATTCGACCCTTAGTGAATCGGCCCCTAAATATCTGCATTATAAAAGTGCCCTGCAAGGACCCCCTCTGGCTGTAGCAAAGCACCAATATATAATACAAAATACATTTCTTTGATTTTACACCATTTTTTTCTACTTTAAGAGATAGGGTTGCCACCAATTGTGGGGCAGGAAAATGGTCAGGGGGTGGATAACAATGTAATTTCAATGACAATGACAATTTCAGTGTCATGTCCGGATTTCCTAATTTGGAAATCCAGACAGGTTTCACCCAGACAGCCCTTCCAAATTACAGGGCTGTCCCTAGTAAGGGACATATTTATTATGCTGTGTAAAACGATTTGTAGAAAAAATGGTGTAAAAAGCTGTGTAAAATAAATGGCAAATTTATCAAAGTATGTGTAATTTTACAGCATGCGAACACTAGATTCGATGCCGTTATTTTGCTTCACTTTAAGGGGCAGATTTGATGCTGTTATTTTGCTTCACTATAAGGGGCATATTTAGTATGCTGTGTAAAAATAGTGGGATAATACATCACAGATCGCCACTCTTCGCAGTGTTAAAAACAGTGTAACATTTTTACCGTTTTTTCTTATGTGACTTCCACTGGAAGCATGTAAAATAAGGGAGCAAATCTGGTGTTTGCTTGGCATAAAATTACACACACAATAAATTGGCCATTTATTTTACACAGCTTTTTACACCGATTTTTCTGTGAATTTTGTTTTACACAGCATAATAAATATGGCCATAAGAAAAAAACACGTAAAAAATGTACACGTTTAGTGAAGCCAGGCAACGTGTGCTGTATTATCCCGCTGTTTTTTTATAACTATTTATCATATAGTTGCATATTTTGAAAATGTTATCTGCTGTCTTGGTTGGCTTGCATATCTTAACCACCAGCTAATTAAACCTAGTAAGGGATCTCCAGCCAAAGCACCAAAGCAGCCCGTCATAGATCAGGAATTGTTTCATGTCAGCTCTGACGTGCTCAAGTGCTTGTGTCAGTGGCAAGCTCTGACATTAGCACTCGTCAGAGGATTTCCATTCAAATCTACAAGAGTCTGTTTTGGGGGCTCTTTGGTGCTGAGTTTTTAAATTGCCCTATGTGCCATTACTATGACAACACTGAGAATGCAAAGATAGGATCCACTAGTTCTTCAGTTCATAAGACACATGGCAACACATTTTTCCTTTCATACTCTATAAGTATCTTTTTTTTGCCTGAATAAAACTATATAGCTTTTTCTTAACATGAGTTGACAAGTTTGTTTTTTTTATAAAGCACGCATGAGATGGGGTGGCTTTGTATGAAGAAGCTGTACACTCTGAGTGAGGAGATTTTTTGTGCAGCATAAACATAGGAAATAATATTTCTAAATAATATGATGCATTTAAAAGGTTCTAGAGACCAGATGGTATTCAAGCCAGTCAGTGGGGCCAGGGCTCTATTTCAGACAATGTTAGAATTACCCATTTAAAGAATTAATTGTTAGATAAACAATGGTTTCTGGTAGAGGATTAGGTTGTAGCAAGCATTGAAGAGACCATACTATAGAATCTATCTGTTTTCTTCCTGGCACAACTAGCAGGCCTTTATCACTTCTTAGGGCAATGGCTTTTGAAAAGAATTTAACAAAATCATGGCAGAAATCAAGTAGTCTGTTTTTAGCTGATGGTTTATGGCTGTCTAAGGGACAATAACCACCTGAAAGCCAGGACTTGTGTAGCATTAGTGCTACACGATTCACTAGGGGAAAAACACTGAGAATACTGCAGATATTGTCATTGCTAAAAGTATAGGAGCATCTTGGTTTGGCACATGTTGATGATTATTACCTTTAAAACACATCTACATATTTTGAGTATAATTGCCAGCATGTCCATTCTAGAAGTAACAGAATCCTTTATCTAAAACTGTAATTATTAAAAATAAATAAAAAGGTGACACCTCTTTCTAGTGTACAGCCCAGTGATCAGAAGCTGCTAAAAGGCATACAAAATGGGTCTTCTACTACCGGTATCTCAGGGCACTAATGCCTTGAAGCACTAGGGATCTGAGTTTGTTTCTGACATGGACATTATTTGCATAATGTACAGTATGTTTGTGTGTAATCCCATTGAATGTTTGGGTTACCTGTGGGCAGGACCGCCATGAGAAATCACAGGTGCCCATAAGACAACATTTCCTGGGCCCCCTGGGCTGCGCCCACCTCAAGCCCCACCTACAGGTCCGCCCTCCCCACCACACAGTAAAAAAAACAAGAAAAATATTGGTGGCTAGGGTTCCCACATGTTAATAAAAATAAAAAGATATTGGTGGTCAGGGCCCCCCATAAAAATATATTGGTGGCTAGGACCCAAGATGAGAAAAAAAAATTGGTGGCCAGGCCCCACCCACATAATAAGAAAATTGGTGGTCAGGGCCCTTTAAACGTCCATGCCTTCCCGAAGTCAGCAGCTCTCATAAAGCAGGGGGGCCCGGCTAATCAAGTAAGTGTGGTGTGGCCGGGGCCCCCCTTACCCTCGGGCCCCATACAACTCTCCCCCTGCCCCCCCCCTGATGGCTGCCCTGCCTGTGGGCACTCCAATTTCCTTCCATATACCAAAAAACATTATATTGACAATTTATTTTCCTGTTAAAGCTAACTAAACCAGGATAGTTATTGTGTACTTTGGCCACACACACACATGTCCTTATTACATAACTGATCAATTCAAGTCTACCCCATGCTAGTGACCACATTGCAGTAGTGCTTCTTTGTCAACCTGTTGTGCCATCAAACCATATGTTTTTGCTTTGTATCCTCTGTAATAGTCAATTGTAAATTAGAATTAGCTTTTCCTCCAGCAATAGATTTTTCTGATTAAGTTCTGCTTGACATGCAGGATGCTTCACATATTTAACATTTATTTTTTAGGAAAATTCTAGCAGTAGTTAGAAGGTGTGGAGAAAAAGAAAAAACATTCCCCTGTTTTGATCACAATATGTTTCCTGCTCCCATGGAGTATGTTTCCATTTGAACTCCCTAACATTTGCTCTGGGACATTACTGCAAATACATTTTGGTTATTTTGCTAATTGTGTTTTAACCAACTTCCTTCCACAGCACAGGTCCATCAACATTAACCGTTTACTGCATTTCTTTAACAAATGACATACATCTCTGAGGTCAAAGATTATGTAGTGGGATATTGGGATTGTTTCTGTCCAATATATAGTGAATAAAGTACCCCCTCTTGTAAAATATAAGGAGATTATAAGTTACCGAGGAGTTTCATGACCATATAAAACCACGAGGCCAAAGGCCGAGTGTTTTTATATAGGTCATGGAACTCCGAGGTAACTTATAATATCCTCATATTTTACAACTGGGGGTACTTTATTAATTATAATACACAAATTTTAGTGAGTCATGTGACAGAAATTACATCACTACTCACCGTTTATAACTGATGACATCACTACTCACCGTTTATAAGGATATAATTTACAAGATATTCATGGCTTTTGTGTATTATACATGGATACTCTTTGACTGACCATTAAATCAGATGATTCTACTTTATTGTGCCTGAATAAAATAAAAACATGATGCTTACTGCCACTGAGAGAAACATGCTACTTACTGTTTTGGTACAGTTTACCAGGGAGTTCCCGCTTATAACATGGCAGTACAGTCATATCTGAAAATGGAATGCAGACCTTTAGAAACTTCATAGATGAGTTGTTCAAGTGTTCTTTACGCTAAAACGAGAAATCAATTAAGTATTCCTCTCTGAACTTAATTCACTAACTCTCTTTATTATGCAAGGTTTGGCCAAGGGCAGTATACCAAAGCAACTAATAAGATATTTGCTTTCAAATCAACAGGCAGTAAATACTACCTGCCAGTTGTAGCAAAATATGCATCTTTTTGCCTATTGTTTTCATTAAGAAATAAGAAGGAAATAAGGGTGTCTAGTTATGTGTGGAATCTTTTACACTACAAAGGCTTCTTCCTTTCCCAATAATTAATTTTTTCAGTTCAGTTTAGCTCTTTGTTTTGCACATGCCACCACTTTTCCCATACATTATTTGACAGCTTAATGTTCTTTAGGGGCCTGGCCCACTTTACAGTAGTTCCTGTAGAATTATGGTCACATTCTCTCTTCACTGCTCAACTCTGACTAATTTTCTGCATTCACTAATGGCACAAGGTGACTCACAGAGCACAGTAAATCCCCTCCAAACACTTATAGTTTAATGGTTCTGGGGGAGCTGTTTCTCTTAACACCTTTTATTTTACAATTCAGTTTAATTCATCTCAGGTGTTTGCTCTCATTCATTATTTTATGAACATGGCACCAACAGTTTGGAGGAAAAGTGCAAAGCTATAATAACATTAAAATATATTGAAGGACAAAAAGTTATATTCTTGTGCCTTCTTGTTAAGGATGCAGTATTAAAACCATACTTTCTATGGTGGCTGCTGCACATAAGTCTACTTTTTGTTCATCTATACATTTAGCAAACTGCTATATTGTGTTCCGTACCATGTGCTCTTACCATTAACCTAACCCCCACTGCGGTGTGTGGAATCAGAAATACGCTTTAGATGTGCTGTTAGAGCTATTGTGGTTGGTTGTTCACCAAAACCATGCTCTGCTTTTAATGCAAATATGTTTTGAAATGCAATTAATTTAGCAGTAATGTAAATGCTAGGTTTTTCATTTTCTCGCTTGTCACAGTTTATTTAAATATGCACTGGTATCAAAATCTCCGTGGAACTTCAGTTCGTGCTGGGTTCACTTAGAGAAGGGGCAGCTTAGGTAGGTTCTGTGTTGTTTGATAACTTTCTGACTAGTACATCACTAACAGCAACCAAACAGTGATTATCTTTTTTCAGCCCAAATCATTAATAATGACTGTTTAGTATTGAGATTATTAAATAAATATTGCAAAATGTTCTACATTATGTACAGGGCTATCCTACATCTTTCGCCTGCGTGGGAAGGTGCTGGTCTGTGAGCTCCATTCTAGAAAGCAAAGACCTTTGCCTAAAGCACAACTTGCCCCACAGTTTATAAACAAGGCCCAGTGTCTTATTGCTTTAAATGCTGGCGACAAATTTCTTTTCATCAAAAAGGCAACTGGACATAAAGATTAATTTCTCAAATGAATCCACTATTAGATATGATGTTACTAGGGATGCACCAAATCCAGGATTCTGTTTTGGATTCAGCCTTTTTCAGCAGGATTCGGATTCAGACTAAATCCTTTTGCCGGGTGAACCAAATCCGACTTTACATTTACAAATTATGGGTGGGGAGGGAAAGCCTGTGACGTTTTGTCACAAAACAAGGAAGTATATGTTTTCCCCTTCCCACCACTTATTTGCATATGCAAATTAGGATTCCGTTCGGTATTCGAATCTTTCGCGTGTATTCGGGGGTTTGGCCGAATCCAAAATAGTGGATTCGGTGCATCCCTAGATGTTACACAGTATAGTAAATTTACATAGTCTGTTGCTAATATTGCATCACAAATTAAATGGAGATAATGATATTACTAATAAAGAGTAATAAATTGCAGTGAAATACTACATCTGAAATATTTGCATTTCACTGACTTTGCAAACTACCTTTTCTAAACATATTTTATTTTTTAGGGTGCTGATTGTGTACTACTGTGTGATACTAAAAACTCAAAAAATGTTTTGCTCTTACCTGCCTTTAGTATTTTTGCTGCCAGGATCTTTGGGGGTAACCAGTAAATGATTTTCCAAATTACAATTGCAATGTACTATCCCCTTGAGATATTCTAACCATATGATGTCCTTGGATAATTCTGGCTACAAAGAAGAAGTATCATGTTTATATACATTTTATTAGGAAGTTTGTGTTGGAGATTCTGTTTTTCCAGTGCATCTCTGTTAATCTTGGTATAAGGTCTAACCCCCTTTCTTATTTTAATATATTACTGGAAAATAGTAACAAAGATTGCACAAGAGGGGATTATGGGATACACGACTGCATTTAGCATGTCAAGTAATTATAAGAAATACAGTCTGTTTATGCTATTTTAATAGAACAGTCCAGGAAGTACTCACACACCCTGGCCTTCCCAAAAAGCAGAGACCCCTGGTGCACAGCGAAATGGAGGAAACGGCAACCTCACTATCCAGTGGCGACAAGAATTCACCGGCACACAGGTAATGCAAGCAGGTTATACCTTGCTAAGTTTTTATTGCAGCATGCTGCAATAAATACTTAGCAAGGTATAACCTGCTTGCATTACCTGTGTGCCGGTGTATGCTATTTTAATGTCACAAATAATTTTTCTTCCATTTTGAGACAAATAAAATCAATACAAGGACATTTAGGGTAAAAAAAAACACCTAATGCATACAGTTTCATTTAGTTATGAAGTGAAGTATCAGTGAGTCTATAGTCATTCAATAGTCATTCATCTTCATAAAGAGAAAAGAGGTTTTGTCAGCTTTTAAATTACTTATGTCATAGCATTAGACCTATTGATAACATTTTAAATGTTAGATAGTGAAGGATGAACTGCTTATCATGGTCTCCAAAGTAATAGTGCCGGATTCCTGTGGTGTGGGATGATATTCTTTGTGTAAATATTTAATTACTATTGTTTTCCATTATAGCCCCTCTCTGCCTGCCCTTGACTGGCATTTGCCATCCCAGTCAGGACCATATGAACTTCGGATTGAAGTGCAGCCCAAATCACACCACAGAGCTCATTATGAGACGGAAGGAAGTCGAGGGGCTGTGAAGGCAACCACAGGAGGACATCCCATTGTGCAGGTAACTATGTTATTAGTGATAGTGTGTTCTGTTATTTTTGACATGGGATAGAATACTGATTATGCTCTGTGCATTGACTGAAGTACACAAGTACATATTTCAGAGATGTTATTAAGCAATTGATAAAATTAGTATTTCAATGAAAATGCACTAATTTCTGTAAGGAAATCTTCATTATTAAATGTATTCTGTCATGATTTTTATGGTGTAGTTTTTATTTATAAATGACACTGTATACACTGCAAATAATTCACTCTACCATATAAAATTTCATACATGAACCAGCAAGTGTATTTTTTTTAGTTGTCTGGTAATGTGCTTTCAGAAAGAGCCAGCACTTTAGGATGGAACTGCTTTCTGTCAGGCAGTTGTTTCTCCTACTCAATGTAACTGAATATGTCGCAGTGGGACCTGGATTTTATCATTGAGTGTTGTTCTTAGATCTAACAGGCAGCTATCTTGTGTCAGGGAGCTGTTATCTTGTTACCTTCCCATTGTTCTGCTGATGGGCTGCTGGGGGTGGGACGGTGGGAGGGGGTGATATCACTCCAACTTGCAGTACAGCAGTAAAGAGTGACTGAACTTTATCAGAGCGCAAGTCACATGACTGGGGCAGCCCCCATGTCAGATTGCAAAATTAAATATTAAAAAAATCCGTCTGCTCTTTTGAGGAACAGATTTCAGTGCAGAAGTCTGCTAGAACAGCACTATTAACAGATGTATTTTGAAAACAAAACATTTTTCTCATGACAGTTTCCCTTTAAACTTAGTGTGTATACTAGTGTTAAATTGCCTTGTTGGCATGATGATATTCACTAAAAGTTTCAAATGTAAAGTAGTTTCAAATGCTGACAGCAGTATATTGAAAAATTATATAAACATTGGCCATAGAAAAAATTGATGATGCAATATAAGAAAACCATAACATGTATGTATTAGCAAATATCTCCCACCCTGTCTCAATTGTTTTTTTAACAGTAGAAAGGTCCAATGTAAGTGTTACACCAGAGAGAAACACCCCACTCCTCCATGCAACCTCCAATAAATTCTTATGGAAGCTACCTGGTACCACTGGTGTAGGTAGTAACAGGCACAAATGTGCGGGTCTCCTGCTACACCCTAAAAACATACAGGCAGGTTAGTTGACTCCAGATGCAGTTTATAAAATTAAATTTCAGGCCAAAAACTTCCTGTAACCAGTTGAATCATAACCCCTTTGGACTACTTTAAGGGGCAGATTTATCAAAATGTGAGATGTGAGCTTGCCATAGAAAAACTCTCCCGCTTTCTATTCATTCCTATGGGATTCTTCAAATCATATTTATTAAATAGTGAACTCCATTGAGTCCATAGGAATGAATAGAAAGTGGGTGATAAATCTGCCCCTTAATCTCCTTAAACAAAAGATGGTGACAAATCTCCCAAAAATGACTTGCCATAGGCTAACATTAGGATCACATTAGGATCACCACGAGCAAAACCAATTACCTGCAGCGATCTAGCTTAATAGGAGGAAATTTACTCTTATGACAGATTAAATGTCAGTATATAAACTATTCATTCTGAATCCAAATCACTTAATACTTTATCTATGATGAATGTAACTGCACTTTCTGGCATTATTTTGAATGGTTTTGGACTATTCCTAAACTCATCTTTTCAACCATCGTCTAGAGTAAAATTGAACTTGTAAAGGACAACTAGAACTCAAAAGGTAGCCTAATGAGATCATCAGACGATGATGATCAAATTATAACACTTTTCACTTTAGAGGAAGGACAATAAAACCAATATTACTGTATTCCGCAAGTACCAGATATTCTTCTAAATGTGTAGTTGCATTTTCATAAGTGCATTATTTATTGCTTAACATATGAATAAACATGATGGGAAGATTTTTGAAACATTTTTAATGATCATTTCCACCCCCGTACATGTGAAGCTATAAGTACATAAGATACAACATTGAATATTTATGTGAGTATATTTATGTCAAGTCATGCATCAAAAAAGCACAATTTACCAAACATATCTAAAAAAAATAGTCTTTTTTAATAAAGCCGAAATGAAGGCATTTTCATGCTTCACAAAGATGATAATTCCTTTTGAATTCTGCGTGGGCTGCAAACAGAAATGTATATCGCACATTTTTGAGGTCTGAATTTGTGAAGAACAGGAAATGTTCTATCTCATCTGATAACATTTATAAAAACGTGAAAGCTGGTAAGATGGTTGTTTTAAAAGTAAGTTCAGATCCTAATGGGTTCTTCTAGTTTGATCAATGACATAATTAACTAGTAATTAACATGCTTCTGTTATGTATTAGAAATATAGGCGATTTTACAATAACTAAGATATTTAGGATGTTTTATTTAAGCATGTGGCTACTTACATCAGTAAATAGAGAATAAATAAACCATTTAATTTTTACCAGTCACAGCTATTTTCATGGTCAAACTATTGATCTTTTATTCTGTATTTGGTTCTCTGCATATTAAATTATTTGACACCACTCCATATAATACAGCAAAATATTAGGTGAAGAAGAATTGCATTTTTGATAAATGGGTTAAATTTAATACAGGTGAGTTCGTAGAAAAACCATAAGCTTGCGTGGGCGAAAATATATGCCACTGTGTGTGCTTGTATATTTTCTGTGGAAACCTTTGAGGCAATGCTAGTCAAGGATACATGCACAATGAAGTGCAAAATCTTTGAGACACTTCTGAGGGATTTATAGTTGTTAAAATCTGTGAGACGTGACTTGAAGGAATTTAAAGTTTAACTTTAAGGAAAACGACCCCTTTAATGCAATGATAGCTAAGCAACAGAAGTTTACTTTTAATATTGAATAGGCAGTCGAAATCTAAGCCAATCTGAAATTGGTCTTCATTTTTTGTTGTACAGGTATCAGATTGAAATAGTTCCGTCTATAATAGACTAAAATGTACTTCCTCTTTAAATAAAAAAGTATTATTTATTGTGCCATTCACTCTCTGCATATTTGTATTTAGACATCCTGGTTGTAGCTGATGATAGCCTTTCTTTAAAGAGTGTGATAGAATACCTTAGATGAAATTAAAGATGCTATTAATGGGTTTCCTGTGGGGAAAACACCGGGTCCGGATGGGATTCCGATAGAATGGTATAAGAAGTATGTTGACTTTCTGGCCCCCAAACTCCTTGCTCTCTTCAATGGCACCATTAGGACTGGGGTACTGCCGGACTCATGCTATGATGCCTTTATTACCCTAATACACAAGGAAGGCAAACCCCCTGATAGATGTGATTCATACAGGCCTATCTCCCTCCTTAACTGTGACATTAAGATTTTTGCCAAAATCATTGCCAACAGACTTAAATTGATAGCACCTGATTTGATACATCCGGACCAGACGGGCTTCATGCCCTCTAAGGCCACGGATATCAATGTGAGACGACTCTTTACTAACCTAGCGATTCCTCATGACAATCTGGGGAATAGAATTGTAGTGTCCCTCGATACAGCGAAGGCCTTTGACACGGTCCAGTGGCAATACTTATGGGAGGTATTAACTCGGTATAAGCTAGGTCCTAAACTTCAGAAGTGGATTCAGCTTCTGAATGCACACCCGAGGGCCAAGGTATTGGTCAATGGACAAATATCCGACAGCATTTATCTAGGAAGTCGGTGGTGTTCCCCATAGATCCCCTTCCCCCGGATTCGCCGGACACCTTACTACAACTCAAGGTTGTGAACTCATTTAAATATCTGGGTATAGTGATCCATAAAGACCTTAATAGATATGTACAACTTAATTTAGATCCAGTAGTGCAGACCCTGACTAACAAAGTTGCTGTATGGCAAGACCTCCCTCTTTCTTTACCAGGCAAAATTAATATGTTTAAAATGATCTTTTTACCCAAATTTCTATATACTCTCCACAACTCTCCCATAACCCCTCGGGCCCATTGGTTCACCAGACTAGACAAAATAATTAGGAATTTCTTATGGGCAGGAGAACATCCCCGATTAAACTTTAGGGTGTTACAGGCGCCGGCTTCTGGAGGAGGCCTAGCATTACCTAATCTTAAACTCTACTTCCTTGCGGCCCAGTTGGTTTATGCCCACTGGTGGATTGTCCCTGATAGAAGCAACTCAGCGGTGGTGTTAGAAGCAGCGGTATTAGGCTCCTTTGAGGCCCTTGCCAAACTCCCTTACCAAGCTGTCTCCCCATATCACGTGACCACTACCCCTATGCAAACAGTGGTGAAAGCATTTCAGAAATCCCAAGAACTGGTTCGAGGAACCTCCACCACCTGGTCCCCCCATACCCCGCTATGGGGTAATAATCACCTCCCTCATTTACGCTCACTCCCAGACATCGCCCGGTGGGCACAGATTGGGATTAAAACTCTTGGTGATATCGTCACGGGGGGTGACTGTAAGAGCTTTGCCACAATCCAAATGGGACTTCTACCCCCACCCGGATATGTTGTTTCGTTATTTCCAATTACGCCATGCTTTCAATGTGCAATTCCCAATAAAGCCTGTGGACTTAAAGGTATCGTCCCTTGAGACCTATCTGCACAGGTTAGACCTACCAAAACCCCTATCCTGGTTATATACGATACTATCTACCGCTGGTCCCTCTCCCCTTGAGAGAGTTAAGGGCAAATGGCAAGCAGACATTCCTGGCCTGGATGATGAAAAATGGAAGGACGCACTACAGCTTGTAACAGCACTATCAATATCCATGAGGGACAGGCTTATACAAATTAAATTTTTAAATAGAGTTTACTTAACCCCCTACCGCCTAGCTAAAATATATGCTACGGTGTCAGACCTGTGCCCTAAGTGCAGTGTGGAACCTGGTACTCTGTTTCATGTGTTTTGGTCCTGTCCATTAATTCAGAGTTTTTGGAGTGCAGTCCTCCAATACTTGAATGAAAAGCTTGCACTGCCCAGCATTCGTTCGCCAGAAACCTGTCTGTTGGGGATAATAGGGGATTTGCAGCTGCACCCGTATACTAGATTATGTTATTTACAGCTCCTGTATTATGCTAAGAAAGCCATATTAATGCACTGGAAATCGCTCAACCCTCCCACGATACAATATTGGAAAACTCTGGTAAATGATTCTCTCTCGAATCAGAAACTGACCTATCTCTCGAGAGGATGCCCCGCGAAATTTGAAGCGATCTGGGGTACTTGGTTGAATGTGCAAGCTGGTTAACTGCCTATACACTAATTTATTGGATGTATCATATTATACCTTACCCCCCCTCCCCCCTCTCTCTCTCAACTTTCTCCCTTTTTCTGTCTCTTTATTGTTCTTTACCGTGTTATGTTTTAAACTTTAAATAAAAAACTTTTAAAAAAAAAGAGTGTGATAGAAGAGCAGTCCTATAATTTTGTTGCATTCATATTGTATATATATTTAAAAAATTGCTTCCTCTTTTCTTAGCCTAAAGCCCATCCTTTACCTTTGGGTGTCGGAGTTTGAGCCTTCCATCACTCCCAGGCAGTGGCGTAACTAGATATTACTGGGCCCCACAGCAAATTATTTTTCAGGGCCCCAAAATTTTTAGCAGTTGACTTCTTTTACCAATATTTATTGAAACTGTATATGAATTAGGGCCTCGTGGGGCCCCTATACCTCCTGGGCCCCCCTGCAGGCGCAGGGTCTGCTTCCTCTATAGTTACGCCCCTGCTCCCAGGGTTATGCTGTGGATAAACTTTTCATGCAGCGCTGAAGGGTTTGATGTAGACCAAATTACAAGTGTAAACAGAATCTCCAGCCCTTTGGAACTGTGCCTCTGGCCCTTCCTTATATCTGGCTTGCCAAATCAGTCTTGGTACTGAGAAGTTTTGCACCACAATAGATAAAGTTGAGCTCATGGAGTGGAATTCTGTTTAAGAACAACATACTGTTGGTTGTTTAATTAGCTTAATTGCTACATATGTTGTTGCATATATTTTGGTGATGGATGAATTTAAAGAATATCTCATTAAACCAGTGTCGGACTGGGATGCCAGGGGCCCACCAGTAAACCTTAGATCAGGGGTGTCCAAACTTTTTGCAACGAGGGCCAGATTTGGTGAGGTGAAAATGTGTGGGGGCTGACCATTCAGCATGACCATTGCGAGGTAGCTAGCTTGTGATCAGAATCATTCACTCCTGGAGATGGACGCTTACACGGTGTTTAGGAAGTGGAGTCTCATTTAAACAAGAAACTGCTTAGTGTCCTGAAATGTCCCGACTTTCTCTTTGATCTCCTGCACTGAACAGCCAGAAAAATATACAATGTGGGACATTCACTAAGATTCATAGTTGCGCCAGGCGTAACTTCGCCAGGTGTAGTTTCGCCAGCGCTTCGCAAATTCACTAAAATCCGAAGTTGCGCTCCGGGGTAGCATAAGGTTGCGAAGTTGCGCTAGCGTTGATTCGCTAAGCGAAGCGAAGTTATGCTAGCGATGGTTAATTTGCATACAGCGCCAAATTCAAATTTCAATGGAGGAATATGTAGCAGCACTACAAATGCCTGGGAAACCTTCAAAACATCAAATAAAATTTTTGTTTTGGCCTACACATGTGCCCACTGTATAGTTAAGTTGCCATGAGTTAAGAAATGTAGGGGGGAAGGAGGCGAGCCCCAAAAATTTTTTCGATCTTTTTCAGCCTATCACCCATAATATAGAAAAATGGGACTTTTTGGGACTTAGTAAAATTTTTAACTTTTTTTGAAGAAATCCCTATCTACTCTATTGCGCTTCGCCTGGTCTGAGGTGGCAAAGGACATCTAGCGTAAAAGGTAGCGTTCAGAAAAATGCGCAGGTTAGTGAATTTGTGTAGTTACGTCCGTTGCGCAAATTCGCCAGGCGTAAGGGTGCGAAGTTACACTAGCGAATTTACGCCAGCACCCGTTAGTGAATTTGCAAAGTAAAAATGCCCAACGCTAGCGAATTGACGCTAGCGTTAGGCGCTTCGGCGCATAGTGAATTTGCCCCAAAGTTTATAACTTAATTGGCTTTTGGCAGAGAGCCCAGAATATGTGCCCGGTGCACTTGGATACTTGTAACAATTTAAGATAAGCAAAGAAGCAATTGTAACAATTTAAGATAAGCATATCTATTGAGGAAGCTGTGACCTGCAGCTTAAAGGGCAATTCGCCTTCATTAGCAAAACTGTAATAATACATAAAAACAACAGAAATGTTTTCAAACTTGCATAACCTGCCAAATTTTGTAGAATGAAAATGGTGATTGGGGGGGGGGGTGGCCACAAAATTGGCATGGTCACATACTTTTCTCGGCAGCAAATCCTTTTGACCCTCTTTCTTTTTCCAAAATGTTGGGAGGTATTACCTGGCCCCACCGGGAGTTTTCCTGGTATCCCGGTGGGCCAGTCCGACATTGCACTAATCCATTAAAAATACTAGAGTGATGCTTCTATTTTAGGTGGCTATATGTTTGCTTTCCAAACCTTAAAAATTGAATGTGCTGTGCCAGCTATATTCATGCATTGAAGCTTAGAGATGTGTCACACATTGGGGGTTAAAGGAAAAGAAACTCTAATACACTGCAAGTTTATTAGGGACATGCAATAAGGTTTAGGAGCATGGTCTGATACATTCCTCTATTTTCCAGGGATTTTATTCACAGACTTAGGCTGAGCTTTATGATTTTTGCTTTAGAGCTGTGGAAAATGTATTTCCTTTTATTTTGATTAAGTCTTGCTATAACTGACTCATTGTTATGCACAAAACCAACCAGTAAACTTTCCATTTTTTTGGAAAACATTACAACACCATCTCACTAGATTTTATAAAAAGCATAAGGTATTAGACTTGTAATGATGGTTAAATGGGATATCTAATTGTGAAATGAATATTTCTAAAGCTGCAAGAAAAGAGGGCTATTATATTGCTGAACCACCATTTTTTATAGCCATTGTTTATTAATTTATGTAGAGATAATGCAAACATCAGTTCGGTGGTAAATGTACCCCTCCTAATTTTCCCTTAGAATTCACGCCTGCAGGCATTTACTGAAAGCACTGTGTTTATTATCCATATGCTACTATTATGCATCTAAGGTAAATGAAAAAAATACAACATTAATACACATCTGTGAGCCAGAATACAATTATTACATGTAGTGTAGCCAGGCAAACATACCACAAAGCAGACATTTTATAGCTCAATCATAAACGGCTGGTACATTTTACCAGCAATTCCACATGGGTTATTGGAGTATTCTCATGGCTTGCACTTGCCAAATAATACAGTCACACTTATTCAGTGTGAAAAAAATATTTAATTCAAGTAAAGAATTTCATCAGTTTGAAACTGTAAAGCTCATTGCTTCGATTAGCCCCAGTGTCTCCCTGTTTTGAATGTAGGATTGGTTTTATTACTGTGCAAAATGTAAACTTTTATTTTTTCTCTATAAGCCTTCCATCACTGAATTTGCTGTAACTGCAGAAAATATATTTTAAAAATAAATATATTTTTCCCCGATATTATGCGTTCATGCAAGTACTTTGGTGTAAACAATCCCCATTTTTTTTGTTATGCTGCATACTCTTCATGCTTTTATTAACTGTGTCAATCCATCTGGCTTCCTGTATGATCAGACTCGACTATAGTGAAACCAAAGATAATCATCAATTAGGTAATTTTAAGATGACTTTATGATATCTGTGTCATGACAACTTCAGTTGTGCATACTTATTCACTGAAGCAGATGTACGTTTATGGAATACAGATAAACAGCTTTGCATGAGTCTAGTGCACGATAAAATGACAAAGAAACAGAGCAGGCTCCGTAGGGCACATTTAGTAAAATATTATAGTAAAATAAATTGTAAAAAAATGCAATGCAATGTTAAATTCTAAAGCAATTTGAAGTTATTAAACCAGAGGTTTCAATACCAGAATATAGGAGAGAAAGAGACAAAAGAATGGTAATATAAGCAATTACCAAAGTTATGGGTCACTGTACTGTTCAGTATGAACCATAATAGTTCCCCTTTCTACAGTGAAGTTTACTGCTATTGTACTTTAAAATAGTATGTATTACTGGGATACTAGTAATTACAGCGTAATAGGTGTAGTCAAGATCAAATGCTAAATAAAAAAACATATGTATATCACTTGAAAAAGGGATTCCTTCCCGAAACATGTCGTGATTAAACACCAATAAAGGGTGATTGCAGAGAAAAGTACTGCCTATGTTCCAGTCTGTTTCGACTCTTCATGTTTATAAAAAAACCATATGCACAATCTATACGGTCTAGAAGACTCTTAACAATTCATTTTAACATAAAATTTCAGTGCCAGCTGTGAGATGGTTTGTCATATAATGTAGGCAGAGGAGACATGCTCTCAATTATATCAAATACCCACATTAGGTATAGTCTGGTGCCATTTCTGCTTTGAATGAGCCTTTCATGCAGCAATGGTGTAAGCTCTGTCAAGCAGACAGGAACCCTTGCACGTCATATATTTTGAAGAGGTGTGAACTATTTTTGTGTGTGCATGTAAAAAATCCCTTAAAATAAAGCAAAACGAACAAAGAACAGATGTCTTCTGCACATACAGTTTTTATCACTCAGTTAGTTTATTTTGGTTACAAGTAAAAGGGATCCATATGAAATCTATACAGCAAAACAAGTGCAGCTGACCTCTCACATTAATGCATGCTGACATTGCTATATAGATCGGCTCAGCCTGTAACCAGACACACCATTCTTTTGAGCTTACCTTCCAAAAGCTTGGGTATACAACATGAGGCAAGTGATATATTTTTATATGTCTATATGTCTGGTTAGAACCAAACATCTGGAGTTTATTATAATATTATATATGGAAGAGGTGGCTGTGGGCTTTCAAGTGCTATTGCTACAGTTCATTTGCATGAAAGGTGTTTTCTGGTGTGATAAAAAAAATAATAAAAATATTATTTAACATTTAGCCACCAGCATATAAAAGAGAAACAACACTTGGATGAGAACAGGTTCCTGTTTTCAATGGAAATTATATGGTTTTACATTTCATTAAAATATAACATGCTTCTATCTTATGCTGATTTTCTTGATGCTTAAAGGGCCACTAAATCATCATATTTCTTTCCCATATGTATTTGCCCAATGCAGATTATAAGATCTTTGGGGTATATTTTAACAGTCTCATTTTAGCGGTTTTAGAGGTTTTTGCAACCACAAATAAACTCACTTTCTCTAAAACCACAAATGCCTTGTAATTTATTAAAAGATCCGAATTTAAAAAGCATGAATTGAAAAAAAAAAGCGCAGAACAGTTATCTCTAAAAATGTTTTTTTGGACAATTACTAGTGAAAAAACTCAACGTTAGTGTATGAACAGTCATATCCTCTGTGTTCCTGGCCTGTATCTGGCTGGGAATAACACAGGCATGACATGCGCTTATCTAGGTAGTTTTACTATATCAATGCATTGCGGTCATTCACAGGTGGGGCCAAAAAGCATTCATATCTAACCAGTCTTCCCAAGCGTTGACAGGTCAGATATCTAGTAGCTCAGCCAAAGCTTAGAGCAGCACCTCAACTGAATAAAACATTTGCAGAAACAAAAAAAACATTGTGGCCACACTGAGCAAACATTCTCTCCGATTTGCATTTAACCATATCTGCTATCACCATGGCCTTGGATTAGTGATGTGCGGGTCTGGTCTGGCACCCGACCCTAAATCCACCCTCCCCTGTCCAAGCCTGACCATTTATAGCCCCGCGCCACCCCACCGATGATGTTACAAAAGGGGCGGGGCGATCAGGCACGCATCTAGAAAAAGGGTAGTCGGAAGCTGGCAGTGCAAGGTGGCAGGAGGGGAGAGCAGGAATAAGAGCTCAACCCAAACCCCCCCGCCAAAAGGGAGTGCGAGGTCGGCATCGCACATCACTACCTTGGATATTATGCTTGTCGAATAAATAATCCAAGCCCCTCTTATAGGCTTTAACAGAATCAGCCATCACATCACCGGAAGGGCATTCCACCACCTAAGTTGGTTCTTCACAGATGAAATTAAAGTTATTTTCGTCTAGTCTAAAGGGTGGCCTCTCGTGCAGTGATCCATTTTATGGAAAAAAAGATCTCCTGCTATATGTCTATAATGTCTTTGAATGTACTTATAAAGGGTAATCATGTCCCCTAAAGAACAACCCCAACCTTGACAAACAACGCTCATAATTTAAATCCCATCCCCTTCACCAGTTTAGTTGCACATCTCTGCACTCTCTCCAGGTCATTCATATCCCTCTTAAGCACTGGAGCCTAAAACTGCTCTGCATACTCCAGGTGAGGCCTTACCAGAGACCTATAAAGAGGTACAATTTTGTTTTCATCCCCTCAGTTTATGCCCTTTTTTATGCAAGTCAGTACTTTATTTGCTTTAGTAGTCACAGAATAACACTGCCTGGCATTAGACAACTTGTTATATACAACTTGTTGCTCTACCTGTGCAAGGGTGAGCCTGCCTGAAGATTATTTTTCCAGAGAGAGAAGCGACAATGATACTGGTGTTACATTGATGATGCAAATGTTATTATTTATGGAAATGTAAATAGCTATCTCATAAGATGCACAAACACATCTGAATACCTTATTAAATGGAAATATCTAATGGCATGTCAAATGATCTGCACAGGACTGTGTGAAATCACATTCCAGCATAAGAACACACACAACAAAAATCATTAAGCCTGATTGTGCTGAGTGATGAAATTGAGTAGCATGCCTCCACTCTTGTGCGTTTTTTTGGCTTGCTTTCTTGTTTTGATACTTGTTTGGAAGCATGAATGATATCATTATTTATCTGGCAGTTATGTCTGCTGCTTGCAGTTAGCAAAGAATCATCGTTCAAGCTGTTATATCTTGGAGATGAAAAAAAAAAATTGCCAGTATTCCAGAAGGTAACATGGTACATGGCATAAATAAATCATACAAGCAACATGTTATCTTATTTTCATTCTTTGAAAGCTTTGTATAGAAAATGGCATGTAAATAAGTGGCATATTCCAGCTGTTGTAAGAAAAATAGATTTTTTCTACTCAATGTGAAGAGTAAAGTTGCATTCTTGGTGAAAGCTTCTCTAGGAAGTGTATACACATTAACTGTCTACTGTAACAAAAGAAAATTTAAAAGTAAGTTGCCTAATTGTAAGCTAAATGAACAACAAAAGGTATGCATTTTGAATAAAGTTAAATAAAAGGGTCTCTATGCTTTCATCTTTTGTTTTCCTTATTGATTCTCCTGATGGATCTTTTAGAAGTAGAATCCATATTTATATCCCCAAGGTTTTGACGAAACTAGTAGATCACCATTCATAAGGCTACTGCCAGACCCTTTTGAGATCCATCTAAGAACCTTCCAAACCATGGAAACCATATTAATGGATATATTTGTTATACATTGGGAGCTGTACTTATTAGCTTGATAGTTCTTGATCAACTGGATCCAGATCAACTGGATCAGAAAGAAAGTTGGAAGGATGTGTTTCCCCTCTAACCATCACCCATAAGCATCAGGTGATGCCTTCAAAAATAGACAAACTGAAACTGAGGTGAATTGCCTGAACCTTTTTGCTTTGTTATATGATAGTACTCCCTTTTAGCATCACCGTTGTGAAAACAAAAGTATTTCTGTTAAAAGGGAAGTTATATTTCCAAGAGTATCGTACTTGTTCCAGGCACAGAATGCATGAAGGTACACAGAGCAGGTGCAAACTGTCTCAGGGAGCTGTGAAGGTTTTTTTTACCAGCTGTCCTAATGAATAGCTTTAATTCCAAAGGGCTGTTTGCTGGTTATAATGTGATTATTTTAATGCAAGGTTCCACTGGTAATACAGTTTATACTTTCAGTCACAGTCTTCATGTTAACAAGTAGATTCATGCAAAAGCATGAAGTCACGTATGACTAAATAGATGTACCTCCGCTTTTATATTTGTAAATATGTGTAATCAGTAGGGTGCATAGTAGCCTAGGGTGCTGTCTCTGTATTATTACTTGGCAACTATGACAATAGACGGTAAACTTGTGATTTTAGAGAACAGTATATATATAGTATATTGCTACAAATCAGTAGAATCACTGCATAGCTTCATCCATCATTTTTTAAAGCAGTGTGTAGCAATACATTTAATGTAGTGGGTTGAGCTATTACACCAAATGTTTGATAACCTTATTGGAGGGCCTCAACTGGCACATGGACCTACCTCTACCTGGACAGCCATATTATTATGTCTGTTAATGAATTTAGGTCTGCAATAACAAACAATTTAAAATAATGTTGCAGGCTTATTTTCTTCTTAAATAAATAAAAAGTCACATAACTTATGGTATTGCTGAATGTCTTTTGTGTATTGTATATCACTGATACATAGAGACCCTCTTGAGAGGGTGAATGGTTAAAGTAGTGGCATATAAAGATGAAATCTAGCTTGACTGCCTCAGGTCACTGAAATAATGAGACATTTTTCTGACTTACACCTTTTTTATTGCACCAATATTGCCAGGGAAACCTATGGCCTAACACTCAGCACCTGTCCTAAATTCTTTCCCCCCTCCTTAAAATCATAGCCCCTGTTACAAAAGACTTAATTGATTCCAAGCATTTATACGTGTGTGATTTTAAGTCTTCTGTTCTCTTGCCAGCTACTAGGTTACTTAGAAAACGAGCCGCTCACTATCCAGCTGTTCATTGGTACTGCAGACGATCGCCTGCTGCGACCCCATGCTTTCTACCAGGTCCATCGCATCACCGGCAAGACCGTTTCTACCACAAGTCATGAAACAATCCTCTCCAACACCAAGGTTTTGGAAATCCCACTTCTGCCAGAGAACAATATGAGAGCCATGTAAGCCTACCTGTGCTTTTCTGAAGCGCTGCCCATTAGTAATTTCAATATGAGTTAATTTTGTTACGTAAATCCCATAAATAATCCAGCTTTCCCCAATCAACTCTTCAAAACATGTTTGAAGTACCTCTCCTCGTTTTACCACCTTAATAAACCTTAAAAATACTTCTGACAACTGATTGCTTTTGGTTCTTATGTTTCAGCCCGTGCGGCTGTTGCTTTTTATAAAACATGTCTCAGTTACAGAGCTGTAAATATCTTCCACTTCAACCTTAGTGTACAGTTTATGGGATGACACTTATTGGATCTTGTTTTCTGAAGTGCAGTGTTTTTTCAAACATAAGATTATATGCTTCTCTTGGGAATATAAAAGAAAAAGATGATACGGAAAACTTATAGGCGCAGACCATCTCAAATCCTGTCATGTTTGCTGAAAAACGCACAGACAGAGCAGGTTTTATAAACAACTTTACAGCAGCACTTACATATACAAATACACATTGCTGTTCATAGAGGTGTTCTCTATGAAGAGAGAAAAAGGTCCACCCAAAAGGTCCACCTCTGGGTGAATTTAGAAGAGGAGTTTTTTTGCAACAATTTTTAATACGAAAATTGCAAAAACAAAAAATCCAAATTATTATCATCACATTATAAAGTAAATAAAGGTCAAATGTAGCATCATATGTCATTAAGAATTTTAAGTTTACAAATTACAGTACATTAGATATGTGTGGTATAAACTGTCTGGGCCCAACATCTATGCTTGAGCAATTTTGTGCATGCACATTTCTATATATATATATCTTTTTATTTATTTTTTTAATATTATTTGCACACATCAGCACTTCCCAAAAAAATATAATCCAAAATTCTAAATAAACACAGCACAGGATGAAACATATGAGACTGCTCTCAAGTGTATTGTCTGTACTGGATTCATATACAGATATTTTCTTATAATTGTAATAGGGCTATTTTACTTCAGGCTTAAAAAGGATTTCAGTAATTACTTTGATAAAGAATAACCACTTTTTGTTGTCTGAACAGTATCGATTGTGCTGGTATTCTGAAGCTTCGCAATTCAGACATTGAGCTACGAAAAGGTGAAACAGATATTGGACGGAAGAATACAAGAGTCCGCTTAGTGTTCCGTGTTCACATTCCACAAGCCAATGGGAGAACTCTCACTCTGCAAGCAGCATCAAACCCTATAGAGTGTTGTAAGTAATTATAAGGCATGCCTTAAATTAATTGTAATGTGTATCTGAAAAGAAAATATGCTAGTAGTCTAATACTGTTTGAAAAAAAAATAGAATGCAGAGGATCGATATATGTTATTAACATATATTCTTCCCTGTAAGGGTTACAGATTTATGATGAGGGAATAATGTAAATATTTGTAGTTCTGTTGGTGTAGTGATTCTGTGTCATCACATTTCTTTGCAATATATTTGGCTCTGCATCCCTTACATAGGTCTTTCTGCTCAGTTTATGTACCACCCACTCTTTCCCATGGTTAGCACGATTTAGAACAGGAAACAGACACTAGTACTCGGAGCTGACATCTAGCAAAAACAAAATCAAAATTTTTGCAGTTCAGGTAAAATATTTAAAAGAACAGTAACATCAAAAAATTTAAGTGTTTTAAAGGAATTGTTCAGTGTAAAAATAAAAACTGGGTAAATAGATAGGCTGTGCAAAATAAAAAATGTTTCTAATATAGTTAGTTAGCCAACAATATAATTTATAAAGGCTGGAGTGACTGGATGTCTAACATAATAGCCAGAACACTACTTCCTGCTTTTCAGCTCTCTTGGTTTACGCTGACCGATTACCCCTGGTTACCAGGCAGTAACCAATCAAAGACTTGAGGGGGGGCCACATGGGTCATACCTTTTGATTTTGAATCTGAGCTGAATGCTGAGGATCAATTGCAGACTCACTGAACAGATATGTACCATGTGGCCCCCCTTCAAGTCGCTGACTAGCTCAGTTATAGAGCTGAAAAGCAGGAAGTAGTGTTCTGGCTATTATGTTACACATCCAGTCACTCCAGCCTTTATACATTACATATTTGGCTAACTAACTATACTAGAAGTTTTATTTTTTATTTTGCACAGGCTATCTATTTACATAGTTTTTATTTTCACACTGAACTGTTCCTTTAAAGCAGTGATCCCCAACCAGTAGCTCGTGAGCAACGTGTTGCTCCCCGACCCCTTGGATGTTGCTCCCAGTGGCCTCAAAGCAGGGGCTTATTTTTGAATTCCTGGCTTGAAGGCAAGTTTTGGCTGCATTAAAACCAGATGTACTGCCAAAAAGAGCCTCCTGTAGCTGCCAGTTCACACAAGGGCTACCAATAGCCAATCACAGCCCTTATTTGTCACCACCAGGAACTTGTTTCATGCTTGTGTTGCTCCCCAACTCTTTTTTACTACTGAATGTGGCTCACGGGTGAAAAAGGTTGGGGACCCCTGCTTTAAAGTAATAAAAATATAATGCTGTGTTGCCCTGCACTAGTAAAACTGATGAGTTTGCTTCAGAAACACTACTTCTGTTTATATAAATATGTTGCTGTGTAGCAATGGGGGCAGCCATTCAAAGGAGAAAAGGCTCAGGTTACACAGCAGATATCAGATAAGCTCTGTAGAACATCATGGTGTTATATGTTATTCACTATTTAACCTGTGCCATAGAGCCTTTTTTCAATTACCGCCATTGCTACAGCAGTTTATATGAACTGTATCTTGTTTATATGAACTGTAGTAGTGTTTCTGAAGCAAACCCACCAGTTTTACCAGTGCAGGACAACAGTACATGATATTTTCATTACTTTAAAACACGTTTGTTTTTGGTGTTACTTTTCCTTTAGGTGGACATAAAATGAAAGTTTGAAAAGTAAATATGGTATAATATTATGGGGATTTTCAAAGACAGCAATAACCAAACAAAAAAGTTTTTTCATACCAGCACATTTTATATTAGTATACAAACAAGCAATTTGGGTTTACCCCTGTTGTTGATTTATGGGATGAGGGGATTTTGAAATATTTTAGGTTAAACTCTCAAAAATCTTACTTTGAATAAGCAGGGTTGGGCTTTGTTTCCTTCTCATATCCCAGCATTTTATATAGGGAAGAGGATCAAGGCCTTTCTAGTGACACAATCTTTTGTGTGACAAAAGTCCCTTCACTAAAGGAAGACAGGTATAGATAAAAAACCTAGAGCAATTCATTGTCGGATATTTAATTAGTTTAATGTTCCTTAGCACAAAAACCATGAAGGGTAAAGTTGGGCTTGTAACAACTCATTCCAAACCTCGTAGTACCCATTACAGTGCAGTTATCCAAGAAAACAAAGTCAGTAATGCAAAGTGGTTGTTTATGAGGTAAAATCCAGAATTGTAACTATAGCTGCTCTCAAAAAGCATGTTGGCCTATTTCCAGGCCATCCATCTACAGACTGTAGCAGTCCAGCTGTTGCTGATCAATGACTCTTTTGTTGTAATGCAGCAACAGCTGAAGAGCCAGAAATTATGCATGTCCCAGTATAAAATGAACCAGTTTGTCACTTGTGAATTTGCATTACGTAGGCAGAGGATTCTGACTGAGACCAAATGATTACAAGTGCATTTCGGTACATCTTAGTCTTTTAATATTAAAATATGTCTACGTTTCCAAACACTAGTAGAATAAATATGAATCTAGTGTCCGGATTTGAAAGTGTTGAGCATATTTCATGTATGGATACCTGTTTTATTTTTTTCTTGACTGACTGGCTTGGGTGTTTTACTTAATACAAAGCCATACAACAACTCTGTATTGCATACTTACTGACACTGGCTCTCTGATCAGTAACAGAATGTGTTGATGTGAAATACCTAAAAAAAAACTAGTATTTGGTTTGTATTGGAATTGTGTGTTTTGATTGAAGTGTAGACAAGGAATTTGGTTGTGTTTACAAAAGAGTAGTGATGGGCGAATCTGGCCCTTTTCGCTTCACCGAAAAATTTGCAAAACGGTGACAAATTCACCAAATGCATTGAAGTCTATGGGTGACACATTTTTTGGCGCGCAACAATTTTTTCACCTATTGGAGTATATGGCGTCTTTTTCACTGCGAAACCTGGCAAAAAAATTCGCTCATCACTACAAAAGAGCAGGTGTGAATATACAGGTTTATGATTTGATAATATTTTTCCCTTTTAAGCTCAGCGATCTGCTCAGGAATTGCCATTGGTGGAGAAACAGAGCATTGACAGCTTTCCAGTGATCGGTGGGAAAAAAATTATATTGAATGGACACAATTTCCAACCAGACTCCAAAGTAATTTTTGTAGAAAAAGCACCAGGTATACAGATATATTTTTGTTTTCCTATTTATTTTTTGCATATGCATTACATATGATAGAATAAGTGTGCATATTAGTCTGTACTGTTGCAAGTCAATTTTGAATCATATTGAGTCATTTAACTTGTTGATGGCGTTCCATAGCATGATTGCTTTTGAATGGCAATGCTCCAACTTCATTTTCCAAAGTGCAGAGATGGGTCACAAAATTATGCTGTAAATAAAAAGAAAAGGTTCATTTATAATAAGGAGTTTCCAATCAAAATAAGTATTATTGCACTTTAGTGCAAAAGGGATTTACCGTACTTTTGCGTATATATGTTTTATTCACTTAAAGGCAGATTTATCAAGGGCCGAATTTCGAAGTTAAAAATACTGCGAAATTCGACCGTCGAATTAAAATACTTTTTTTCATCGAATTTGGCTGTTCTGCGGTCGAAGTAAAATCGAACGATCAAATCCTTTGAATCATTTTCATTCTACAATAATAAATCACATCTTGAGGATTTAAAGAACTTGACAGCTGAAAGTATTTGTCGGTATTAGGGACAGCTCTTCATTGGAACAAATAATCAAATAACAAGTGCTTCTGACATTTAATAGTAGTTTTCATTTATGTAGAGGAGACAGAAAATAATTCCCCAACATCAGTGCCATAATAAAAAATAAATGAGATATTATTGTGATAAATAGTAAAAGTTCTGTAGACAAGTCAACCTCAAAAGCTGAATTTAGAAGACAGCCACAGCTCATAAATGCTATATGAGAAAATAATGCAAGTGACTAGAATAAAATTATTACATGCCTTTTAAAACATATGAAAAATAATATACAGGTATAGGACCTGTTATACAGAATGCTTGGGACCTGGGGTTTTCCCCATAGTGGATCTACGTAATTTTGATCTTCATACCTTAAGTCTACTAGAAAATAATGTAAACATTAAATAAACCCAATAGACTGGTTTTGCTTCCAATAATGATTAATTATATCTTAGTTGGTATCAAGTACAAGCTTCTGTTTTATTATTACAGGGAAAAAGGAAATAATTTTTAAAAATTTGGATTATTTGGATAAAATTTAATCTATGGAAGACTAGGTTTTCGGATAATGGATCCCATACCTGTATTGCAATTACAGTTATTGCATAACCAAAATAATCTGTGCAAAAAACTCATTGTCAATGGCTTCTTTTCAGAGTAGTACATATATGAAAACAGTGTCTTGTAATGCCTAAAGGAGGCCATACACAGGCAGATTTGCCAATTTGTCCACTTTGGACTAAATGTGCAATTTATCTATCTGTGTATGAGCCCTTCCCGGGGGCCTATCTGATAGATTCACCTAGATATCTATCGGACAGGTTAAAAAATCCCATCAGATGGGAACTGCACCAGTTTGTTAATTCAGTCCTCTTCCAATGGGCCTGCATAGCTGCCAAATGCCAAACTATTGGATCAGCCTAGTTTGACCTACAGTGAAGGCGGCCTTGTATTTGGATTTGTACTACTTCTAAAACAAAAAAAAGATCTCATTTACAAAAGGGATGCAATGTGCAGAATTCAAGTATAGGGTACCCACAATGCATCTTGTACCAAGACTGTGTTTGATATACATAGAATTTTACTTGGCAACGATTACGCACTGCTGGATCCAAGATGGCCCATAGGCATCCACATGCATAAAGAGGAAGCAAAGCCTCGGTACCACGAAAATAAATATGATAATGTTATATCTAATGTTACAGAAAATGAGACAGCACCATTTAAGTCTCAGTTAAAAGAGCACAGAAAGTTGATACATGAAATAGATGTTATGCACATTTGGTCGATACATAAAAGCAGTAAAGATTATATGAAATTAAGGATATTACAGGTTAACCCTGGAAAGCTATTGCTTTTGTATTATTTCAAAGGAAAGGAAGCTTAAGTATGCAAATTATTTCTTCTTTGCCATCAACAGCGAGATTCTAAATACTAATTCTATTTAATTATAAAGGGTAATTTTAAACCCGTTTCTGATCACTGTGTGGCTATTAACTGATTTTTGTAAACATATATAGTGAATAATTATATTGTGCTTTAATTAAGCCAACCCACAGTGAAATTGCCTCCCACCTAGCCTACTCTTCAGGAGGTGTTCTAGTCCAGAAAAAGCTTGAAGAAAGGACTTTGTTTTGCTGAGCCCTTCAGGGCTAGTCTTTTAAGACAATGTCTTTTGTAAAATTGTCCTGGACTTAGCTTGTAATAACAATTAATGGTAGACAAAATACTTGCATATCCGCTGGTGATGCATCATTCTGAAGCAATGCCTGTTTTAATTGTACTTTGTGCACAAGCACTTAAATGCAATTGAAATAAAAATATAATAATAGTAATTTTAGTTAATTAGCCAGCTGCAGTGTCTCTGCCAGCAGGTGTTTTCTTCTTACCTTCAAGAGTAAAAACAAGGAAAGCAGGTACCAGACTCCCTGCATATTTCTGCTTGGGGTTCAGCCATTCAATGGTTGACTAAAGAGATTTGTTCTTTGAAAATTAAAATTAACATAAAAGTTAATAACCCTCCTAGTGGGTTTCAGCTAATAGAATTAGAGAAGGCTAGTCATTATTATAAACACCTAAGTAAAATCATGCAAAATAATGAATGCCTCCTTAGAAAGTCACATAATCATAGTAGGCTGACTCAAAGGGTTTTCACATTGCTATTTTACAATTCCATAAAAATCAACATTTTAATGGGTAATTATAATCCATAGCAGCAAGATTAAAAGCCAAGCAATAGGGGAGCAATTAGCCCAAATAAAATGCCAGTAAACGTGGTCAACGCTACACTTCTTATTTAACTACTTGTTTCCCTAAATAGTTGTACACCATGCTGCCTGTTTTGTGGGTTTATTCGTTTAGTTTTGCATTACTATAAACTGCCTGGTATTACTTAAACATATCTCAGGTATTCAACATTATTGTTCTATATCACAGATTTTTTAAAATTGACTTTCATAGTAGAAACTTTTGCACAGCTATGATGCACTGATACAAGGTCCTGGGGGAAGCACAGTTCTGATGACCTAATTCAAAACTACTAACATGGAGATTGGAGATTATTACAGTGTATTTCATGACTGTTTTTTTTACATTAGAGGGGTCATTTACTACCTCCAAGGTAGTGTACAAGGTTAAAAATGCTCCTGCTAGTTGCACTTTGCGCACTGCATTCCTCAACTGCAGAAATGCTGACCCAATGAATACAATGCTTACCATATTCTACAGCACTGAATTCATGAGTGGGAAGGAATGCAGGATTTACCACCCCGTCCCCTATCAGTCTCATACTTGTGTATCTGAATGATTCTCAGGTTAGGGGTAGGAAGTAGAGGTCACATGCTGCAATGAGGCCATGTTCTTACAGCTGTGGCAGGAGGTAAGTCAGGGTTAGACAGAGATTTTTTTGTCCAGTACAATGTTCATAGTGCTACCATACCTCCAGACAGAAGTGCTCCGTAAATGAGCACTAAAGAGCATGCTCTTGCCTATGTGACTGTACCCAAACTAACAAGACACAGTATATAGCCAGTTGTGGATTTAGAAAACCTTAGGCAGAGCTTGTTTTTTTTTCCATTTTGCATGAAATAAGGACCACACCTAAAGTGAAAAGAGCATGGTTGATTAAACCAAACACATATCCTGACATTCTTCATTAAAACCAGGTGGGGATAGGTGATTTTCATTAAAGGGAATCTATACCCCCCGAACAATGTAGGTCTCTATAAAAATATATTGCATAAATCAGCTCATATATAAAACCCTGCTTCATGTAAATAAATCATTTTCATAATAATGTACTTTTTTAGTATTATGTGCCATTGGGTATTCATAAATAGAAAATTGCCATTTTAAAAAATACGTGCCGCCCCCTGGGATCCTAGGATTTACAGTGCATACAAACAAAACATACATGTTAGGTCACATGAGCCAATTAATAGTTCTGTCTTTTGCTTCCACACTTCTTCCGGTTACATTCCATCCAATAGGTGGGTAATGAAACCATTCAGGGCAGGGATTCTGCTGCAAGGTGCTTTTATTAACAACACGACATGTTTCGAGCTTAATAGCTCTTTATCAAGTGTGAACATCTCATCCATGGTACAAAAAATAAATTCAAACCCCACCCCTCTAATAACATTGGTTAACAAGCCACTGCTGGGAGGATTTACCAGCCTAGCCGGTCAGCAAAGTTTAAGTCCAAATTTTCCACAACATTTCAAAGTCACCTTGCAGCAGAATCCCTGCGCTGAATGGTTTCATTACCCACCTATTGGATGGAATGATTATACTGCTTTGGATGGAAGCAAGGGTTTCTGAGACCATAATAAGACAAGAAGGGTAATTATACCAGTTTATTGAGTTTCTTCTTGTTACAGTTAGAGCTGTAGTATATTTGGTCAGGTGATCTCTGAGGAAGCAGAGAGACCATTGTGAAATGGTGGTTCAAGGCAAGAGATGTAAAATGGCAATATTTACTTAAGTATATACCAGTTTGGTAAAAAAAAAAAAATTATATCAACTATCTGTTGCTTAAGTATTAATTGGGGGTATATTTTTCCTTTAAAGGACATGTAAAGCCTACATTTTCCTACATTGTATATAAATTGGGAGCAACTCCCGACCCAAATGGCATTATTTGTATTGCATATATCCCCTCCATTTGCCAGCATCATTATATTTCACTAAAACAAATAGAAGTTTTCACCCGGGGGCCATTTTCCCTCTGTGCATTTAAATCTGCAAACAGCTGATATGCAATGTAAAGTTCATTTAATTAACAAATGCAGCCAAACACAGGCAGAATTTACTATGATGACAAGTGCTGCTTGGATTGAGCACTGTAATGATTACTTTGAGCCCAGGAGAGGGTGTTAGGATTTAAAAATAGGAGCAGACAACTAGAGCAGAGTTTCTATGGGAACCAGCAATGCTATGTTTTCATTGGCTGCTAGACTGGAGCATGTGTTTATTAATTTGAATGGAGAACAACTGAGCATGCTCATGAGCCAAAGGAAATTCCCGAGGGAGTGGGCTGAGTAGGTTAGAGGAGCAAAAGGAATCCTAAGTGATTAAGGGGATGCTGCAGCCTTACTATTAACCTTTGAACAATCAGAGTGGCAGGTATTTAGAGGTTTCAAAGAGGCTCTACAGTGATTACATTTTTGCGTTGGGGGGGTTTACATGTCCTTTACGATATTTAGATTAAACTTCTTGTTACCTCCTTAGAACAAGTGAAATGGCAACATCAGATACAACTGAAACAACTGCATGCATTTAGTCATTTTATGTGCAGAAATACTTTATGTCTTTATGATTTAGTGGACATTTCTAAGAAAATACATTACAAAAATATATAACTGTATCAGACAGGCATAATTTTGCCTAGTGCCAAGATAGAAATGAGAAAGGAACTGCTTGGTTAAGTGAAGTTTTATTTGTGTCTTTTGGTTGCTGTGCTTTATGAGAACGCTGTTAAAAATCCAATTTTTTTTACTGTAAGTAAAATTACCAACAGTGCAGAGTTAACTTCTCTGAGAAATGTATTTTAAATTAGGAAATGTGTTACAGATATTGTAGCAGCTATAGTGCAAGCTGTTTTTAGCTCCAGCTATGACATTCATTCCAGTGTCTTGTAAGACAAAATCTCAGCTGTTGTAACCTCATGAGGCCTGGCATTATCCTGCCCTCCTTGAATAGGGAGTCTCTGCTAACAATGACTCATTCCAAGGGAATCCCAAAAGAACAATCATGTCAGTACTTGAACTTGAAGGAAAGAGAGTGGAGTTCAGTGTTAACCCTTTGTTCTGTTTGTAAGGCTTAACAGTGTTCTGATTGGGGGATAATACACTTGAATTCAGTATCTGAATTCTTAACCCATGAGTTTTCAGTGAAGTCAGAAAAGGATTGCTTGTAATCTCGATGTAGGCAATTTTTTTCTTTTTACACAGTAGTTAATCTCTTATAAAATTATACCCGAGACCAGGATCGTCTTGCCTCAAACTTCAGTATCCAGTTACATTATTGCAATATTTGTAATTATCTATAGCTTACAGTAGGGACATATAAAGCAAAACGTCTCATAGTTTCAATCTGACTACATAAAAAATACATAGCTGCTATTATTTCATTGCTTCTTTTCCAAAAAAACCCCAAGTTTTAGCTAGACTCTGATTACCTGTTTCAGTCTGCGTCAAAATCTTGTTTTGATATTACCCCAATATTACCGTAATACATTTTCATTGTAGTATATATTTTTTAGAAACATGTATGCAGATACATGTTTTTTTTTTTTACATTTTAACATTGTCATTTTATCCAAGGGATAAAATAATTAAAACAAAAAAGCTGCAGTTTTGCTTCATTTGTGTCTGTTTTTATTCATCAAACTACATCAGACCAGTAAACACTAACTGCAGGTTACCATGGGTTAAGCATTTGTACATAATTCACCTATGTTAGTGACTTTACCCTCAGGGGGTAATGTGTTAAACTGTCACTCTGAAAAAAATTTGCATTGCACATATTTTACCATTAGTGTTTTTTTCATTTCCTCACATGTGTAAGAACCCTTATACAGGGCTAGGACCTATTTTCCCCATTCTTAGGGCTTGGGATTTTCTGGAGAAGAGATCTTAATCCTATTTGGATCATCATAACATAAGTCTGCTAAAATTATTTAAATATGAAATAAACCCAATATGGATTTGCAGCTTAGTTTTCATACAAGGTACTATTTTATTATTATAGATAGAAAGGAGATCATTTTTAAAAATTAGAATGATTTGCTCTCTATGGGAGATGGAGATAATTCGAAGCTTTTTTTGGATAACAGATTTCTGAAATGGAAAGGACAGTTGCCTTATTCTAGAGAGACAAATATAGTTACCAGCTTGCACACCCTGGCTCTCCAAAACGTGTATTGCCCGGTGCCCGGCCGAGAGGGCTTGGGAAACCCACAAACTTCCAGCACGAATAATTCCACCGGCACACAGGTCTTTAGTTGCAAGCAGGGATAACCCTTGCTAAATTTTTATTTGCGTGATGCAACGTTTCGGGGTGATCCCCTTTGTCAAGCATACAAACCGATTGTGAACCAAACTATTTAACACCACCTCAAGTGTAGTTAATTAGCATAATTAATTGGAGGCGTGTACCAATCATTAACACCATCGTAACAACTATCAAATATAATAGGATAAAAGTATTTAAAAATTTGTTTGTTACAATAAATATTATCACAGTAATAAGTGAAACCAACATCCACCATAAAAAGTTAAAATCATGTGGAAAAAGTGTAGAAAAAAATTTCAAAATAAATGTTCAAAATCCAGGTCCCATATTGTCCAGAGAACAACCTCATAGTGTCCAACATTTACTGAATGTCCCAAATCCAGAGGAAAAAAGAAAAAGAACAGAGACTTCTTGAACCTAATAAATATTAATACTGGATACATAATGACCAAAACATAGTAACAAATGTTGCAATATATTAAACAAACTTGTTATGTAGAAAAACTATCTTACCCTACGCAGGGAAAAGGAAGTGAGTAGCTGTAACTGACCCTGTGGCAAATTTGAATTTCTGAATTATCTGTAAGAGAAGTATAAAAGGATTAATGCAAGAAGCACGACATATTGAACTCTTCATTTAACCCTCTAGGGTGTCTGGACTGAAGCTTCCAGATCCAGAAACATTCCCTTTGTAGTAACACTTTTTTTCTATCCATACCTTGTTTTGCTATTACTTTCTCCAGAATTTGCCACCGAACCTGAGAAACCTGATGCCCATGGTTGGAAAAATGGGCTGCCAATAAAGTTTCCTTTTTATATTTTGTCCTATCTTTTTCTTTGTCAATATTTTTCTTGTGCTGCACTGCAGCGGTTGGAGGGCAATAGTTCCTTATAACTGACTTATGCTCATTAAGCCGCACTTTGATAGGTCTACTGGTTTGGCCCACATATTATATTTGATGGTTGTTACGATGGTGTTAATGATTGGTACACGCCTCCAATTAATTATGTTAATTAACTACACTTGAGGTGGTGTTAAATAGTTTGGTTCACAATCGGTTTGTATGCTTGACAAAGGGGATCACCCCGAAACGTTGCATCACGCAAATAAAAATTTAGCAAGGGTTATCCCTGCTTGCAACTAAAGACCTGTGTGCCGGTGGAATTATTCGTGCTTATTCTAGAGAGGGCAGTTCTATCCTGAGAAGCTCAGCCATTAGCTCTTCAGCTGTTAAAGGGGTAAAATAAAGACCTTAGCAAGTTTCAGTACTAGTTATTAACTGCTACTTGGCAACATGTAAACATTTATGTTGCAAAAACAGAAATGATATATCCGTCACTGCCTATTACCTCTTATATTATCATGTTGCAGTGCACTGGCAGCATGAGAGTCCAAGGTTGCATTCAGGGCCAAAATCCCTGGTGCACCTAGGCCGTGAGGTCCCAGCACCCGCCTGCACTAACCCCCACGAGCGCTTGCACACATGGCCAGAGCTGCGCCCCAGAAAGCAGCTGGGCAGCTTGCCACCCCTAATATTTTGCCACCCTATGCCCAGGCCTTTGTGGCCTCACCACATAACTGGGCCTGGTTGCATTGGGAAAATGTATAACTATAAATGTGCATTCTAGTAATGTCCGAGGAGCTAATGACTCCATTTGGAGTTTGCATGTTTACAGTATCAAACAAGTCTGCAATTATCTATTACATGCAAATGGTGGGTTAAATGGATCAAAATGGAGGAAGAAATAGAAAATGCAAATAAAGGTATGATATCACATAATTTAATATTTGTGACAGTTTGTGTAATTCATTTATTAATTATGCTGTAAAAAAAATCTTTAGGTAGTATTCTGTGACATCAGGTTTGGGATAAGCTGTTTGGTAGGGGTATTGGTAAACTGATAGCAGTAACTCAGCAACTGGGCATGACCCAAAGCAACCAATTGACAGGTAAGACAGGTAAATAAAATTAACTATTGATTGGTTGCTATATTTTTTGGGCAAAAAGGTCTTTTGCTTTTGTTACTGCATAACAGTCAAAGCCAGTTACACACAAAGCAAACAGGTCATTTCGATCCAGATTAGCAATGTGTGCGGTTGGGGTATGGTATGATCAGCACATGAATTGGATCACTGGCCAACTAGGAATAGTAAGGATCTGCACTAATCTATTTTTTCTTGCCAGCCAGATACTTGGTTTGTCGAAAAATGGCCATATCCAGCAATTGTATATCTAATAATTGGAAAACGGTTTTAACAGGTGCGGGATGTTTTTCACGATTTGAGGGTTGGAGTGAGAGGCTGTAGCCTATGCTTTTGAGGAAGTGGCGTGAGGCCACAAAACGCATAAAGCGTGGGGGTTATTGATCCGCTGCGAGTATTTCAAATATATTTATGTAATTAATTTTTCAATAAACTTAAACTTTTAAGACCTGATACTGCCTGGTGCTCCGTGGAAAAACACATAGTTTGGATATTCTTGTTAGTAACTAAATCACAAAATATGCAGGTAGTTCTCAAAGCAAATTTGCTAGTGTTGTCTTAGGGGGTTATTTCCAAAAAAGTTTATATCAAAAAAGATATATATCCCAAGGCCTTTTAGAGTAAAAATAAGAATAATTTATTGAATTTTACATTTAAAAAGTATTCAGTACATACCACCCCACATATCCCACCTTACGCGTTTCGCACCTTCCGGCGCTTAGTCATAGGTGTGTCTTAGGGGGTTATTTACTAAACTCTGAATGCAGAAATCACGAAAAATTTGTGATTTTATTTTTTTTATAAAATCGGACTTTTAAAAAATGACAAATTTTTTGGAATTTAGTAAACCCAGAGGATGGAAAAGTCTGAATCTGAAAATCCGGCATCTCAGACCTGTCGAGGTTGCATATAAGTCAATGGTAGAAATCCCAATGATTTTTTGATGTGCGCTGGGTGTTTTCGGGTGAAAATTCAAAATAATCGTGAGAATCTGATGAAAAAAAAGTGAAAATCTGATATAAAAAAAAAATCCGAAAAAAAAGTGAAAATCTGATTTTTTCCTGCAAACCAAATTTTCGGGAAAATGTAATAATACGTAAGCTTAAAAAACCCGAGCGGATTTGATCAGAGTTTGTAGCATAAAATATTGAGATAAATTCGGACTTTGATAAATAACCCCCTTACTTCTTGCCTGATCCATTAATCTGTATATTAATGCTTTAGGCCTGCATCATTGTATTTTCAGTGACAATCATTATTTAAATTTGTGCACAAAAATCAGTGGCAGGGTTAAGACTGCAAGAGCTGTTTTGACAAAGTATGACGCGCAGACTGATGGAGTTGAATCTCCGCCAATCTCCTTTTGGTAAGAGATATTACATTCTTGGAGATCTTTCCACACTATTTCTAATGCCAGTAGCAGTAACAGTAAGGAGGCCAGTGGCCAGAAAAGTGTCGTGTTTCCACTTGCAATCAAAATGTAATTCATGTAAAGAGAAATACACCAACATTTAATTCACTGAAGCTGTGTTTTGTCAGCTTTTATATAATATATTCTAATTGTTTATTTAATCCCGATATATATATATATATATATATATATATATATACATACATACATACATACATACATACATATATATATATATATATATATATATATATATATATATATATATATATATATACATACATATATCCATGCTGTTGCACAACAGGACTCTAAGCTCAGCATTCAAAGCCAATGACTAGGCAAGCAGAATTAACGTTGACAGATAACAACAGGGTAGTTTAAACTGGAGACTGTCTATGAATATTGGTGTACTGCATAAGAGGAGGAAGAGTCTCAGCAAGCAATGAAAAAGCTGTTGAACAACCACTAAATACCCATTTCAATTATTAAACCTTTAAATACTTTGTACATAAAAGATGACTGGAACATTTGCAAATGGCTCAAGGCTCACAGGCTGAAGATTTCTATTGCTCAGTCTAACACTGTAAAAAGGTAAACATCAATATTCTAAATGATGTCAAGCCATAAAGCTTGCTAGGCAGCCTATTTTCCTCTTTCTAATATTTATAACTTTGATTATTGTGGCTTTTACTAGGGCTTTCATGTATGCTTTCTGTGGCATTCTTTTGAAAAATGTTGATTATTTGAGATAAATATTATTAAATATAAAGATCTGTCGGTATACAGGTTTGTATGAAAATGAATGATTGTCAGGGCAGTCTCTTAGTGGAGTATGTAAGAGATTTGTCTGGTGTTAGTTTATGCCAGAGCTCTAGTCTATATTTGTTATAGGCAATTTGAGAACCTAGTTGGCCAGCTCAATCATCTCCTAGATGACTGTTTTGTGGATTGGGTACTGTGTAAGTTTACCACTATTTTCTGGTTGCTGATTAGTGATGTATTGCAATATGCAAAAATGTTATAAATTATTAAAGTATGCCATTCATTTTTTTAATCAAGAACCAGCAATGCAGAATGTGCCTTTGGAAATCATGCAAGAACAGTTGCAGTTGCAGAAGCCAATGACATTTCAGCCACAGCTAGTTTACTTTAGGCATGGAACCTGGGGAGTGGTACTAGATTCTGCAGTAATGTCTAAAATAGAATGAGATAGAGCAAGGAAAATTCATTTCCTTGGTCTACAAAGTTTCAATTATGAAGAGGATCAGTTGAGATTTCTTTTATGCCTTTTAAAGTTTAAAAACTATAAAAATCTTCACCTTTCAGCCTTCGCAAAAAAGTGTAGGTTTGTGGTCTGTATTGTTTTCATGTTAGACTCTTTCTCCTTGAGTTTGGGAACCTCCAGTAACCACAATCCTCTGATTAAAACCAATGGTGTGTTCCTGTGTGTTTGAAAGCTGTTATACATGGCACACATGCCACCCACAAATAGAGATTCTGACTGGTCATCAGGCCTTTTTTTTCTCACAGATCATAATAGGGTATCACACACAGTAGTGTAACTAGAGGGGGGACGGGCCCTGGTGCGTGACGCGCAGCCGGGCCCCGCCCCCTCTGTACGGCCGCATTTTCAGTGGCGCACGGGCTGCCGGGGGGCCCTGAGGGGGTGCTCCCCCGGTAGTTCTGCCACTGATCACACAGGTGCTGGTCCAAGCTGTTACTGTTTTACTGAAGTATAATTGCCCATTACTATTATATTTTCCTTAGTAAGAAAGTAGTATATGCTCACTGGGTTTTTAACATGTTGCCTTAAACAAGGCAATCTTGTTTTTTGTAACGTGAACCTGCTTGTTAATTGAATTAACATAACTGAATTATGGTAAATGCTGTAATTATACTAATCATTGCATTAGTCTTCCATTGGAGGCTGTGCTTGTGTAACGTTAAGAAATTAAATTATCATAAAAATAAATAGCTTTAGCCATCTTTGCTTTTTTTGTGAATTTCACAATTCGAATCGAATGTGTGAATTTTGAAACTCGAAAATTTGAATTTAATATTCAAACCTTGATAAATTTGCCTCTAACTCTAGGATACTTGCTTATTGATCAACAACTCCTGTTCTTTGCCTACTTAAGATGTATATTTTCTGTTACTGTCTGTCCAGATATCCTACTGGAAGTTGAATTTGGAATAAGTATAAAGATTAATAATAAACAAAATGAAATAGATGCATCCTCTATCACAAACTAAGTATTAATTTCTATATCTGGCAAAGTGCTATTTGATAAACTACATAAACCAACTTGTATTGTGTTAGAGAGAAAACTACCATAATATTGGTAACAAATGCAGATATGCTGAAGTGAACATTCTTCTTCATTCACACATAATAAAAAAAAATGCTTTCAAAATGTCACAGAAGGGATAGTATCAAGGTTGGCTCATTCCAGTCAGGCAGGCCAGCATTTAAGGCTAAGGCCACACTAGGCGATAGCGCCGCGATTTGACTCACGACGACTTTTCGCCGCGACTTTTAAGCCGCAATCGCTGGGGAAACTTTTGCGCTGGCTTCTATGGGGAATCGCGAAAAATCGCCAGCGTAAAAACACACGCGGCGATCTTTTCTCTACTGTCGCTCAAAATTGCCTCGCTAGGCGCGAGTCAAATCGCGGCGCTATCGCCTAGTGTGGCCTTAGCCTAAGTGAGGACACGCTAAACTTTTGTCGTGACACAAATAGCAGGCTAGAGTTTATAGATTTATGTTTGTAATCTATATTTGGAACAGCATTTATTGTTCCTGGAGCAGACACAATCTAAGATATTAATATTATAGCTCTAAGAAAAAGATAACTCACGGTTCTTTAGTCTTTCCTTCACAGGAACTTTTCAAACCATTTTTGCTATTTGCTATGTGTTAGGTTGTTAAAGTTTTTCCATTTCTCAATTAGTAAATATTGGGGCTCATTTATCAACACTGTGCAAATTAGCCCATGGGCAGTTACCTATAGCAACCAATCAGTGATTAGCTTTTTAAAGCCAGCTGCAAGTACAATAATGAATGCAGCAATTTGATTGGTTGGCATGGGTAACAGTGTTGATAAGTCTTTGCTGTGCTGATATCACATGTTTGTTTTAATTCACTTATTTAAAACAATGTACTTTATGACTTTATTTTATTCTGGTATGAAATCATCAGTGTGCTTTCACAGGCACTAGAGTTATGCCACTGTTTACATGTTTATGTACAGGCCTAAGTCCTATTGTTATGTACCTTCAAATTTGCATCATTTCATTTCCTCTTTATTTGTATTTACATTTAAATAGATATAGTCACCATAAAAAATGCACCACTGACAAACTCCATGGTTGATTTATTTGTGGTTTTAGGTGCAGGTTTGTACCTGTGACAGTCAGGCTCAGATTTGTGGAAAGGCCCAGGCCTAGGGTGGCAGGATTTCAGTGGGCGGCATTCCATACGGCCACATCCGCATTCGTTTGGAAGTGCAGGAGATACAATAGTTTTTACATTTCCGGTGTGTCAATCCCTAGTGCTTCAGATCCGAATATGCACGAATGAAGGGAAGATGATGGGGGCAATGAACAGCAGTGGGCCTAGGGGCACCTGCTATTTAAATCCAGCCCTGGTGACAGCCTAGGGATTCTGTCATGGAAAAACATGTTTTTTCAAAATGCATCAGTTAATAGTACTGCTTCAGCAGAATTCTGTACTGAAATCCTTTTTTCAAAAGAGCAAACTTTATATTTAATTTTAAAATCAGACATGGTGCTAGACATATCAGTTTCCCAGGTGCCACCAGTCATGTGACTAGTGCTCTGATAAACTTAAGTCATTCTTTACTACTGCACTGCAATTTGGAGTGATATCAACCCCCCCAGCAGCCTAACAATAGAACAATGGGGAGGTAACCAGATCACAGCTTCCTGACACAAGATAAGATATAGATATAAGAACATCACTCAACAGTAATAATCCAGGTCCCACTACATTGAGTAGGAGAAAGAATAGCCTGCCTGAAAGCAGTTCCAGCATGAAGTGCTAGCTATTTCTAAAGCACATAACCAGGCAAAATGACCTGGGATGGCTGCCTACACACAACTATTACAACTAAAAAATATATTTGTTGATTCCGAAATAACATTTTATATGGTAGAGTGAATTGAATTATTTGCAGTGTGAACAGTATAATTTAGAAATAAACACTACACCATACAAATCATGACAGTATCTACTTGTTATTCAAGAGTTTACAAGCCATAATGGGTGTAGGGAGGGGAGGATATGTATCTTGATGGAGGTGGGTGGTTGAGGGGAAACAGGGAACTGAAAGGGTGGGATATGACAGTTTGATATATAGTGAATACTGTATCCCCAGTTGTAAAATATAAGGATATTATAATCCACAAAAGAGTTCCATGACCATATAAAGGCACACGGACAATTGGTGAGTGTCGTCATACAGACATGGAACTCCAAGGGTAATGTAAAAATAACATCACTAAGCACTGATTATAACTTATGACATCACTAAGCACAGTTTATAATGATATATTTTACAGAATATTAGGGGTAATATTTTATTGCAGTGAATGTGCTATTTGTTGCTGTGTTCAACGATCTTTTATTTGATATCTAAGCAAAGCCCTAGCAGTTCATTATACACGTGTGCTGTTTTTCACTGCACTCTTTAGCATTCTTGACTAAGTTAGTAGCTTATTGGCCAAAGTACAGGGGCAAGTCGATATCACATTGGGCTGTGGATGTGAATTTACAGGACCTCTGAAGTTTATAGTATTATTTTTTTTTGTAAATCTCATATTCAGCCAAAATATGCATTCCTTTTCAGTTACTGTAGTATGTTTAATAAATGTACTTTCACTACTTTTTTGTATTCAATAAATTAAAATTTTTTTAGCTTTTGAAAATCTACTTGCAGCAAGCATGTGTGGCCTGCTTTAGTGGAAACTTCTATGACGTATTGGTCTGCAGGCATATCCTAGTTGGAGTGGGTTTCCCACTGAGTTTGTGGACTGCAGTGTGTATATAATCTTTGCAACTGAATGCGCTTACTGTTCTGTAGGGTCATTTTCATAAATGGGCCCCCACAAATTGCTCTATTCCTCTTTTTCAACGTATGTGTGCAACTCTGCAAAACATGTTTACTGTAAGAGGCTGACGTACTGGTCTAAGGTTTCCCTCCTGGACTTGATCCCAGCTCAAAGGCGTTGAGATTTCCCTGTTGGTTCCCTAGACGTAATATGAGGAATTGTCTACTTTTTTTCTCTACATCTGTATCATAACAGCTCCTGCGTGTTATTCTTAAATATAATGTCACTATTTCTTAATGAGTAGTATATTCCTTTTATAACTGCAAAGGTCTGGACTTTCTCAGCAGAATTACTTGCAGAAATGAAAACGATTTTTCTTCTAACCTTCCAGCAGACAGTCAAAAGACTAAACATAGGTCAGATTTTATTTTATGTAACATTTGAATTCAAATATATGACTTCAGTTTATTCAGTTTTGGTGCTTTCTGGGGCAGATTTCAGTGGCAAGTCTGGGCCAGGGCCAAAAAATATATTTGCACAATGTGCAGATGTATCATGTATAGCTAAAACATAATGTATATGGGCTTGAACTTAAATGGGTGGTTCACCTTTAAGATAAGCAACTTTTAAGAGTTTTTCTTTTCATTTGCCTTTTTCTTCTGACTCTTTCCAGTTTTCAAAGGGGGGTAATTGACCCCATCTCAAAAACAAAAGCTCTGTAATGTTATTACTATGTTGAATTACTCCTCTTTCTATTCAGATCTCTCCTAATCATATTCCAGTCTCCTATTCCAATCAATGCATGGTTGCTAGGATAATGAGGACGCTCACAACCAGATTGCTGCAATTGCAAATTTATGAGCTGTTGAATAAAAAGCTAAAAAACTCAAAAACCATAAATTATAAAAAAAATGAAAGCCAATTGCAGATGGTCTCAGAATATCACCCAGAATATCATACTAATAGTTTTCTCAAAGGTGAACAACCCCTTTAATCTGTTCTCTGAATTTAGCACAGAAGGGGGCCACAAGAAAAGCCTGAGAAGGATGCAATAATTAACAAAAACATTTTGTTATTCTTTTCAGTGATATCTTCTTTATCCACTTAGAGCCTTACTGAGGGAAAGCAGTGGAGCACACGGGTGGGCCTGATTGCAGCAGAGTAAAAATGGAAAATGCAGTACTCAATCAGCGGGTGGTGGGAAGGTGGGCCTTTTATTCCTTTTTTTGGGTGGGGCCCAGCTAACACTGTCCAATACTGCTAAGGAAAGTACTTAAAAATCTTAGTTTCTAAAATATTTGTGATGCCATAAGAGTGTGTCCTTAGTGCTCATCTAGGTCTCCTGGGTCGGATGTTCTCTGGAATAAGTGCTGGATCAAAAATTTTGGTACTTGGTTCAGAGAGAAGGCATAGCAGCCTTGTCCCAATATGGGCTGCGCCTCCTGATGATGTGCAAGTTAGAATGCAGGTGGTGGGCCACTTCCCCCTGGCCCTCTTCAGTTGAAGGGACCCTTGGCCATTTTTCAAATGCCCCTTGCACTGTGCTGCTAATGTTAGCCCTTGTTTGCACCTTGTGCAAGGCAATGTAATTAACCACAATATTTTGCTTAGCAGTAATACACTCATACGTAGTTCTCCAGTTCTCTGGGATGATTCCTAAATAGGCTCTCTTCCACTTCCAGCTGCCTATGTGCTCTGCAAGCTCCCCATTCCGTTGAGGCCAGAGCTGTTCTGCCTCCTCCTAGCCCACCACCCTGCACTCCAAGTGAACGGTCAACCTTAGACTCCTCCTGGATGAGAGAATTATCCTTGATAAGTCTCCTTGGATTGAGATATACCCTGTCTGAACACAAAGCCAAAAAAACACACAGTTTTGTAGTCCTAGAAAATGTAAAGGCAGGATGTAAGGACATGTATATTGCCTAAAATGTTTTCATTTTCATATTTAACTTAATTATCTTATAGGCTTTCTAAGCATCCTGCTCCCATCAACTAATTTGGGTATGTCCAACTAAGGTTTTAATGATCTTTATAGGTCTGGATTTAGTGCCATCCTTGTTTGGTGAGGTAATTTGAGATTTACTCATTTAAGTGATTCACATGTCCTTATATATACCTAATACCTAGTCTGTTAAGGCACTTAAGACAGTGAATGGGACGTCCTTAAATCTGTTTAAACCCTGTTTGCTTAAAAACTATGCTTTGTCCACTCAAATAGGATTTATTATCTCTGGTAACCATTGGCTATAGCATTGATAGATATGAAGCATCATTGTGACAGACTGAAAGTATGGACCTGTAGAAGAGTCCACATTTTAACACAAAAGTTTATTTGAAAATAAAATTAACATATTAACCAAGTACCTGCTTGGTGCTGATATGATCCCGTCCTGTATTGCCAATCGTTTTTTTTGTATCTTTTATATTAAAACAATTATTTTGTATAATTATTTTCTGATGTCCAGGGCTAGGGCTAAATGTGTTGCATCTTCTATAATATGTTAATATCAATACATCAGACAGTACAGAATTGTTCCGGGTGCTAGTTCACTTTTAATGGATTAATTATCCACCAATAAAATAAAGTTGCAGACATTCTGTAAAGAAAAGAGTTAAGTAGCTTATGTTGTCAGTGGGGCAACTTTACTTCCGTTGTTAAGCCCCACAGACTGAAAGAGCAAAACCCATTCTGCCAATGATTAAAAAGAAAAAAAAATTAAACATCTGGTATATAAATTTGAGCAGTGATCCCCAGAAGCCCTTTAAGTTTTCTTCTGTTTAGTTCTGGCAAAGCTAATATAAACTACTGCTAGAAAGATTTGAATACTGGCATGGCATATGCATTTCCCCCAACCATTGCAAAACCTATTCAAAACTTTTAATATGGCTTAGAGACTCTAGCAATGTATGAGTGTTAAAAAAAAAATATTGAAATGCAACACTTCATCACTTATAGGCAACTATCTTTACCTTGGGAACTCAGAAGCAATTTGCCTGAAAATGCGAACGGTTTTGATGTTTCTAAGCTAACACAAATACTTGAGTTCTCTTTCAGATCCCTTGCACAAAGAGACTTCTGTACACAAAATATGATTATTTCAGACATTTGTAATAAATCAGGTCACTCTGCCTGTGAAACGTCTGTATGTGTGGGGCGTGAGAGACTATGCTAAACAAAAAGAGCTTTCAGCAACAGGTTTCAGAGAACCTGACTTTTTTGTATTTAAACATGTATGACTGATATTTGTATTGCCCAGCCGGTATGCTGACATATATATTTACAAGGGCTTAAAACAAATTGATCTTCAGCTATCTTCCGTCAAGTAAAATAGAGGACATTAGTCTACACTTTTCAGAGTTAAATTCATTGGTAAGCAGGGATGATTTCATCTCGTTCTCTATGTCAAAAAGGAAATGTGTTGATTAATTATTAACTGGTGCCTGATGATGTTGGTAGTTGTAGATCATCAGGGCATTTACATCCCAACTCCTAGGCCTACAAGAGCACTGACGTTGCACATTTTGATGGGCACAACATTTATTTGAAAACGGTGGAGCAGATGTCTGTGTTTTTTCATAATTGCTCACTGTGGATTTTCACCAAGAAAACTCTGCCAATCAAAATACCTTGTGCGTTTTGCCCACTTACCTTAAAGGAAAACTATACCCCCCAAACAATGTAGGTCTCTATAAAAAGATATTGCATAAAACAGCTCATAAGTAAAATCCTGCTTCATGTAAATAAACCATTTTCATAATAATATACTTTTCTAGTAGTATGTGCCATTGGGTAATCATAAATAGAAAATTGCCATTTTAAAAAATAAGGGCCGCCCCCTGGGATCGTAGGATTCACTGTACTCACAAACATACCAACAAACTATACATGTTAGGTCACATGAGCCGATTAACAGACAGAGTTCTATCTTTTGCTTCCACACTTCTTCCTGTTACAGTTAGAGTTGTAGTATTTCTGGTCAGGTGATCTCAGAGGCAGCACAGAGACCATCACAAAATGGTGGCTCAAGGCAAGAGATGTAAAAGGGCAATATTTACTTAAATATATATTCCAGTTTGGGAAGATTCTTGCCACTTAATATGATATGAACTATCTGTTGCTTAAGTGTTCATTTTGGGAGTAAAGTTTTTCTTTAAAGCATGTGCCACATTGGGGGAGTAGACACTGCTACTCATAGCTGGCTAGAAATAGGTTACATTGTCTGCTATAGGACAACTGGCCTATTATGCCCATAGCAAAGAATGAGGTTTACTTTTTGCCATCTACACGTGGCCAGAAGTGACATGTCCCATATAAATAGCCATAAAGGTTGAAAGGCACTACAGGTAGAATTAAGACAGACTCATATTTATTTATAAACAGGGTAGATAGATAGATATAATATGTGCTCATGGTGCTCATACAGGCTTGCTTCTACTAAAAGATCTCTTTTTTGGGCTGTAAAAGAGAAAATTTTATGTATGCTATAAGTTAGAAGAATAAGGGCCTATTTGTCTCTTTAATTGTAACATTAGGTATTTGTCACTATTAAAGAAATCTAATCCTTTGGCTATTATTAAGCTTTTGCTTAAAGGGATACTGTCATGGTAAATATGTTTTTTTTTCACAAAACAAATCAGTTAATAGTGCTGCTCCAGCAGAATTCTGCACTAAAATTAGTTTCTCAAAAGAGCAAAAAGATATTTTTATATTTAATTTTGAAATCTGACATGGGGCTAGACATATTGTCAGTTTCCCAGCTGCCACAGTCATGCCACTTCTGCTCTGATAAACTTCTGTCACTCTTTACTGCTGTACTGCAAGTTGAAGTGATATCCCCCCTCCTCCCTTCCCCCCCCAGCAGCCTAACAACAGAATAATGGGAAGGTAACTAGATAACAGCTCCCTAACACAAGATTACATTTCAGATGTTCAAGTTCATGATCACAGCAACAGCTTTGTCTGGCTGACCCATACAAAAATACTTAAAGTCATATATAGCGATCATTATGCATATTATTCTGTCGTTTTTTAGAGCAAAGGATTTTTTAAAATTCTTTGGCTAATATTTTTCCACTCATTGACAGTTAGATCCAATATATCCTTTTGCCTAGAATATGTATTAGAGCTCACTCTATTAAAATCACCAGACATCATGTCTCTCTACATGCAGGATTTGTGCAAAAGTCAGTTACTTTGTTAGATTTTGTTTGAACTTGAATCACTTATTTGTGTGAGCTCTAATTCATCTGCTAGGAAAGGAACCCCCTCCTGTAAACTTTATTGGATCTAACTGTCAATTAATATCTGACACCCAACTGCTGCGAGAAGACAGAATGAAGAGAAACTGATGTTGAGAGAAGGATAGGAATGATAGTGAAGATAAACTTGATTATTTCAGAAACAATGCAGAATTTCCAATTGATTTTATTTAGAAAGTTTCTTATTTCAGGATGATGAAGCTTATATTAAATTTTCATTTTCGTTATAGTTCCCCTTTAAATTGGTAGGTTTGGCCCACTGACTCATTCTGATATTTTTGTATTAGTCATATGTGTGAAACAGGCCTGAGGAGTTGAAAAACAGTTGCTTTATTTAGCACATGGCTATACTGTGTCAGAGCTGAGCAAATCACTAGAATGTTTTCTTCATTTTTATACATATACATTTTTATGTAACTGTTTATTTCCTAATTCTTGTTATCCTCATAGATGGCCATCACATATGGGAAATGGAGGCAAAAACTGACAAAGAAATGTTTAAGCCGGTAAGTAAATGCACATAAGAGCCTCTTTTTGGATTTTTACAATATACATACTTTAAAAAGCAATAGAACTCCCATAAATGATTTTAACATCTGAAGTGAAAAATAGTCATAGTAAAGGTACAAAACATGTATTTGCTAATGCCAGTCAGCCAATAAACTACTATTATGGGTCCTGGACAAGTGATGGAGACTTTAACTATACAGCTGTAATAATCAAAACATTTCCTTTTATACTAGAACAATGTTTAACCTTTGCTGCTCCTTTTTATAGTCAGTTATACTCTCCTACTTAGCAGGAGTGTGATTTGACTACTGGGAACCTGTCTCCTAAGTGACTGGAGCGAAGGAAGAATATGTGCAATTACTCTGGGGAAGTAGCCTTGTAAAATGAAAACTGGGAACCTTTTTAACTCTTGATAGTCGCTTATAATAAATACAACAGAACTGAGCTACAACAATTGTTTCCATCTCCACTCTGACTATGCAAGCTGGGTCAATTGTAAAGGATACAAATTGATAAAATAAATTTTGGTACAAATACTAAACTTTTTTCTCTGCATTACTAGTACTGTATATGATATATATGTATATAATATAAATGTGTAATCCCTCTTACTTATAAATATGATAAGATATATTTATTATGACATTACTCACGGGCATGTATATTTTTAATATTGTTAAATGTTTTTCTACCCTTAACTCTTTATTTGGCTCCTGTAAGTTTTATCACAGCTCTTCATCTCAAAAGGTACCACAACACACTAAATACAACATGAGAGCTTTGCACACTGTATTTAAATGCTAAGGCCCCATCTGTCTTGGTATCTCATTCCTCTGTATAAAAGAAATGTTCTGGTATATAAGCTGCAATACTTAGCAAGTCTCAAGAAAATTGTATTCTTACCCAATGAGTTCTATTTTATATCTCATATACAGTGCATCAAGTATGTCCCTCATGTGATAAAAATAAATTCTGCTTAAGCCTAGGTTTGGCTATTGATTAACTCTTGCCTTTGTGATTCTGGATGCCCAGTGTTGCTGCTGACATTGTATGAATGGTTGAAACTAAATGATTTAGTTATGTTTTATTTCTGGCTTAAATGTGGGTTACTTTATTCCTAAAAAGAATTATGGGTAAATTATTTTTTTTATATACTTCAGAAATTATAAAAAAAATTCCAACATTGAATTGATGTAGTAACAGAATGAAATCTCTCCCTGAAGTGCCTATCTCTCTGTGTTTTTAAAATGTTCTTAAAAATGTATTGACCTGGTGGCATATCAACTAAAGGAGAAGGAAAGGTTAAAACTAAGGTAGCTTTATCAGAAAGGTATTTCTTTCCTTCTATTGTGTATACATGGGCTTCTGTAGTAGACTTCCTTCTTTCAGCTTAAACCTCCCTGGCTAGGGCTTGAGCATGCTCAGTTTGCTCCTCTCTCCCTCTATCCCTTTCCCTCCTCCCCTCCCTCCTGTAATCTGAGCCCAGAGCTATAAGTTCAGCAAAAGCCATCCTTTGACTCTCCAGCTGCTGTACAATTATACCCTTCTGCCATGCTTGCCTTACTAGCAGCTATGGGGGACAAGGGTGGTTGCCAAAATTAAATATAGCAGACAGCAGCATATGTGTGTATAATATGTATGTAACTGATTTGCCAGTTTTTTCCGGCAGTATTTAAACATTAACTAGTGACAGATTTATCATAACTAACATAATTCTCATAAGAATATTGTTTGTGTTCTGTCCCTCCCAACTTGTCTTGAGATTTTTGTGTACTCTGAGCCTTATTTATAGTTTAGTAAATTATTGCACTGCTCACTTCCTTAGATGATTACATACAGTACTCTTCACCAATAAGTGAATTAAGAGACAATATCTGTCCTCTTCCTGCTTGTATCTTTAAATATTACAGCGTTCCATTGACCTGAATGGAATTCTGTCTGTAGTGATAAAATAGAAAAAGCATGTTGCCTATATTTAGAATGTACTATTTTAAGAAATGATGATGTAAAACAAAGAAACAACACTAAAATTGCTTGTTTGGTTTTTTTCCAGAGTACTCTAGTTGTAGAGATTCCACCTTTTCGCAACCAGAGAATATCCAGCCCAGTTCAAGTGAATTTTTACGTCTGCAATGGGAAGAGGAAAAGAAGCCAGTACCAGATTTTCACCTATCTGCCAGCCAATGGTAACATCCTGCATCATGAACATTTGTCTTTATACACCTAAAACAATACTTGTTACTGAAACATTGTTAAAAATGACTTGTGGGTGTAAAGGGCAACAACATGAAATTAATCTTCTGTTTGTTAGAAATGGTGCTTGCTTTGTTCTGGCTGATCTGAAATGTATGTTATCGGACCATCCGTTTGGCAAACATCCTATTCTTGTGCCAAAAGCACAGAAACTGCTGAAAGCTCTGCATCCTTGAGAATTGTGTTCTAATACCTGTTAGAAGGTACATAATATTTTTAGTGTCATACAGTAGCAATTAAAATTTAGTGTAAAAAAATCTCAGAAAAGTTCTCAACTGTATCAGATTTACTTAAGCACATATTTCATGCTTTGAAGGATGCATCTTTATCATCTTGGGTGGGCCACCAATGTCTGGGTGGGGATAATAAGAAAGGACTCTCTCCCATATTTTGACAGTGGTCTTTTCAAACCTATCACAACAGTGACAGCTGTTGTTGATCTGGGTGTGGTTTCTATTATCTTTGCCAGTGCAGAGATCTAGCAAAATTAAGAAACAGGCAAGTTGTTATGTTTTCACATCCCAAATAAATTCTTCAACCCTGTCAGTGGGGGTCTGAGCTAAATAGCTTCTTAGTAAAATGGGGAAGAGCAATGCTAGGTTGACAACATTTTATTTTCTGCATAACAATGGCAATTTACTTTTTAGAGAGTGATTTGTAGGCAACTTTATCCTGGTGAATGGAAAGATAAACTGCTACAATCAATTATATAATCATATTTCACACTTAGAAGCATAAAAAAAAAATCTTCTACATATTGTAAATCCATGTTCTGTTTAATTTTTTCACCTTTGGACCAAATAACCTCACAAGGTCTATGTAAGATACATTGTTTGATATGTGAAATTAATAAAAACATTTTTTTTTCACCAAATACCTACAGTGAGCTCTTTGCTAATCACAATAATTATTTTGGGGTCGATCTTGTAAATGTCATATCTAAGCATAATTTAAGCCCCAGTCATTTATCGTTTGCATGACTGGAGACACAGATTAACTTTTCTCTCCAGAAAACTGGAGTCAATTCATAATGTATAATTAAATGTTTAGCAGCTCATAAAATAGGGAATTATGCTTTGGTAATAGAGGACTCTTCCTCAAGTTTTTATAGTATAATACATGCATAAATGCACAGCCATACATTCACATGCACTCACAAAAATGCAACATGGATTTCATTGCAACTGCTTTCAAATAATTATGCTTCTGTAAAGTCACAAAACCTCATGTATAAATGATATAAAATTACCAACCATGGGAGTAAACTTCCATTAATATTTTCTATTGTAGTCTGCTTGTATTCCTTAACTGGAAATGTACTTTGCATTTTCCCTAACAAAATGTTTTAGGGTTTGCTAATTTCTCTGGTCAGTAGCCCACAAATGTCTCAACTTTTAAATTTCTACTAGACAGATTCTAAAAGGCCCAACTATTTGCATGTTTGCACCAGTTGCATATGTTCTGGGTCCTTGTGCCTGTTTTTAACTGTGGGGGAAGGAACGTTTCTTGAATTGAGTATTTTGTACTAATGGGACATATAAAATCTTCCTAATTGTGGGGAACTTTGTATAACAAACTTCAAAAGGAAAACTCATAGCTTGACAGATACTGTATATTATGATATGAGATTGCAGGTATCTGTTTTCCTGATCTTCTGCTCAGATTGTTTGAACATTACCTGCATGTGGTTAGATATTTGCTAGCATCTCTTTCTTAATAAATTGTGCTTAAAACTTGTTATAATATATTATTACCATTAGATAATTGCAAAGGGTAAATGATAAAAGGTACAGTGGCCATATAAAGGGGCTGTATACTCTCTTTTTCAAAATTAGAGCAATGCATATGGCTTGTGTTGAGCATACTTTTTACCTATCACTTTAGTTGAGCAATGGTATGTTATTTGTTATTTCTTACCCAATCTGCAATTGAAAATAAAGCCACATTCAACTCCCTGGTTTGTACATAAACAGTCAACACAAATCTAAAGTCCACTAAGTCGCCCTCTGTTTAAATACAATCATCCAATTCCTCCAGCTGCAGCCTGTTAGGCTTTTAGATAAGGAGCAGCTCATTATAAAGAGGATTTTTCAGTGAATTAGTGACGATTTGTTTTGGTTCGTTTTGGTTTTTGCAAGAAATAACAAAAAAACCACACTTATGTCATAATTAAAATCAAAAAGTATCTTCAGCATGATTCATCAAATAATACTGTCCCATTAAGCAACAAAAGGTACTTTTGAAAAGTTGGTTGTTAATGCGTGTGAATTCTAAAGCACTGCAAATATAGTATCAGAAGGAAAGAAGCAGCAATCCATCATCTATCCAGTTATTTAATGTGAGAAGATACAGTAGGTAATAGTCTCCCAAATATTCTGAAAATATAAAATTTAGGTTTTCTGTTATGTATTTAAAATAAAATAAACATTTTACAAATTGCACAAGCATTGGAATCTAACAAGGAAAGGGGATTTTTTTTTTCATTTAAAGAGCCACTAAACACTAAAATAAGTACAATGCCCATATGAATAGCAGCACCAAGTTATGTAGCATTTTAAATTAATATATAACAAACAGTGATCTTCCAATAATTTAACAAACAAGGTTTACGGAAGAAGAAGAGCATCAGAAGGCCCTGCTGAAAGAGTTTACAATCTAAAGGCAATGTCTACCTGATGTCAAATCATATCCCTTTGCCTACTAAATACATCAAAATCACTGTTTACTGTGGATGAAAAAAGAAATGCTGTTAGAAACAGCAAGAGAATAATGAAATATTGTATAAGGCAGAATATGCAAGCGAATTAAGTAGTTAATAACAAACATGAAATAATTATAAACTGATCAGTTAAAGTATTTTCAATAGAAAAATACACAGAAAATGTTTAAAGATTCTTTAAAAGGAAAATGTTTAAAAGGAAATGTTGAACTTGGTTTCTGACTATTGATTTAAAAATCAAAACAAATACTGCATTTATGTTTTAACTGCTGCCAGTGGGCGAAAAGGTGAAGGAGATGTTCGGATTTCCCAACTAAGGCGTATTTCTTGTACTTATGTAGGCGTGTATTGCCTTTTTAAATAAGAGGAGGTTTGGTAAAATTAGGTGATTTTAAATTAGAAATTTCTAGAGAAACGCAAATGGTGTTTTCAAATAATTATAGTTATTGATTGAGTGGCATTGACGGGCTGTATTTTGCAGTATGAGTAGAGGATTGTCCGTTAAAATGATAATGGTGAGCACCGCTGTAAAGTTGGGGGGAAGAGCCACTTACCGCAGTAAGTAAAGACCTGACTTTTCTTTTAATAGTTTTCCCTCTGCAGTCTGTAGGCACTCTCACCCAGCTTATTTCTTATTGGATAATGAAGGTGATTTTGCCATTCAAATGTCCAGAATGAATATAAAGTACTATGTGCTTAGATAATATACTAATATACCACAGGGTAACTAACTACAAAGGTATGAAGCCTAACTTTTATTTTCAGGTTTTTGCATAGAGTTAACTGCCATGGCTTTAGTCTCTTTGATAAACAGTGTGGTCTTCTACATACTAGAATGTTGTAAAATTACTCTTCAGTCGGTGAAAACTTTCTATACATAGATTTCATCTTTTTTACCTATACAAAAGATGCTGTGCCAAATATTGCATATTGCCTTCTATGTGACAGAAATACCTATTTGCTAAATTAAATATAAAGGCTTACAAAATGAAAGGGGAGGGAGGA